>NC_085878.1:23453501-23501001 GCF_034702125.1 Engraulis encrasicolus
CAGGATCCTGCCTCTCAGCCTGTCAAGGAGGGAGACCTAGAGAGAGAGAGAGAGAGAGAGAGAGAGAGAGAGAGAGAGAGAGAGAGAGAGAGAGAGAGAGAGAGAGAGAGAGAGAGAGAGAGAGAGAGAGAGAATAAGAAGGGTGGAGAGCAGAGACAGAGACAGAGTGAGAGAACTGTAAGGCAGAAGGAGAGAAAGAGAGAGAGAGAGAGAGAGAGAGAGAGAGAGAGAGAGAGAGAGAGAGAGAGAGAGAGAGAGAGAGAGAGAGAGAGATACAAAGACAGAGACAAACAGAGAGAACAGTAAGGCAGAAGGAGACAGAGAGAGAGAGAGAGAGAGAGAGAGAGAGAGAGAGAGAGAGAGAGAGAGAGAGAGGAAAAGAGAAGTAGTGGTCCTCAGTGGCCCACTCTCACTATTACCGGCAAGGTACACCGATGGTGAGGAGACTTCGGCAGATGCAGCAACCAGATACAGAAATTGTGGTAGTAGGTAAAGGTTTATTTACAGGTGTGCCAATTGTGACAAACAAAAGACTTTTAAAAGCATGAACAAAAAGCAACGAGAGGGTTTTTCAAGGCCGGCAAATAAATATGAGGGTAAAAGATTGGAATGCATTCAAACCTTCAGCAGCAGCACTAACACCATCCTCCCTCCTCTGTTTCTCTATCGAAGGGCAAAAAAACCCACTCCATTTGTAAAGGGCTACGGATTGCCTGGTCGTGGTGTTTTGAATTGCACAGACTCTTAAAATAGTTAAAAATACAGATTCATAATATTATTTTACATATTTAATATATACAATATTATTTCACCTCCTGAAACTAAACATCCCTCAACCCAAGGAGTGTTTCTTTGCGTGGAAGCACTGCATGGAGCAGTAATATTCTCCTCTGGCAGGGAAATTACAGCACTCCATGATAGATTGTGTGTGTGTGTGTGTGTGTGTGTGTGTGTGTGTGTGTGTGTGTGTGTGTGTGTGTGTGTGTGTGTGTGTGTGTGTGTGTGTGTGTGTGTGTGTGTCGGTGTGTGTGTGTGTGTGTGTGTCGGTGTGTGTCTGTGTGGGTGTGGGTGTGGGTGTGGGTGTGTGTAGGCTTCAGACCAGTATAACTTTTTTTTTACATTCATGTAGAAGACACATTATTGCTACTTTAATATTGTTTGGGGCGCTGTATTGTTTCTCAATAATTATTGGTCCTGCCAAATAAAATAATCAATATGTGTGTGTGTGTGTGTGTGTCAGGGGGAAAGGGGGTGAGAGTCTTGGGAGTTTCACAGAGGCATATCCATCTAACAACAAAAATAGGAATATGAAAAGTACTGCGAGAGAGGAAAACGAGATCGGTATATGGCTGCATAACATACAGAAATCACTTACGATTTGAATTTTCCAAGATCAGAATAGACAAAGAAAAAAAATAATAATAACAAACATTAAACTTCATAGATCTTATTTGGCTAATTTTAACATACGCTGTATCTACGGTACTGAATCTACCCATATGTATTCAGGTTATTCCAACGAGCATCTTGCATATCTTAAAAAATAATAATCGACTCTCCCAAGGGAGGGAACAGGGAAGCAGGCAGGGAGGAACAGAGGAAGAGAAATGATTAGCTCCAACTGATTGGCGAAGGTCGGCAGACGCAAAGAGATTAGAAGAGAAGAGAGAAGAGTAGAGCAGACGAGGTAGCCTCTCTGTTTACAGTGGTGGTGAGTGAATAGCCACACTGTAACGCTGTATGAAAGAGCCTTTCACACACCACCTCTGACCAGCTCCATAGCCTCACCACAGGCCCTGAGCAAGGGGTCGAGAGGAGAGAAGGAGAGAGGAGAGATGGAGGGGAAGGGAGGGAAAGATAGAGAGACAGAGCGAGAGGGGTGGGGGGCAGAAGAAAGAACAGGAGAGAGAAGAGGGGAGGAGAGGAGAGGAAATGTATGAATGGTGTGTGTGTGTGTGTGTGTGTGTGTGTGTGTGTGTGTGTGTGTGTGTGTGTGTGTGTGTGTGTGTGTGTGTGTGTGTGTGTGTGTCTGTATGTGTACATATTGAGGTACTGTATGCATCTGTGTGTGTGTGTGTGTGTGTGTGTGTGTGTGTGTGTGTGTGTGTGTGTGTGTGATATTCTTCTGCTACTAGTGACTAATAGGTGCTTGTCAGCTTTGTTTGATTAGAAGCAAAACACAAGAAAGAGTGAATAGAACCTGGCTTAGAGCATCTCAGGGGTCTTTGGCTGTGTGTGTGTGTGTGTGTGTGTGTGTGTGTGTGTGTGTGTGTGTGTGTGTGTGTGTGTGTGTGTGTGTGTGTGTGTGTGTGTGTGTGTGTGTGTGTGTGTGTGTGTGTGTAAGGCTTAAGACTTGGCACAAGCCATGTGGGCTTTTCTTAAGACCTATGTCCGGAGCTGTGCCCTGGGAAGTGTTTCAGCAAATATTGGCAGTTAGCACGGTAATCACAAAAGTAAAGTGTGCAAAGAATTTTGATTAAGGTACACATGCAACATCCTTTGTCCTTGCACCATCAATGAGAAACTCAAAAAATAATGAAATTTGATTTCAATTGCACTGTAGAGAAAGTGACTTTGTAACAATAATGAGTTTCACAGCTAAATACTAATCATATGTTAAACTTTGAATAAATAATATAGAGTCAATGGCTATAAGTCTTGCACTGTCTGAGAAACGTCACACACAAGATTCAAGACTTAGATTCAAGTCTCCATATTCAAGATTCAAGAATTTCAATTCAAGTCTCCAATTCAAGATTCAATCACAATTCAAGACTTGAGAGAAAAGAGAGTGGAGTTCCGCAGCACAGCAGTGTATATCCATTCTCATATAAACTACAGCTAACGTCCATCTTCCTAGAGTCGCATTTCAGATTTTGTGCCATTTTTCTAAGGAGGCAGCAAATAAAGTCCACCAGCGGCAGACCTTTCAAGTAGTCTGCTGGTGTCTGGGACGAGGAGAGAGGCACAAAGACAGACAGAAAGATAGAGGAAGAAAATGGAAGGGAGGAAAAGGCAAAGACATGGGAAGAGACATAGGAAGAGAGTGAGAAGTGTTTGTTTCAAAAATGAAACAAAATGAAAATATAGCTGCAAGCAGCAATGCGGGGCCAAGCAGTAAACTTGCCCAAGTCGCCACGGCAACAGTATGAACTGCAGCGCCCCCTTTCGGCCAAGTCTCACCAATGTTGCTGTGCATCCTTTGGAGGGGAAGGTGGTCATGTGAACCAAGTTTAGTTTGAATCCGTTAGTCCTCAAAGGGGAAATTATTGTTACCATCCATACATTAGAAGGGCTGTGAGATGATGGCATTTATTAGAATGTAATAGACCCATTTACTGTTTGTACACAGATGTGACATAATCTGGCTGCGCACACATTGTTGGGACAGAACTGAGCATGTACCGCACATTCGTTAAGAAACTAGCCAGGTGTTTTTTCCAAAATAAGAAAATGGATGGTCACGATAACTTCAGATATGAAGTGGGCCCCACAGATATGAGGATTCCTGATGGTGTCCTCAGTCCAGTCGGTATGTTTAATTTCTTGTAACCACAAACATCTTAAGCTTCTGGACCAGCCTATTCTCTCTCGGAATAGGTGTACTTTTTAGGATATCTATTTTTTACAAACTTACACGCTTCGGGAAGGCAGGTCTTCTCTCTTTAGGGTCTGCACTGTCTATTTGTGTGTGTGTGTGTTTGAGTCAACAATGCACGCACAGTCAGTGATGATGTAACTTCTGAAGGGGTCAATATATCATACATACTAAATAAGACAGAACTAGGTCCCAGTCCATAACAGGCACAATAATAATCATAGCAATGTTACACTTTTACTCCATTTGCAATGCTGACATTAGTAGTTGCACGTAGTTGCACCTTTGGAAGTGCAGAATGCACCAGCGAGCCAGATGATTTCAAATCAGCCGTATCATGTTTTGTTGCTCCAGTTAGAATAAGATGCCTCCCTGTTACGCTGTAACCACTTCCGACTTGTATGCATGCTGCGTCGTTCAGTGAAAATAACCTGAAGTACCAAACTCATTTCTCTTTATGGACAACATGTGCTAACTAAACACATTCTTGTGCAAGATGACTCGCAAAAGGCCCGTATCCGCCACACCAGCCAAACTATTTTTTAAAAATAGTATTTTTACAGTTACTGCATGCACAAAGCAGAACTTATATCTTCGGCATTATGGGTGTCCGTTCTCACATGAAGCCCAGAGTTATGGGATAGAGCAGATTTTGGGCTTGGTCAGGCAAACACGGACAGAAACAAAGACGGGCTTTGTGCAAGGATCCCCTGTTGATAGTTCGGAGAAGACCCTAAGCAGTTTCACAGACCGAGTTGATCTTTTTTATTAATGGAAGAGTCTGTATAAATGGCAATAATCAGATGATGTTTTTGGCATGAGCAGGCACGACAAATGAAAAATGTGTCCGTTTCTCTCTATCCAAGTCTTCATATTTTCATAAAAGCAACCAATACCAGGAATTTAAAAAAAGAAAAAAAGATGAACTGTCTTAAACCCCAGTGCCCTGTAGAGAAGTGCTTTACCTTCATGAAATACGCAGATAGAATCCAGCTCAACTTGCAACTCTGCTACTGGCCTGAGCTCCAAATCACAGGGGCTGATATTGATGGGTAATGACATTCAGATGGTACAGGGCACCAGCTCAATGGGCCTGGCAGGAACAATAGTGGTTGATTCATGTTGTTCATCAAGCTCTTATGTGGCCCCTGTATAAACAAACGTCAGGAAACGATGAGTGATGGGCTTCTTCATTGGGAGAAGCAGCTTGGCCAGGGATCATACATCTGAGGAGGAGGTGAGAGGGGCAGAGAGTGCCTGGAGTCAAGTGGATGTCTGCTGTTCACTGCCTGGATTTCTCTCTCTCTCTCTCCTCCCTTGACTTCATTAAAAGCTATTGCTCTCTTCAAGCGATTCAGCTGCTCAGCAGTGTGCGCCCACAAGTGCCTCCGCCAGGAACCAAAACAAAAAAAGTGACATTAACCAGTATATTTCCCAAAAACGATTATTGCAAACATAGTTGCTATCTACATTATTTGCTGCAAGGAGGACACACTCATGGCATACACTCCAGTTCCCCCTGCTGTCAGCCCAACTCTGGAGAGTGGAAAGAACAATGGGTCATCATCTCTACTTGAATTGCTGAGTCTCTTATTGTTTGTGTCTTTATTGAGGCTATGACACTTGATAGCATGACGGGAAGAGAGCAGGAGAGAGAGAGGGGCTAGGACTGGAAAATGGATGGACTCGAACCTGAATCCCCATGGCCATGTGAGCACATACAATTGTACGTTGTCGGGTATCTAATGCAGTGTCCCCCAACCTTTTTTTGTCTCGCGTACCCCCTAAGCATTTTTAGTTATACTATGAGTACCCCCTCACTCATGCTCTATATCTTCCTCTATCACAATATAATTTTGCGCCATATATTTGTTTTTATTGATATGTTTCCGCATACCCCCTGAGTTGTGTTCACATACCCCTAGTGGTACATGTACCCCTGGTTGAGAAACACTGATCTAATGGTCTCCATTGGATATCTCCATTGTTTCACTCCCAGTTCCATTGTTCCCCAAGGCTGTTATTATTTATCACAAGATGTGAGCTCCATTGTTTTATCCTCCACAGTTCCCTAGTTGCCCGGTGAACTATGAGGGATGATAACAAAACACACTCCACACAAAGCCCTCTGTGAATGGATTGCCAAGTCCAAAATGTCCTCTTGTTAACTACATAGTTCTAAGCATAATGTGTCAGCTCTATTGTGTTGCCCTAGTTCCTTAGTTCCCCAGCTACCAGGCAAACTCTGCGCGGAAAGGACAAAACACACCGCTGCACTCAGTCATCTCTCATCCCTAAGTGGATCGCTTCCGCAAACAACATGGCCACCAATAACCATTAAGGAGCTTTTACCTACGTCAGAGGGAAATATAGTCAAATCATTTTTAGATTGTTTTATTGGTCTTTCATAATTACCCTGCACTCTGTGACCATATTGGCAACCGCTCAGTGGATTTATTTGACCAGGCCATATCTAGTTTCCAATGACTGACTGACATAAAACACATGTTTGGAATCGCAATAATGCTTTTATAATAATGGCTAGAAATAAGTGCAAGTTTGTATCAATAACATTTTTCTTGAAAACACATTGCTTCACTACCAAGTAAATGTGGCAGAGTGGAGAACAATATTTCAACATAATTGAAATGCTGTTTGTACTTTACAGCATATAATTGGTTCTTGGTATTTGGTATTGGTCCTTGGAACAGGCAGACGCTCGCCATCTTGCTTTTACAAACTGTCCCCAACGTCTATGGATGATTTCTCATGTGCTCTGCCTCCTGTGTGTCCTGGTTGATTATCAATGCTCTTTCCACTGCTCTTTGGATTTCCAACTTCCATTTATTATGTGCTATAAAAGGGGAAGTGCAAAACATTCAAAAGAGAAAGAGAATATATAACAAAGCCAAAACTTAAATCGATATTGTGAGAAACAGGGCGACTTCAATTTGAATGTGAAGTGACGGCACAAAGGCCATCCTGTGAAATTGGCTAGTGTGCCCCCGGGTGGAGGTCAGAAAGAGACAAAACTGTGTGACAAAAACCTGCGTGATACAAACGGGTGCAAGGACAGTTTGGGGAGGAGATGAGGTGTGTGGAGGGTGTGAGTGAGGGGTAGGACATGAGGAGTGTGAAGGTGGTTTGTGAATGAAGCCACCAGTCATTCTTATTTACTAGGAGCATTGCTACTGTGTGTTGGGCTGCCCAACAACTCAGACAAATGCACCCACACACCCACACACGCATTCATGCATGCACACACACACGCGCGCACGCACGCACGCACACGCACACACACACACACACAATTCACTTCACTGCCCTACTGACTGCCTCGTAAGCTGCCAGGGCATCACAGACACCCCCCACCTCCAGCTCCATGGCAATTGACCAAATGTGTTCAATGGTGGTGTTTACATAACCTGGCTCTCACTCAGATGGATTGTCATCCATCTGGAATTATGATGGTAACCTTGCTGTTCTAGCCCGTGGGTGTATTCAAAAAAAGCTCGAACGTGATTGGAGAAATTAGGTAACAGTGACGTACTACTTCAACCAGTCACATCGAAGCGGCCCGTGACGTAGTTTTCTGCGACGCGAGATAGAAGCCACAACAGAGCAGTTAGCATGTTGACAGTAGTTCCAGCCCAGCTAGCATGTGTATAGTGGATCATTGTTGGCGTTTGAACGGCAAGCCGCCTGTGGTATGCCACCTGTGTCCGACATCGGACCACTGACGGTTACAAAACACACAAGGCATCGGTGGATTTTGGTTGGCAATCCGACATAGTGCACGAGTACTCTGCAGGGTCCAAACAGCGGCATGCTACCTGACAATCCATCTGCGTGAGAGCCAGGTTACATGCTACCAGCCCCTAGCACCAATGGAGGAGGACCGCCTACTCATTTGGTGCCAGCAATTCATCGTTTGCATCAGATAAATCACAACAAAGATATGGTAAGTTAGATGTCTTGAAATGGCTATATTTTCTTTTAGTGAACACATCATGGGCATGGGTTTGTCCGTTTCTGACGGGGTGATAAATATTGCAGACAAAATGGACGTCTGCTTGCCTGCACAACCAATGTGACATGTATTGATGAATAAAACTTAATCAAGTATGTGTATTTCGCTGAAAATGATTGACCAGCGATAAAATGTTATTCAGACAAAATTGCCAGCCATATGAAAACAATGCAGCCTCAACAGCATGCAGTTGCTACTAGCATTATTGGTTGTGTTCTGGTCACCGTTAGGCATGCCAATTTACCTATGATAATACAGTAAACCGTTTACAGTCCCATACGTTTTGTATATCCTACCATGAGAGAAATATACACCAGGATTGCATTAACTACTCCCGGTGTGCACGATTAACTTCGGGTCTGATTAACTTGGATGGCATGATAAAGAGCTGTTCACGTCAGACGAGACAGGATGGGGCGTTTCTATTATACACTTTGGAAACTGCATTACGGTTCGACGAGAGGAGCATGCCGTCGCACTTTTGCCGTTGTTATTGTGCGCGATTGTATTCTCAAACACTTCAGCTGTGGTCAATTCAAATAGTCGATTCGTGAGTGTGCTAAGCACTTCGATAAGTTGTAGGTGACCATCCCTAGTTGATCGGACGACCCAAAGTTAATCGTGCTCACCGTCATAAGCTGGGACACACACACACACACACACACACACACACACACACACACACACACACACACACACACACACACACACGCTGTACCATTGTGAATTGATCAATGGTGATGTCTTTTCTCTCTCTCTCTCCATTATTAGGTGACCCAAGACCCACGGTTATATAAGGTATGTCTGATTTATTACATCCATTGCTAGGTCAGAGGCAAAGAGTACATTACTGAAGCAAGCAAAGCCGTATTGTTAAGGGGTGTAAAACCCATTTGTGTAAACAATTAGTTTTTTTCATCAGGGTGGGGATGTGAAATGACTGAGAACCTATTATCAAGGTAAATAGGACCCTTGCTGACCTCACCTGTACCTGTGGCCTCGGAAGGTATCCAATGTTACAGGTTTGAATTCTTAGTAAGAGTAACTGAAAAGTATATGTGCTGTCCTGCACCACTATCCACCTAAACCTACATTAATTTCTCAAGAGACTGTACTCCTCATAACATTACAGTTGACAGACGCTTTTGATCAAAGTGATGTACAAGGGCAGTAATGCAACATGTGGGTGAAAAATACTCTGTACACAGAGTAAGTAGCATACCCTGTTGTTAATGAACTTTAAGTCACCTAGAAATATTTTAAAATGTGTAAAATCAATTCCCGTGTTGTTTTTGTTCAAAACCTTGTATGTAGCCACAATTGTCACACATAACCTTCTGAAATGTTTGTCTAATATACTTCTATACTTCCTTTGTCTGTGTCTGACGCCAGGAGGTGTATGAAGAAACGACAGCATAGAGGACCCAGCACATCCCCTCACAGATTCCATGCCTTTCAAGGAATTTTCCTTAAAGAACTTGCAACATTTCATTTGCAATTCATTTCTTGCATTGCCAGTAACCAATATTTTAAAGAAAAAACAATGTGTGTATATATAAATTGATATCTTATTTGTCATTATTTACACTTTCATTACTGTACATTGAAAAAAATTAGACCGTGTTTTCTTTTCACAATAAAATTGTATTTACATATGTTCCAATTACTTGTGTACACCATTATTTACACCATTTGTTCAATATTCGATTCAATATTGTGACAAGATTCCACTTCTTTGTTCCTAATGGATGATGGTTAGATTCTGAACTAATGCTGTGTTACATGTTCCATTGTGTCTATGAATCTGTCATTAGGGAGAGTCAGTCACAAAAAGCCTCGCTCACAACCAGTAGCATGAAGTACCTTAAAACCATAGGTTGTTTTGTAACTGATGTCAAATGTAAGGACTGTTGTTGACTGCTGCCTCATTAGGCTTTGTCCCAAACCCAGAGCAGACAGTCTCGTTAATGAAAGTGGCACATCTGGTATTTAAGTACACATGTTCTGTACAGCTGTCAGCAGACCATGATAACATTTCCAACTCTTCAGTAATGTCTAGATCTTGGTGGGGTAGTGTAGTGTAGATTCTATACACATGTGGTTGTACAGGCGCATTTTGAAACAGGCTCAACACAGAAGACCAAAGAAATGGAATTGTGGTAGGTGCAACACGTATGACCTGGCTGGCTCCAAACTTGTGGTGCGCATGCTCTGTGCCAGCCATTACTGAACTCACTGTCTTGTCTACCTAGAGTGTTCATTTCATTTGAACAGTACAAGTGAGGGAAGAGCCTAATTCAATTTCCACTGTACATGTGTAGCAGCTGGATGACCCGGTCTGTGATGACAATCCCAGCAGACGCTGCCAACGCCATGACTTGCCTACCTGAAAACAACACACAATGTTAAAATAGAATCTGCAAACAAGGCAACTGTAATTCTAAAGACTCTATAGGCCTAGTATCTGCATTTTAATTCATACCTATTTAAGGCTAAGACCTGAACAGCAGTAGGCTACTATTACTTAGTTTTAAATTTACTGCTGACAGAAAGGGAGACTTGGGGTCCTTGCCAGTAGCTGGTGAGTGACAGGCCTCACCCTGTTTTTATTCCAGTACCCTCTTGTGTTAATTCTGTTTCCACACGAAGTAGGTCTCTTAACCATGCAAAATATGTGATTACTTTAGTCTTTACCATCGAAACAGGTTAACAACTAGGGCAGAAAGTGAAAAGGGGAAGCCCACAGACCTATATCAATAGGTCTGTGGGGAAGCCATCTGGTGAGTTTGAAGTCAGAATGTCGTCGTGTGAAATAAACATTCCATCTCTCACATGCCGACGTTTTGGGACATGCTGCATTGGCAGCGATCACGGGATAGTACATTTAATTTAACACGAACTTAGCATAAACAAATTGGTCTGAATGTGACATCTTGGCATACTATTATGATCAACAGCACTCAGTCACCATAGCATGCGAGGTCTGGAAATGAGGCTTGTACAATATTGAATTACCGGCACTATGGGGGCATTCACAGTTGTAGCCTACCATGTCAGTCATTGTTTCACACACATCAAAAACACGTTAGAAACAACCAAGAGGTTTTCACTCACCATTTATATGTGGCATGGACCTCTCGACTAAAATCCCCACTTAAAGTTGGTCTTGTAAACAGTTGAGGACTGAACATCGCTGCGCTCTGCTCATTCTCCTTCAGTGGATCATTGGAAGAAGAGCGAGAACGTTCTTACCACCAACTAATTCCTTGTTTTCTGTTCCTCTTTCAAAGAATGAATGTTTGGTAGTTTTGATAACACTTGAAATCGCGGAGTTCATACAGTATGCAGGCCGCCGTTGTTGTGCTAGCCACTGACTGTGGGGTGTGCTAGCAGCACTACAGGGTGCATCCCAATATGTGACCTTGTCTCCTCCACTTGTGCTTGTCACCTCGCCCCGCCTCCTGGCCCCTCCTCCGTGGAGAAAACAATAAAGTTTCCCAGCTGTCAGCCTCGCCACAACAACTTTTGAGGGACTGTTTTTCATTCACCATCCCAATTGCAAATGAGAAAAAGACTCTATAATTGAGCTTTTTTAAGATATTGAAATATAATGCTGTTGTCAGTGATGTCATCATGACGAGAAGCAAGTGGAGGAGGCAAGTGGAGGAGGCAAGCTCACATATTAAAACGCACTCACAGTGTTGTCGCGCAAGATGCTACGTCATACCTGTCAACACCTCACTCCACGATGATAGGATCTAGGCATTGAGGCGGGCTCATTGACATTATCCAATGGTCGGGGCACGTTTATTTTCTACTCGAGGACTTCGGGCTCGACAAGGCTGAACCAGACCCCTGTGCGAGCTCACGAAGTGTAACGAAGATTCACGAAGCACTAGGGGTCTCGCGAGAGCCAGGCTAGTGTTTACATAGTTATGGTTTGAATTTGAGAATGGAACACACACACACACACCCAAACCAGAGATATTCTATAGAGATATGCCAACATAATAGGTTTCTATGGGCACCTAACGCGACCAGGTTCCGGTCTGCCTAAATGGGCGTGTCATAATGCTCCTACAATGAATAGAACAGTCCTTAGGTCTGCCTAGGTCTGCCTAAGGGGGGCCATAATAGAACCAGGAAACAATGGGCCAATGGAACCTCTCTCTCTCTACTCTCTCTGCCCAAACCTTTAATCTGCATCCAGGTCCTAATAGACACACTCTTCCAATGAGCCATTACTGGACTGGCGCTCATTAAAGGACCGTGTCTGCTGTTTACTGGAAGTAAGTCCAGAGTTGTCTCGCTCCTCTCACAGGACAACAGCATACAGTAGATGAATGAGAAGTTAATGAGGGACAGTTAATGAGTTAATTGGTTCACCTACAGTTACAGTTCAATGCCACAAGCAAGAGTGATTCATCAGACACTGGCCACTGGCCCAGCTGTCTTTTTTGGAGTAGGCCGACAAGCCTTTCTTGACACGGCTACAATGACAATGGTAACTGAAGTTAAAAGAAAGGCCTGTTGGTTTTTCTTTTTTCAAAGAATGATTTGTACAGCGAGAACTTGGTGATTCTCATGACAGACATGAGCTACACATTGCGCATTACACTCTCAGCAGTAAGTGAGACATTTCGGATACGTGAGATGTCTCCTGGCCTGACCATGCCATGAGGATATGTTTGTGGCCTTCCTCCTCATTGACAATCAAAACAGAAGAGACAAAAGTGACATCTCGTCTTCAATGTTTAATGTCTTTTACACAAAGACGATTGCGAGTGGAAACGACAACATATTTTATCTTAAGTGTGTTACGTTTAGGCCTACACAGTAACCTTGACATCGGGGCCTGAAAACGAGAGGAGAGGAGTAACGTACGGTAGGTGCAGAGGCGGTTCTTAATGTAAGCACTTGAAGCACGGCTTACCAATATAAAAGCGACAAACGCGACATCCGAATTTAAACCCTTCATCCTGTTGACGTGATTCAGCTGTCTGTGTTGTCTGCTACTGGCGGTTCTTATAAAACTGGTTAAACAGCGACACAACAGTGGCTATCGAGAAAAACTGTTTAACAGCGATGGTGAAACACGTTACTACATCAAATGAAGCACAATTTCTAAATGACTTGGAGTCAATGGCAGAGAATCTGTTTTTTAATTGGCGTTCCGCCGATGCCCCGCCAGTTTTTGAAGCACATTTTGATTGTGCTTATACCAATAGCGCACCGGAAAATATGATTGACAGATGAGTTGATGAATCATAACTCGATCTGACACCTTACGTTAACATTCAGGAAGTAGAGCTCAGGCAGACGTGATGTTTACATTTTTGACTGAAGCCAGTTGCTTTTATGATAATCTCGAAGACTGACAACACATTTGAACTGCAATCAAAGTTTTCAGGAAACGTCTGTGTTTTGGATGTGGACAAATCATGAAGTAGAACTTTGGGACATATCAAGAAGAAACGAATGAATAATATGCAGATAACATGAACCACACACCGTCAGTTAGTTGAAGAGAATAGCTAAACGGCAGCACAATATGCCTTTCTTGATTAGCTATGATATCATATGGATTACAAACGGGAACGTGGACAATGATTTTGAAAACGTGTGGATTAAGTGAAAGTTTGGGATTTCTGCAGTCAAGACAGCATTTTAAGGTAAGGTTATGTTTGTCCGCTGTAACATGTTTGGTTGTTGATGAAGCTTGTGGCTTAGGAACGGGTTCACTCGCTCACCCATAGAACTAGATGGGTTCACAATTGTTCAGAAGGGCTGGTGTCTGTCTTTCCCGTAGCCTGTTTTCAAGTTAACGGCAGGCCTACGTAAGTTTTTGGCAGCTCTCGTGTACAGTGGTACAGGGTAGGTGTATGGGACGTGAACATGCTTTGGCTTTTTTGGGGTTTAGATAGAGACGCAACCCGAGTCATCTTCAAAACTCCCCACTCTGGAAGGAATCTTCAGATTTTTGCGTCTTCAAACCAGATGGCGGGTTGCCATGTAAAAAAAGACGCTTCTGAATAAAATATTTTGTCGCTCTCCCTTGCAATTGTCCTCGTATTCGGCCCCTTAGACATGGCGGCGTAGTGCTCGGACAATACCAGGGTTGCCCCTGCCAAAAAAAGGAAAAGCGATCCACTCACAACATAGTCAACAAAAAACTATCAAATTGAGCAACAGGCCAGCAGAAATTTAACATAACACCCTTCAAATTGATTTTGACAAACGTGCCCAACCCTAGAGGTCACTTCACATTCATTGAATTTGATGACAGTCGTTAAATTTTTACAGCTTTGAGCCTACACCAGTACCAGAGTGTTTTATAGAAAACCACCCTGGAAAATACATTCCCCAAAAAATAAAAGCTCAACTTGCTATTAATCCGTTGTCGTGACATGTGGTTGCCGCTAACAGGGCTATGAAGAGACCACCCACCCACCACAGAGACCTTTGCCTTCTGAATGCCTTGTGTCAATATAACAGTTTCACTAAATGGCACTGGTCCACCACACAAATGTACAGAGTAGTATCTATGGGGCGCAACTTAAAAAAATCTGTATAACGCAAGACAGAGTTTACCACCTTGCTACAGACTGCCGTCGCCTGAGCCCCAGCTTGGCTTGCAAAGTCGGGGTATTTCTTAACATGATGTGTCTCCTGATGCCAATATCAATACGCCACTCATGTGTCGGGCCGCGGGGCTGACACGGGTGGAAAATGAAGGAGCAAACCTCTGGCGCACAGGAGAGTACGCTAAATCACTGGCACTACTGAGTGGATTGGAGCACCAGCTCCTTTGTTACTCTTGACAGGCTAAAACCTTAGCATGACATACGACGGCCTAAAAGAAGAAGTGCACTTTCAGTCGACTCATCAGTCACGTGGAGGTGGCTGGAGGCGGCCGATTTTCCAATGGGGTTGGCAGCAACACACGTATACGTCCCATAGTTCTGCAGTGTGATGTTGTGGAGAAGCAGAGAGCCATTCGGAAGGCGCCGGCTGTTGCCACTCAAAGCACCCTCCTTCTTGTGCCTGAGGAACACCTGAGAGAGAGAGAGACAGAGAGAGAGTGTGTGAGAGAGAGACAGAGACAGAGAGACAAAGACAAAGACAAAGAGAGAAACAGGCCCAAGACACCCAACTTTCAATCCCAAGTCTCAGGCATATTGGTCACAGCTAATGGGGAGGGAATGGTGCAGGGGAGGGCCTCACAAAAGAAGCTATTCATAGCACACATCAATGCACGACTAAATATAACATGAAGCAGGCACTGCTGCTTGCACAAATCAGTATAATGAATGCAAATTGCAAATGTCCACTTTATTGCACCACCCTCCCCGACATCGCCCTGTAACTCCCAAAAATGGAAGGAGGTAGAAATTATCATAAAGGACATTGAACCATTACCAAAAAGTGGGGCACCTTCTAAATTATGGAAAAAAGAGGGAGACATTGGAGTAACTTATGGTGGGTCCAAGTGCTGAAATGTTACACACAGGGGTGCATTAGGCCTTTCAGTTGAACCGATAGGCTTTTTACTGAGCCTTATTATGCCTGCCCAGATAAAGATGAGGAGAGATGTAGGTGTAAAAGCTTCAGAACTGAGTGAGGGATTGATTAACTCGTGATCTGCATTCTGTGCAATGTGGCGGGAGGGGGGCTGATGGGGGAAAAAGGGCATGTGTTTTATGAAATTATATTTGTGTAGATTTTTGTGTTTCTGCTTCTGTGTCTGGGTTTTGAGCCTACAGATATAACACCTGTAACATCCCCCCATATGGGCCCTGGCGAAGAAGCGCTGAATTCACAGCGCTGGTGGCTCAGGGGCGCGATATTAACATTTGTTTGCGTTTCTTCTCTTTATTTCAATGCCTTTTGTTTGCAATCTATCACCATTGTTTTGGCTCCTCTATGCTATCTTCTCACTTCGGAGATAAACTTTGCATATCTTACATCGGGATCTCAAAAGTACTGTGTGAGTGAGTACCCCCCTTCGAGTAATCGCTCGGAGACCCTGGCCACCTGTTCCATTTGCGCACCTCCCGGCGTGATAACCCACGGAACCTCCGGGCCAGTGCGTTCCCGCGCACTATCCAGCTGATTTCAGCGCGCACCCCCCAAGGTGTGTTCCGCGCACACCTCTGGTCAACTGGCCAGATGTTCAAAGCTCACCTTGCAGGAGTTCCCGCCAGATCTGAGATGTGTGATTTAAATGCTTACTATGACATGTTGAAAATTGCTATGATGTGTTTGGTATCAATCTGATGGTCATATTTCGGGTGGTGACAAGGTATTGGTGTTGAAAATGGTCGTAGATGATTTATTAAAGATTTAGAATCATAGGAATGAATGAAGAGTCGGGCATTTGCCCAACCCCTCTGGGTTACAGTAGCCCAGCCCAAATGAATAGTCACAGCCTATTGGCTACCTGGCCAAGGTGACCCACGTGGTAAATATTCATTTAAGACGGGGGAAATATGAATTCTATCAGGTTTTATCTGTATCCAGATCCTCCGCGAATCTCTCGTTCGTGTAGCCTTTCCTCTTGTTCAGGTATGCATTGACTTTCTTTCAAATTGTACTTTGTCGTAGAATTAGATTTGTCTTGTAATAAAACTTTCATTGATCTATATTTTGTTGTAGATCCCGTTTATTCCTTCATAAGGTTATTGTACTGTCGAAACGTAGCAGCTCCAAGGACATTTCTCCATGTGGAGTGGGACGCTATACTTCGGGTCAGCCCGAGTGTCAATGGTGTCTACTTAGGATAAAAATATGTTATCGTAAACTGGAACTTAAGCGGGGTGATCAGATCTTTTTGGGTGTAGCTCTTGACATACACCTCTCGCCTCCTATTGCAGTCGAATAGGGGTAAAGTGTATGGGGCTTAGGATCTCATAAGTATGGTACCTTCCAGCAACTTTAACCTCTGATTTATTCTAGACGTCTCTCATATGGGATGGACATGCATAAAGAAACTAGTCGGCCGCATGCAAATCAGTTCTACAAGTAAATGGATATAAAACCCTTGACAGCTGGACTCAGACTTAACCGATATTGTTGGAATATTCATAATAAGAACAGTTTATATTAATTGAGTGCAATCACACAATTATCCTGGGATTAGGGAGATCTACGACTGAGATCCCATCATAATACGGAAACTTGGTAAATTAGGAACTAAAATGAAATGTTTTCTACAGTCCAGAGTTTAAGGAGCAGAGCACGAGACTAGGATTCCGGTGTTGGGCCTATCTCAGGTTTACAGTGGTGACCCCGACGTGATCCCTGGATTATGTAAAATATGGAGTCAGATAAAGCATGAGGTTTGGACTGCTTCTTATCTACGCCTGGATTTGGTAAGAAAAACTTTTCATTTTTCCACAACTCAAGATAAGGGACAAATCTAGCACACTACACATATATGACATCCTTTTGTTGTTTTCGAGTCGACATACTCGTGTTAGATCAGCACCGTAGAACGCTGATAAGGGTGAATAAAGTAGTGGGGAAACATCAGGGATACGACAGAGTTGATGTACAATTCATGGCTTCGGCCATGGATTATTTGAAAGATGTATTTTGCCGCCTGAGCTAGGAGGCATCACTTCCAAGACAGTTACCCCATGGTCTTGGGATGGTTAAAGTGACGGCAGTAACGTGGCTCAATGTGAACAAAGGGTGGTGTTCCCACCGCTTTATTTCTACAAATCGTATTTGGCACTAACCGGAGAGGTCAGTGAAAGCCTTACGCACCCTCTCAAAAGTAAATTCAATGGTCCATGGGCTCGTAAACTGAGTCCAAACACACGGCCCACAGAGTTAGCCGCTACCAACTCCATAAGCATTGCATTGTAGAGCTAGCCATAGCAGTGTTTTGGAGGCGAGTTTTCCGGTGACCATGCTAACGTTGTAAGCTCAAACGCTACTCCAGGATGGTCTCCCGAAATCCCACCAGAGTCCATACACAGTTTTGTGCTATGCAGCGCCTACAACATGAGATGGTTATGCAGTAATGGTAGTAACTCCAGGACGAATTCGAGATAACAAACGCATGCTACAGCCGTAGTCAGCTCAGCTGTTGTGATAACCCGGATGTATAGTAGATTTCCATGGCAACGAGTCCCTCGCGAGAACGCGCACGCGCCACTTGCCCTGGCAAGATCAGCTGGCAAGATAAACAGGCATGAGAGATGAGAGAACCCACGTCGTAAGCGACATAGGGATTAAATTCGGATTCCCTCTCATGCATTTGATAGTCCAACTTTTGGATACTTTTAAAGCACGTTTGCACTCGTCGCGTAAAACACATGGAAGTCACATACACTGAGCCTCCCACATTGAGCATAGCCACTGCCGTCTCCCGACCCCCTAATTTGAAGCAATGCCAGAAACTTTTGTAGATGACTTGCACCGTACAGAAGGTTGAGGGTTAAATAATATGTTTTAGCTGTTGTGTGTGCTTATAAAGCCATAGACAGGCTGTTTGCAGGTTGGAACCATTTAGGCTCGCCTACAAAGGCTGTCTTTCTCTGCATAGACTTACTAGAGCAGTAGACAAATGTTGTGCTTGCTCGTTGGTTGTGTGCACCGGACAGCTGTTTTGAGGCTAGAGCTGTTTATGTGTGAAACCGCAAAGGCTTTGCTATTAGTATTATTAACCTGAAACTAAATCTGGTGGAGAGGAATATTTCCTCCGCAGCTACGATCCAACTCATTTAACGCCGTTTCTGGTGGCCTACACGGGCCTCTGACGTCATGAGCTGGGGCGGCGATTGCCTGGTCCGCCGCTAGGAACCAAAGCAACTCCAGCCGCACCAATTTAATACGCAGTTCCTGATCCGGAACTGTCTTGTGATAGTCAATTAATTATTGAAATGGGTCGAAGCCATTCCAATACGAAACAATGCCGCACGTAGTGCGAGTATTGATTAAACAAATTGTTCCAGCACATGGGGTAGCCTAGGCCTATCAGATCATGGGACATTTCACAGAATAAGTCATGGGAAAACATTTTTGTGTTACATTTGCCAAAGGTTCTCGAAACACATCACGCAGCACAAACACTAATGCCACGGGCTTCCGCCCATTTGAAGTAATGACAGGGCGAGTCATAAGACTCTCCATTGACCTGCATCTCTCCAAATGACTTGAGACCACTGACGGTGGCCACCTCAGCCTGTAGGCCTATGCACAGGCTACGCTAAGGCAACAGCAATCTAATGTGAGAAGTGACACACACTTAATCCTACTGCTGAAAATTAATTTGTTGCGGGAGATATGAACAATGATGCGCGTGTTTGTGAGAGAAAATACCTTGTCCCACACTGGCACGGCCCATAAAGCTGTGAACAACAGTTGTCTGGCCGTGACCAGGGGAAACTGCGATGTTTTCACTCAAGTGCAATGCAAAAGGTTTAGGTGCTCATCTGATGAATAATCATATTATGTTTCTGTTACAGAAGCTGCGGCCATTCCATGGACGCCGGACAAAAAGAAGACTGTCGGGCCGACACACGTTAGGCCTGACCAAGGGGTGCAGCTCACCCATAACTACGGATGTTGGAGATGGGTTTGGAAATCCTTCAAGGGGCCAGTACACACTGATCTCATTTCATTACATACTAAACAAGATATAGCCTGGCCCTCCGGAGTAGCTCCGGGTCAAAATTGCCACACACAAACGTTGTAATGAAGGCTCCATCCATCCTCCCTTTAAACTCACCGTAGGCTGCACCCCATAGCCCACTAAAGAATTACAAAATAGTATCATGTGGTATCAGTTTTAAAACTGCCCACTCGCTAACATTGGTGTTCTGCACATACTCTATCACATAAAACATGATGAGAAGGATCCGGAAAAGTGCTACCGCACGTAGGACCTTGTACATAACCTCACACATATAGTCTACAACGACATTACTTAACCTGTCTTTTCCCCTCACAGATGAGAACCGACGAAAGAAGTGTACTGTGGTGTCAATTGACTCCATAGTAACAATTTGTACACCACACCTCTGATTGCACATGTGAACCAAGAAATGTTTTAATTGACTACCTGTGTTATACATGACCAACACAATGTCCCATACTTCATCCACACCCACACACAACTGATTAAGGGTAGCATGAACAAAACCTTGTTGCAAAATGTCAATTTAGTTATGGCACATATTTCATACATACTGACTGCCTACACTACACATCGTGACACGAATAGAGACACATACACATGGCTGCAGTCACGCATCGAAGACCCGATTACTGACTATGGATTTGGACTCGCGGCTCAAGTAAATTCTATGCGCAGCAAAAGAGATTTACTCTCACAAATATCTGGCCTCTTTGGTACAGTCAATTCGGCAGTGAACTCGTACAGAATCAGCGGACAGTCGCAGTACACAAGTTAGCTGGCAAGCCATGTGGCCACTGGATTCCAGCACCTCACTAACTCCAATAAACGAATCATTAAGGCTGTGCGGTCAGAAGCGCAGGCGCTACTGACCACTAGTCTAGCATTATTCAACCAAACCTACAAGCTCGAGCGTGACGCAGCCTATAGACATAGACATTTGCACAAGATTTGTTTACTGCTGCCCCCCAGCAAGTTTTAGATGTGCGCGGCACAGAGTGCCTAAGCATGCGCTGCAAGATCTTATAGTGATCTTGGATTTACATAGGTGGTTTGAATCCGAAAAAATGAAAGATGTACAATATTCTGAATTGTTGACCACTTTGATGATGTACACGGGCAAAGAATGCCCTGGTTGTATTGGATTCTTTGCCACCTTCCCGCTCATACATCCTGATCAAGTTTTTCCAAATTCCACTACCATACATTCTATTGGGGTGGTGGCAAACAATCAGGTGTTAACGTGGGACCACCTAGCTGGGTACATGACCATTGGTAAAACCGAGACACTGTTCACCACCCGAAACTGTTGCCATGAGACTGCCAAATATGTCATTTGTACTTGTAATACTCTCCAGCCATCTGCTTTCAATGATTCCAAGTTAATCAATGTTAGGTCTCTTCATGGATATTCGGACGCCGTCCAGGTGTCCAGCACACAATGGTGTGTCATCAGTGAAATGAACTCATTCTCCTACGGCGGGCTGACGTGCCCCGCCAACCACAGCTTCTGTCTAGAGGTGACAGAAGATTTCTCTATGGGGCCCCTCAGCATTCTAGGGAGAACCCCACTGGACTCTGACCTCTCTCCTTGGTGGGAGGACAACTTCTACGAGGAGGGAACTCAGGCGCTGGCGGACACCATGACCCTGGTACAACAGCTCATACAGCAGGTGGATTACCACCTCAACCAGGCCCAGGTACAAGCAAACCTGGCCGAGAAGACTGCAGAGCTCCTCACCAGTTCCACCACCCATGCCGCGGTGGCGGCGTACACCTGGTGGGATTGGATCTTCAGGGGTTGTGTACTCGCCAGCGCCCTCATCCTCCTCTTCACGCTGTTCCAGTGCTGCTACTTCAAACACCTCATCCGCTCCTTGAAAAGGGAGTCCGAAGCAGCACTGACGGCCAGCAAATACCTCACGCCCGTTCTTCGTCGATGACAGCCGGTGGGGGCATTCCTACCGGCCACGAATGACACTGGACTTTTACCTTCGTGTTCCGAGGGGCCACTGTAACATCCCCCCATATGGGCCCTGACGAAGAAGCGCTGAATTCACAGCGCTGGTGGCTCAGGGGCGCGATATTAACATTTGTTTGCGTTTCTTCTCTTTATTTCAATGCCTTTTGTTTGCAATCTATCACCATTGTTTTGGCTCCTCTATGCTATCTTCTCACTTCGGAGATAAACTTTGCATATCTTACATCGGGATCTCAAAAGTACTGTGTGAGTGAGTACCCCCCTTCGAGTAATCGCTCGGAGACCCTGGCCACCTGTTCCATTTGCGCACCTCCAGGCGTGATAACCCACGGAACCTCCGGGCCAGTGCGTTCCCGCGCGCTCTCCAGCTGATTTCAGCGCGCACCCCCCTCCAGGGTGTGTTCCGCGCACACCTCTGGTCAGCTGGCCAGATGTTCAAAGCTCACCTTACAGGAGTTCCCGCCAGATCCGAGATGTGTGACTTAAATGCTTACTATGACATGTTGAAAATTGCTATGATGTGTTTGGTATCAATCTGATGGTCATATTTCGGGTGGTGACAAGGTATTGGTGTTGAAAATGGTCGTAGATGATTTATTAAAGATTTAGAATCATAGGAATGAATGAAGAGTCGGGCATTTGCCCAACCCCTCTGGGTTACAGTAGCCCAGCCCAAATGAATAGTCACAGCCTATTGGCTACCTGGCCAAGGTGACCCACGTGGTAAATATTCATTTAAGACGGGGGAAATATGAATTCTATCAGGTTTTATCTGTATCCAGATCCTCCGCGAATCTCTCGTTCGTGTAGCCTTTCCTCTTGTTCAGGTATGCATTGACTTTCTTTCAAATTGTACTTTGTCGTAGAATTAGATTTGTCTTGTAATAAAACTTTCATTGATCTATATTTTGTTGTAGATCCCGTTTATTCCTTCATAAGGTTATTGTACTGTCGAAACGTAGCAGCTCCAAGGACATTTCTCCATGTGTAGTGGGACGCTATACTTCGGGTCAGCCCGAGTGTCAATGGTGTCTACTTAGGATAAAAATATGTTATCGTAAACTGGAACTTAAGCGGGGTGATCAGATCTTTTTTGGGTGTAGCTCTTGACATACACCTCTCGCCTCCTATTGCAGTCGAATAGGGGTAAAGTGTATGGGGCTTAGGATCTCATAAGTATGGTACCTTCCAGCAACTTTAACCTCTGATTTATTCTAGACGTCTCTCATATGGGATGGACATGCATAAAGAAACTAGTCGGCCGCATGCAAATCAGTTCTACAAGTAAATGGATATAAAACCCTTGACAGCTGGACTCAGACTTAACCGATATTGTTGGAATATTCATAATAAGAACAGTTTATATTAATTGAGTGCAATCACACAATTATCCTGGGATTAGGGAGATCTACGACTGAGATCCCATCATAATACGGAAACTTGGTAAATTAGGAACTAAAATGAAATGTTTTCTACAGTCCAGAGTTTAAGGAGCAGAGCACGAGACTAGGATTCCGGTGTTGGGCCTATCTCAGGTTTACACACCCACCCCCACCCCCCTCACCCACATACACTCACATACACACACTTGATTAAAAAGGAAAATTCGTATAACAATGCCAAAGGAAAATTCTTAAAGGCAAAAAATACTGAAAACATATTTTGTCATTGTCTAATCATTATGTTTTCCCCGACAGCCTTAATATCAGCAAAATGGAGTGTAAACAACAGCTAACAGTCCTCTGTACTCCAAGAGCAACCAACTGTTTTGTCATTTTCTAGCTCCTTTTCCCCTACAACCATTAGACAATGAAATACAGTCAGATGGTAGATGTAGAGCATCGTTAGGACTGGTTCCTTCTAAGCGATATTTACCACTGAAAGGACAGGATGTTATGTTGGCTGAATGTGTGTGTATTGGATGTGTCTTACCTTCTTCCCATTTAGGCCTATAGTATTTGTATTTTTCCTTTTTATTCATGCTATTTATTGATATGGTCTAGGAGTGTCAAACCAAATTGACCATTGATGGGACAAACAATGTTTTCTGGACTGAACTGAACTAAACTGGACATGAAAACTGAAAAGAAGAGAAGAAGAGAACTTCAAGCAACTCTTTCATTATGTGGAGATAATTCTCCAAGGTTTTGTAGATTAATTTTATCACAATGAATAATAGAAGTAATAGAGGAAAAGTCATCAAGAGCGACCACAGTGGCAGTGCATTTAAGTAGCCTACTGTTACTATAAGTACAGTACAGGTAGACGTTCAACATTACACTGTGAAGCACACTGGCTTACACATGAAAACAGAAAATTAGGCCTACATATCATATGACTGGAAGGAATATTCAGTGGTAGTAGAGCAACTAGTTGATTAGTTAGCAAAACATACTGTTGTTCATCGATGGAGGTTTTTGTGATGATAAAAGTGGAATTACATCATAAAACCAACCATGAGACTGGGAATGTGTCTGGTACAATATTCTAGTATGGAAGTGTTTTTTTTCACTCGATACATTTTTTATGCTTGCCACATAATTTCCCTCAAATATGGTTCAGTAGGATCGCTTGTTCTCTTCTTCCAACACATCCGATCATTCTTTCTGTCTGTCTGTCTCTCTCTCTCTCTCACACACACACACACACACACACACACAAGCCCACTGACACGCAATGCGTGTCGCCTTTGTCAGTGCTTTTCTCAGGCTCTCTGTGCTGACCCCCCTGATGCGGATTAGATTTCCTCTCCGCAATCAAGATGATGAGATCTCGCTCAGCAGAACGGCCACGGCTCTTTAAGGAGCCCATGTGTTGTTTGTGACTGTTTACATTTACGCACGCAAAAATCCTATGCATTGCAAAAACATTTTTTTTTGTAAACTTACATCCTGCCGTCGATACTTTGCCTCAGCATTGCATAGTGTATATTCTTTCAACTATCGTCCCTGTGTGTGTGTGTGTGTGTGTGTGTGTGTGTGTGTGTGTGTGTGTGTGTGTGTGTGTGTGTGCGTGCGCGCACACGTGCGTAAGGGTGTGCAGACAGACCATGTGGGTCAAGAGGAATTTTTGACAGTTGTGAGTGTGTGCTTCAGCGTGTGTGTGTGTGTGTGTGTCTGTGTGTGTCTGTGTGTGTGTGTGTGTGTCTGTGTGTGTGTGTGTGTGTGTGTGTGTGTGTGTGTGTGTGTGTGTGTGTGTGTGTGTGTGTGTGTGTGTGTGTGTGTGTGTGTGTGTCAGGGATGGAAATAAACACCCGTCCACCTGCCAATGATGGGTGAATTTGGCCATTGGCCGGTGAAATATGTCAACCCACCCGTCACCTTAACAGGTGAAATTTTTGTACAGACACCGGGTTCATGCTGAATTATACGCAGCGTCCAACATCAAAGGTTGAAGCAAATCGGTAATGAAAAGAGTGATTGGCATCACAATAACTGAATTTATTACCTCTGAAACAAAATTGTTTGTGTGTGTGTGTGTGTGTGTGTGTGTGTGTGTGTGTGTGTGTGTGTGTGTGTGTGTGTGTGTGTGTGTGTGTGTGTGTGTGTGTGTGTGTGTGTGTGGTCCCTCGTCACCCCCATCCTGGCATATGGATGCATGTTCTGTAATGCAGCAGAGGGGTGCCAGCTGTGCCACAGACAGACATGTCTCCACCACTGTGGAGCAGCTGGACAACTGTGTCTTGCTGAGTGAAGGGCACTGTCAGGACAGGACATTGGCATCAGTAAATCTGGTCACATATGAAAGCGAAAGATGGACACAGAGATCAGTGGTTTACCGCTATGTGCCTGGTTGAAAATTACCAGCACATGATTGGTGAAAATGTACAGTTATGGTCACTTAGGCACATGCATTGTCTCCATGCATGTTGGTCAGTCCCATCCTTGGGAAGCTAATGTCAGTGGGCAGCAGTCATGGGTCAGCGGTTAAGGTGTCATACTTGTAGCCCAAAGGTTGCCAGTTCGACTCCCGACCTGCCAGGTCAGTAGGGGTAGTAATTAACCAGTGCTCTCCTCTATCCACCACCATAACTGAAGTACCCTGGGTATGTTACCGTCCCACCGCACTGCTCCCTTGGGGCACCAATGGGGCATCTCACCCCTTGCACGGGTGAGGCATGAATGCAATTTTGTTGTGTGCACTTTGTGTGCTGTGTTACAATGACAATGGGAGTTGGAGTTCCCCAGGTGGGCTTTCGCTTTCATATTTGGAGGTTTAGTAGGACATAGATCCTCTATTGACCTTGTTCAGTTCATTTCCATAACAGGGTAGTATCTACTTATGGAGATCCCCCTCTCAGATGCGTAGTCTGACTCTGCCGCAAGAAGGGAAGGCAAGGAGAGAGAGGAGTATTACAGGGGGGCTATTATTTAATTCTCTGACCCTGACCCACACCACCTAATTTGTTACCAGCTGCGTCTCACTATCAGATCTTGCAACCCAACTTCCTCACCCGACCCACTTCGTTTCCAAGTCTGCAAGTCAAGGAGTGGGGAGTGTCTGTTATCAGCTGCATCTCTCATCTCTCTATCAGTGCGATGCAGCTGGACAACTGTGTTCAGGCTTTAATGAGGGAGGGACAGTATCTGCTTACAAAGATCCCATTCTCAGAGGCTGTTCTACAAGAAGGAAAGTCAGGGTGAAAAGTGTGTGGGGGAGAATGATTTCATTACTACACAGACCCCACCCTGTCCCTCTCCCCTTCTTGAAAAAGGGGGAGTTAAGGAGAGGGGGTATTATTTTATCACAACACTGAGTCCCCTCCGTGCTCCACTTCACTTATTGAAGAAAGATAGCCAAGGAAAGAGTGGTGCTTTTACTGTATCATAACATTGACACCGACTCACAAGCCCACTCCATTCATGCCACTCCTCCACACCCTGTTTGTGCTCTCCTTCAGAAGGTCTCAGTCCTCTCCTCACTCATCTCGTCAAATCATCTGGTGATGAAAAGGGGCTTTGTGCCAATGCAGTGCTCGCTGGGGGCAGCAAACTCCCTCCAGCCAGACAAGTGGGCAGGCAGTGGTGGCACTGGCGGCAAGGCACAATGATACAGACACAGACACAGACACAGACACAGACACACAAGCACATACGCACACACGTCACACACACACACACACACACACACACACACACACACACACACACACACACACACACACACACACACACACACACAAACACACACTACCTGGTTGCCATCTTTGCCAGTGCTGTGGGTGGCAGGGCATCTGCCTGCGGGTGGTGGCAGTGTCCGTGAGGGCATGGTATTGTTGGCAACAGGTGAGGAGTGTCCATAGTGAGGGCATGGTATTGTTGGCAACAGGTGTTTCTTGCTTGAGACCCTCTCAGCCCCTTTGGGCCGCTGCCATGCGTGCCAATGAATGTAATCACTGAGCCTTGAGGACTCAGGAGACTGCTCACACCAAAGGCTGAGGAGGGCACTCTATCACTCGCAGCTCGCTGTGCTCATTCACACACACAGACACAGACACAGACACAGACACAGACACAGACACAGACACACACACACACACACACACACACACACACACACACACACACACACACACACACACACACACACACACACACACACACACACACACACACCTGTTCTCACACACACCCTCGCTCACCACTCTTCTAATATCCTCATTCACATCTCTCTTCACTGTCTTAACCCTGAAAGAAAATCCCCTTTTTGCTTATTGGCTTTAGAGTTTACGTGACCTCCTTGAGAGCGAGGGAGTCCTCTTACAATGCTGAAACACATGGAGGAGGGAAAGAGGGCAAAAAACAGTGCCACACAAAAACATGGAGAAGATGATGATCTTCCACTTCACTAAATATTGTCTGATCGACATTTTTGTTTTCAGCCGACTCCTGTGAATTTGTTTTATAAGTGTTACAGGACACATAAATCCACAGCAACACCAATAACAACCTGAAATTTATGTTGACTTTACAGACCATTTCTCTCCAATTACCTGGAACCTTCACCATTTCTGGTGTATTTAATAAAACCTTTTTTAATTATTTATTTTCTTCAAATGCTACTATTACTATGTCAGAACGCTATAAAGGACTTTTAGAAAAAGCACAACAAAATACCTCCTCTTAATGTATGTTCTCTAGAAGTCTTCTGTTGTCCAGTCTTGCACTTTAAATGTCTGTATGAGCAATGTCTACGTCCATACTGTCTATGTCCATGTATGAGTACTGTCTATGTCTATACTGTCTATGTCCTTACCTAGATTAGTCTATGTCTGCATGGGAGAGCAAGAAACGCAATTTCAAATTCTTTGTATGACCAGTGCATGTAAAGAAATTGACAATAAACTTGACTTGACTTGACTTGACTTGATTTCCTTGCTAAAGCTGCAGATAGGATCCATTAAACCGACGATATGTAAATATTCACCATGTGTTAGCAAGGGGAAACCGGGGGTATTTCATTCGTGACAAGAATTTTATTTATTTGTGGTATTCAGAAAGTATTCATGGATTGCGTATTCGTGATTGCTGTCCTTGAGAGGAATAAAACTTTAGCCCCCAACCCCTTTTTTTGCTAAAGCAATCCTCATGTTTGCAAAATACAATCTGGTTTTGAGAATTAAAACCATTTGTCCGTTTCCAGAGCAAATCCTTTGCAGTGCAAAAACCCAAGCACATCTTGGCATAGTTTGGCCTTCAGAGGGGGCAGCATCAGTGCATTTCACTTTACTGACGTGTGAATGCACATTTGGATCTTTAGAAATGATATGCAGGGTGTTGTAAATCAGTAGATTGTTCGTCAACCTGTGACTGGTGAGTCCAAGGTGGTATTGGCACCGGCTCCCACCACGGCAGTCAGGGCAGCACAGCCCAGGTCAGACACATTCCTCCGGGATAGAGTGTACAGAATCCACCCTCCTCCATGTCTGAAGTTGCAGTTGAACAAGGTTTCTAATGCCACAAGTATCCAAGGACTACTGCATTTCGTAAATATAAGAAAATGTCCAATTATCCAAGGACTGTATCGCATACGTAAGAAAATAACTGTTAACCACAATCTTTCAGTCAGGGGTCAGCATGAGGCCAGGGGGGCAGTTGCAGCCCGCCAGATGGTTCAATCCAGCCCAAGACTTTTGGTCCCCATTTACAGTCAATGTTTCTGATTTACCAAGTGTCATCCATCTCAAGATGGTGAATTAGCAATGCTATTTGAGATGCAATAGGCGGTATGTGAGTCTGTACTAGAGTTTGACAACCCTGGTTTAAGTGAAGGTTGGGTAATGTACTATGTTGGATTAATGGAGAGACAAGCATGAGTTAAGTACATGAGGAAGGTGCAGGCTTTCCAGACAGCTTGATTCAATCACAATCCCTGCATGAAGTAAAAAAAAAGGTAATTTGTCTGATACGACACAAGTCGCAGGATACAGGAGGCAGGAAATGGGTTGTTAATTTTCCTGCTAATTTACTTGCTAACACATTCTTGATGGCCTGGATGTCTGAAATTACTTTCCCATGGAGCATGACAAGGCGCTCATCTGAGGAACCACATGATTACGATTTACACTCATGCTGTGCAGTCGTTTGCAGCAGCAGCAGAAACGTCTGGAAATGAATAATTACACAAACACCCAGTGGGTGGATATCAGTGTACAGATCTACACTGTGTGTTTCATGCACACATATGCAATCATGACTTGTTTTGTAATCACTGCCCATGTGGGGAGTGTAGATGCGGAAGGAGAGGAGGAGGAGTTAGTCATCTGGTCAAGAGTGTATTAGATGAGTGGAGTGGAGAGAAGAGGAAGGAGTAAGAGGATGAGAAGATGAGGAGGAGGTGGAAGAGGAACTAACCTGTGAGCTGTAGCAGGGCGCTCTCTGAATCTGAGCCCAGCTCGTTGGTGGCTACGCAGCGATAAAGACCCAAATCCTCCACGCCCGGCTTATAGATGTGAAGACCCTGAGTATCCTGCCAAAGGACCCTGAGGAGAAAGAGAATGGGTATAAAGAGACCTTAAGGGCGTAACAGTGTGGCTGCAGACTCTTCATGGACACACACTTGAACTTCACACACATGTACGCGACATTAACCAATTATTGGACAAATGCGCCTGCACCAGGTCAGTGGCAGGGTCTCATCTTGCCTTTGAAAGAGGCCGAGAGAACAGTCCATTCTAATCAGACTTGCCATTTCAGAATCATGGGCAGACAAGCTGCTAAAATATTGAATTTCCTGGACATTAATCACAGGTTTAGCCTCACCTCTCCCAGAAAAAGGCATATCTATTTTAAGGCTTCCCTACTTTCCTACCTTAATTTCAGAGACCCATCAGGTGGGCTTCCATTCATCCAACCAGGCCTGTCAGAAAGAGGTACTGTTGGAAGAGGAAGGAAAAGAGGAGAGGAGAGGAGAGGAGAGAAGAAGGGAAGGAGTGGAGGGGAGAGTGTTTATGTAGGTGATTAGAGAGTATTTATTATGTAGGGCTATTGTGCGTGTCTGGGGCTACCCCCTGGGAGCGAATCTGAGCCGCCAAGCTGTAAGTGAGCCTCCAGACACCAAGAGAACGGAGGAAGGGGAGCAGGCGGAGCCCCAGAGTTCCTCTCCTGAGCTTGGAAGAGTTGTTCAGGCTGGCAGGGAGCCGTGTCTGAGTACCACGGCTCTATTAAAAAAGACAGCCTGTCTGCAGCGTTGAATGAGAAGCACCAGGAGCACCAGAAGCACCCATCCACCCCCTCCTCTTTTCCCACTTCCTCTGCTCATCTCTGGGACAGTGGTGAGGCTGAGCAGCCAATCGCGCAGTGATTGCTTCAGCAGCCCAGAAATAAGGTTTTACCTTGACTCTGTGTCTCAATTCGTCAGATGCTTCAGCAATGACGCTATAACAGCAATGACAACAACAACAAATCAACAAGAAGAAGAGCAACACAGCAGTTTTGTGTCCTGTTGTACCTTCCAAAATAACCCCACACTCCAACTCACCGGCATACAGAAAGACACAGGCACAGACACATACACTTGCTCAGACTTACTAGGTCTACTTTCTACTTGCTCTTCTTCTCCCTCCCTTTCCCACACACACATGTTAGTGGTGGGGAGTCAGCCCAGAGACACTGTGGACGTGCCCTGCATGAGAAAGCTATGCACCAACACTCCATGCCCATCATGACTAACACCAGAATCAGTAGATATTACACTGACAGCCTCAAGAGCAAGTGAGCGGGAACTGAGTTACGTACAGTATTAACCGCATAGTAAACTAAGGGGAGGCAGCAGTTCCACTGATGATTCCAGTATGGCGTCTTAGAAGATTAAGCAAGGCCGTTACTGCAGCCAGACGTAATGACTGGACATTTAAACTCAGAGAATAGGAGTCATTGTTCAAGGGAGATGAGGAGTATGATCTCTGTGGTGATGTGTTATGTTAGAGAGAGAGAGAGAGAGAGAGAGAGAGAGAGAGAGAGAGAGAGAAAGAGAGAGAGAGAGACAGAGAGAGAGAGCAGGCCTGACGAAAGAGAAAGGCCATGGTGGAGAGCTGCCAGTGAGTTGAGCGAGAGAGAGAGAGAGAGAGAGAGAGAGAGAGTGAGAGAGAGAGAGAAAGAAAGAAAGAAAGAGAGTGAGGCCTGCTAAATGCATATAGTGCTTAATGATCCTCTGGGGTGCCGTAGGGGCCGCTGTCCCGCTCCCACACAGGCCTCTTGGAGAGGTAGTGAGAGCACGTGGAGACGTGTATGGGACACCTCTGATATACACCTCATCAAGAACAGCAGTTTCACTCAGCTCTTGAAAATAATCTGCTGAAGGGAAGTGAACATAATAATCAGACCTACTGATTCAAACGAGAGTAAAATGAACAAGCAAGATAATGTAATGTTTCTGTGTGTGATATTACATTAAATGCAGGATGGTGAATACAGTTATGCAATACATAAAGCAATAGACCATATTTTAGTGTACTGTAGCATGTATTAAGTGAAAATAAACAAACACAAAATAACGTCTTCAGATAATAACATGATCCCAAACGGGCTTTCATATGCTTTCATAGGTGTGGTCCCTGTGCTGTCTCTGGTTGCCTGATACTGCTCATGGAGCGAATCTGCTCCATTCCCATGGCACAATCCTCGAGCGAGCAAAGCAACGAGGTGAAACTTCACGCTGCTCCAGAGTCTGTGAATGTCAATCAGGACTGAGAAGAGAAGGCTTTCTCGCATCTCAGTCGGCCAAAAAGCAAACGCTGACATAGTAAAAGCAGAGGCGGAGACAAAACCGCATCCATGCACTCCACAGGGTTCCGAGGGGAGGGGAGAGGAGCTGGATTCAGAGAGAGTTACCCCAGTGAGAGGTCACTGGTCTGGGCTCCTGTATAGACAAACTACACCCTCTCCCCTCCTCTCCTCTTCCTCTCTCCTCCCCTTCCTCTCTCTGCATCCTCACACTCCCACTGCCTGCTGCACTGCCTTTCACCTCATCAGAGATGCAAGGGAGCGTCCATGTGGACAATGTGCTGACATGCTGCCCTGCACTCCTTATTTTTGAAGTTCACAGTTGGACCAGCAGAGAATACATCAGTCACCACAACTCAGTGCTGATAACTTCAACCTGTATGTGGATGAGTGTTCTGTAGGCCTATGCGTTCAATCGGAGCATACTTACAGCATGTGTTTGGAAAGTGAGAGAGTGAGCTAAGCTTGCTTCTTACAATTACTACATGGTACCACACACTGAGGCTGCTGCTTGGAAAAATAAGCTTATCGCCAACCATAGCAACTTAGAAAAACTAGCGTGCTGCTACCACTGAAGTTTAAATGTTTAAAGGTCAGCCCTCTGGTGTTCTTTAGTCACCCTGTGCCCCAAGCAGTTTTTGTTTGTTGGCTGGTGATACAACACTGCACAAACGCCTAAGACTGATGCTAGGTACATATTACGGTATGTAGGCCTAACTTGTGTCCTTGTATCCTTGCCTTTAAATCTGCTATATTACATGCATTCCTACTGTTAGGCTGGTACTGTACAGGGACATCATATCAGAAAAAATAATTAAATACAGTACATATATACTGTACTACAATGCCATATATAGACTATATTACAATGGAAATACATGAAAAATACTTAATAAATGGGACAAAAGGCGCAATGCCCCGGAGTATAGGTAGTCACGCCCCTGTGTGTGCATGTATGAATAGGTGTACTGAAGTCGCAGATGGGTGGGGAGAGCGTGTGTGATTTGGGAGCCTAAATCGCCCCTGCAACCTAGCAATCACCTTGTACTACCTCATTACGTAGTGACGGTAAATCTTGGCATCTGGGGAATGTGTGAGACCCGGTAGCAGAAATCCCTCCTGCAGCCAGAGGTGTTTCTGTGACTATCATGAATTAAATATCAGCGCTGCCTTGTGTACCTGTGCTTTGTCTCTGTCTTTGTGAAGTATTTTGTTGTCTCAAAGAGATGTAAGCCTGCGCTATCAAAAGCTGGCAGGAACCTTTTGTTCCTGAAACAGAATGGTACCTCGCTGACATACAGATAAGGCTTTTTTGCATATAAAGAGATCACTCGACAGAATAAAAGACACAACATTTTTTTTCTTCATATAGATTGTATTTTGTGCGTGTGCGTGTGCGTGTGCGTGTGCGTGTGCGTGTGCGTGTGCGTGTGCGTGTGTGTGTGCACAGCACTTGTTGTGTGAGCCCCACTACAGCGGAATGCTTAATCCATCCAAGGTTTGAGACATGAGTGAATTCCTGCTGGGGTGATTTTCTGTCTGTGTTTAAATCTGCTATTTCTGAGGTTTTTTTGCTAGCCATTAAAGTGTGTGTGTGTGTGTGTGTGTGTGTGTGTGTGTGTGTGTGTGTGTGTGTGTGTGTGTGTGTGTGTGTGTGTGTGTGTGTGTGTGTGTGTGTGTGTGTGTGTGTGTGTGTGTGTGTGTGTTGCTTTATCTCCCTCACAGAGGTCATACGAGACTACACAGGAGTCATGCAATGTCATGCTATGCACGAAATAAAAGTTCCCCTGTGTTTGGGCTGGCTTGAAATATTAATGCTCGGAGTGAGAAGCCTGCAATTTATCACAGTGAAATATCTAAATAAGACTTGGCAGCGTTAAAAAGAAACCCCAGTTGTATAAGGCCACTTCCAGCCATGCAGGGTCCTGTACATTTTTATTTGGTTTGAAGCGTTTTCTTTATGTTTTCATGTGCATGTCACTCATTATCGTGTATCACTTTTCTTCTCTTAACTGGGCTTGAAATCGAGTCTGCTTTCAAAAGCCAGCCATGTTAACTATACTACACGGGCAGACATGAAACGGTGTAACTGGGAAAATTTGTGCAAGTGCCCTTGATCTTTTGTGTGTGTGTGTGTGTGTGTGTGTGTGTGTGTGTGTGTGTGTGTGTGTGTGTGTGTGTGTGTGTGTGTGTGTGTGTGTGTGTGTGTGTGTGTGTGTGTGTGTGTGTGTGTGTGTGTGCACGCGGACATGTACCTGTGTGTGCATGATGCACTGTGTGTGGTGAATGTTTTTCAAGAAAAGCAACAAAGTATATCTGATATTAATTAATGTTGGAATGTTGAATCATCGGCAGCCTCAGCCTGAACCCTGCCGTTAGCTGAGTGTTTGCAGAGCATGTGTGTTACTGCTGGAACAGCAAACTCACTCTGCATCCATCCCCCTGTCAGCACTATGTATCCCCTCGTGTCTTCACATTCCAGGAGTTCAGGCATGAGTGGAGGCACGTTCGATTTTTCGAACACTGGCTTGTTCGTGTTTTATGTTTTTAATGAGGTTCCTGTTTGCCAGAGCAGCGGTGGGTATGAGGGTAATATAAGATGGTAATTTACACAAGATCATTACAAGGAGATAAAGCACCACATGACTATAAAACAAGCCATGCTGCTGTCATATCTTATTGAACTGACTCTGTTTACAGTGATTGCATCCTCAGCGTTCTGACTAGAATACAGTATGTCTTTAGTTCTTATTAGAGGATGATCTACAACACTGATATAGAGATCAGGCTTGTACGAAATTCCGAATGGAAAGAATTTCAATTCAAAGTAATGCCATAATACAAACACTAGGTGGTGGTGTTCTATGTACTTTCAATGGGTGGTGTAGATTAAATTCAAAGAAATTTAAGGTAATGGCACCACCTAGTGTTCGTATTATGGCATTATTTTGAATTGAAATTCTTTCCATTCGGAATTTCGTACAAGCCTGATAGAGATATGGGTAGGAGGGTAAAGCAAGTTAGCCTGGCTATAGCCAGACTGTATCCAGGGCCGTCATTAGCCCTATTTTAGGGGGGGTTTAGCCCCCCCTACATTAGTATTAGCCCCCTCTTTAACGATTTTGAAAAAAAAAAGTAAAATAATGAATTCATAGACAAAACCTTAGCAGGTGAGCTGAAAAAAATAGCATTTTCTTCCTCTGGGGCTAAGCCCCCCCTGTCTCTCAAACCTAGTGACGGGCCTGACTGTATCACAAGTGACATTCATTCTGGGAATCATCTATTAATTTCCTCTTATCTATCTAAAGCTAGTTGGAAAGCGGGTTTCATATCTGGTCGACATCTGGTCGACATTGTGGATCTGTAAACAAACTAAAAGCTTTTGTATGCCTAATAGTATGTATTTACTCCCCTCTCTAGGAATGGTGAAATAGAAATGTATCTCTTTCACAGAAGGTAAGACCTTCAGGAGTGGTGGATAAGGAGCATAAATATGTATACTGTATATGCACGCATGCACCCACGCACCCACACACACACACACACACACCACAACACAACATACAGAGATACAGTAGACACAGACAGTTGAGTCGACAGTGGGCAAAGTGGTCACTTGTGTCGGGCCAAAGGAGAGAGGGGGCCCAGAATATACATTGTATGTATTGGGTTTGGGGTCCTTTCAGATGTCTTTGTCCTGGGCCCAGCCAATGCTGTCATAGGCCCTGCACGCACGCACGCAAGCACGCACGCAAGCATGTACGCAGGCTCACACACACACACACACACACACACACACACACACACACACACACACACACACACACACACACACACACACACACACACACACACACACACACACACACACACACACACACACACACTTTTTTGGGGATCCTTGAGGAATTACGTGGGCATTATTGAAACAAATTTCATTATGTCTCCCTTGTATTCTGAGTTTATACTCACCCAGCAGTTCATGGACTCAATAAAATGTTATCAAGTGCTGACAGTTGTGAACTTCAATATAGGTGTATTTTTCAGTGTATTTCTTTATTTTTCCTCGCTTATTGAATAGCTGTAAATTGCTGTTTTCAGTGGCACCGAGAGAGAACACGCTGAAAACCGAATGTCACATTGGAATTCGACTGGCTCATGGCCGACGAACCAGACGGTCACCAAACACTGTCTCCACTCTTTCCGGCCACGGCATGTGCCAGGGGTGCTCGTAGCTGAGCAAACACTCTGCAGGCCTCATGTTAGCAGAGATCCATCAGCACCCCAATGGCATACTAGGGGTTCCACAGCACTGCCAGGAGAAAGACTCCTCGCCTAACAGTATTTGCTGTTATATCACCCATGCCTAAAACTACAGTGGTGGCTGTGCACCAAAAAACAGCAGGAATTGTGTAGATTCCAGTAGCATCCCTAGGCCACTTATGTGCCGTGACCAGTTGTTCAATCTCAAAATGGGGCGTATTGTTTGCTGGTTATTCAATGCTGGTTGAAAGGGGTAAACAGAATGAGGTTGTGTGTGTGTGTGTGTGTGTGTGTGTGTGTGTGTGTGTGTGTGTGTGTGTGTGTGTGTGTGTGTGTGTGTGTGTGTGTGTGTGTGTGTGCGTGCGCGTGCGCTAGACCTTGTGAGTCAGCTCCCCCTTGAGGTGAAAAAAATTACTTCAGCTGTATACATTGTTGTTGACCAGCCCTGATACCTGAACAATGATTGCCAGGTTGGTTTTTTTTGCTTTCTCTCTCTCTCTTTCTCTCTGGTGGGTTCTGTCTGGTTCACTTGTCTACACAACGTGTCGTCTGGCATCCAGAGCTTGTGCCTGGATGCCCACTCCCCCACTGCCCCCCACCTTCCTTTTTTAATTTGGTGATTCTTTGTGTATCACGGTCCCCACTGCTCTCTTTGATGGGTGTCAGTGTTAGGAACAAAGCCAACAAAGCCCCATTGGTTGCCATTTGAGGGTAGAGAGTCACCCCGATTGTGTTTGATTGAATTTGCCTGTCTGTCGGCCAAAACACAACACAGGCCCTTCAAGGTACTATAGCGTTCTGTCTGCCTGACCTTTCCCCATCGAGCTCTTTCCACTTGCTTGCTTGGTCTGTCATCTGCCGAGGATAATTAACAACCTCTGCTTATCCCGTGGAGGTACGAGGCAAACTCACAGCAGCGGACTGCAGCGCAGAGGTTTTGAAGTACCCAAGATCCATCAACAGTTAGCCTCCCCAGGGTTTTTTTTCTTTCCGCTTCAGACAAGGAGCAGTGAAACCACTAGTGTCTGGTTTGTGCTGTTGGCCTGTTTTGCCTTCTATTTGTCTGAACTAGAGCTTCTGTGTGTCTGTGAGAAACAGAGTGGCGGACCACACAACTTGCTTTGGAGAACTGCATCTCACTGGGCTGCTGTACAAACACAATGATTAATATCCTCACATTGCGTAACTCCCACCCCCATGGAAGCCAGGGCCTCCTTTTTACCTCATTAACATGTCAGCAGAGCATCACATATGGAACTGATAATCCTATCGCTTAAGGTTCTGCCATTCACTCCGCTCTGATTGATGGGCCTAAAAATGGACAGGGCTCTTTTTTCTTTCCCTTCTTTCCTTTTTCTCTTTTTTCCGGAGCCGTCTCTTCACAAGCCTCGTACCCCCACGCTAGCGCCGTCTGGGCTAATGTTCAGTGGCAGCTGGAGAGGGTAGGGTGAACCAGACAGGCTCCGACCGACTGCACCCTTGAGGGGTTTCTGCTCGTAATCAGGGTCATCTTGGACCAGTGGAAAATGCAGCTAACACCAGAGAAGACAAGACAAGACAAGACAAGACAAGACAAGACAAGACAAGGCAAGATGAGAGGAGAGAGAAGACAAGACAAGACAAGACAAGACAAGACAAGACAAGGAGTCTCCTGCTCTGCTGCACCTCTCTCCTGCTCTGCTCTGCTCTTCTCTGTGCCGTGCCGTCCCGCGCAGGCCCTCTGTGGCCTCAGCCCATTAGCAGCCATGTGGGCACCACATTAGGGAGGCAATGCTGCTGACAGCTGCTCAGCTGCTGCTGGGGTACAGCCTAACCAGCGCTAGCATTAGGGGTGATGCTTAGAGATCTGGGCCTAACCAGCGCTAGCATTAGGGGGGATGCTTAGAGATCTGGGCCTAAACAGCGCTAGCATTAGGGGGGATGCTTAGAGATCTGGGCCTAAACAGCGCTAGCATTAGGGGGGATGCTTAGAGATCTGGGCCTAAACAGCGCTAGCATTAGGGGGGATGCTTAGAGATCTGGCCAGCCAAACCAGCGCTAGTATTGGGCTTTTTCTGTCTCCATAATGGGAGAAGTATTTATAGAATAGTATTAGTGTTTCCTGTTCAAGGTGCTGTTTCACACGGTATGGGGGCAGCTGAATGACAGAGGTCGCACATATGAGCTTTTACGTGCAACTGATCAAAAAAAGAAATAATCAGTAGTACTAATGCATAATATACGTATATTGTGTCACTTTTATATTTCCATTAAATATGGGTAGTGGCATGTGGTGGGGATATACTGGGATATAGTACCTGCTGAATCCCTGCTCACCTTAGACCCCTCTACCAGGCCTCAGTCTCCCAGGCTGGGGGGCATCCACTCTACAAGGCATCGGTCTCCCAGGCTGAGAGAGAGAGAGAGAGAGAGAGCGAGAGCGAGAGCGAGAGACAGCAATTTCAGCCACCTGAGAGGAACAATATCCATATCCCAAACCATGTCCATATCCCAAACAACTCCTGTAATGTAACGGGACAGCGCCCAACCACGCTGGCCACAGCCCTGATGCAGACAGATAAGTACGTCTTATAAAGGGGTGTGGGTGCAGCAGCAGAGGGTTGACGGGGTTAAGTACACGCCAGTGATCCCCCTGAGAACTGAGAACACTACACTAGAATCTACAGTCTAAATGCAGAGCGAGAGAGAGAGAGAGAGAGAGAGAGAGAGAGACAGAGACAGAGAGAGAGAGAGAGAGAGAGAGAGAGAGAGAGAGAGAGAGAGAGAGAGAGAGAGAGAGTGTGATTGCCTAAGGCTGTTCCTTATTATACAACTTCTAGGCCACTGTATCTATGGAAAATGTACTCTATTTGACGGGAGCGTACCTATGTTCCCACACCCCATTGGTCCCACAGCCCATTGGTCCCACGGCCCACTGGTCCCACAGCCCATTGGTCCCACAGTCCATTGTTCCCACAGCCCATTGGTCCCACATTGCTTTTTTAATTGAATTTTTAGGCCCATTGGTCCCACGGGACTCACTAGTTCGACGCCCTTTCGGTACTTACCGCTTACGTCATACGACCCTAAACCTAACCCTAACCCTAACCTTAACCCTAAACCTAACCCTAACCCTAACCTTAACCCTAAACCTAACACTAACCTTAAATCGCTTGTTTGAAATGTTTGATTACCATGTGAAGTACAGAGAGGGCGTCAAACTAGTGGGTCCCTTGGTCCCACAGCCCATTGAACTGTTTGTGATGTGGGACCAATGGACTGTGGGACCAACGGACCTAAAATTAAATAAAAAAATCTTAGTGATGTGGGACCAATGGGCTGTGGGACCAATGGGCTGTGGGACCATTGGGCCTAATTTTGAAAAAACGCAAAAGTCTTAGCAATGTGGGACCAATGGGCTGTGGGACCAATGGGCCGTGGGAACATTGGGCTGACCCCCTATTTGACGATGAGATGAGAATACCATGTGATCCCTGGAGAACCGGCCCGAACGTCCAATCCCAACGTCTCTGCGGAGACTGCAATATGAACCCTTTGATCAGAATTAATACATTTCATTACAATGACAGCTCGAGACTTTCAGACGGCCATTCTCATTTCTGTAGTCTTTTTTAAAAGATATCTTTTTTGGTCTTTTTGACTTTATTTATGATAGTACAAGTAAGCTGGTGAGAGGAAGCGAGTGGGGAGAGAGACGGGGAAGGGCTGGCAAAGGACCCGGGCCGGGTATCGAACCCAGGTCGGACACATAGTAGACGAGTGCCCTACCGTTAGGCCACGGTAGGGCCATTTCTGTAGTCTATATACATAGAATCTGGGGCTAGTTTCTCGAAAGCTTAGTTGCTAACTTACTAAGCAACTAACGACTCAGGTGCGACAAAACTGTTTCTGGAACACTTCGTTCGGACTTACAAAGTCCCAATATTTACAAGTAATGTAGTTAGTCGTTCGTCCGGTGCTGAAGCGAACGACTCTGCAGTTGCTGCGAAATGAAATAGGGGCTGTTCGTCAGTACTACAGTCGGATTTGGAACAAATAGCATGGTTAGCTAGTTCACCTTTGTTTTGGGAAGCACGTCACTCTTGCTCGTGGTTTGGGGCGGGTTCAGGCAGAGTTCAAGCAACATCGATCGATTACTGCCACCAAGTGCACAAGCCTCTGACCCATACTACACCAAATGTCTAGTCATGGTACGAACAGGGCTGAAAAAAACACACCAACACAGTGTTCAAATATGGAAAAAATATTGTCCAAATATAGAAGAAAATTCCATATTCCACAATCGTGCTTCACGAGCTCCGATCAATCAAAGCGGCGCTAATAAAAGAACCCTGTTTGATTACCATCGGGATTTGAGCCACACCAAAAGCAGCATCTCCTGATTAAACTCCAATAAGCATAGGCTACATAGAAATAGGCTACATGTAGTTGTCATTACGAAATGCGTTGTTCACTAGCTAAAAAAAGGCCACCAGTGTGCGGTGATACTTCTCGTTTAACTTGCATTGTAGGCTATGCCTTAGTCTACAAGAACTCCAAACTACATCATAGGCCTACAACAAAAATGGACATTGTGCAACTGCATAGCCTGTTGGAATAGTGCGTAATGGAAAGGCACTCGGAAAGGCAAGCGTGATGACAAGAACTGGACACTTCTTCGTGTTAGTTCTTATTTCATAGTATTCATATTCTTCTTTTCATTTCAATTCTACTATTGTAGTAATATAAGCCTGTCACAAGCAGCCGGCCAATAGGCTAGGCCTACTATTAAAACAAATGTTGTTTCAGCAGTGAGCACTCCAAATAGCGTCATGGCCCTATGGTGCATGATGTGTCCGTCATGTAGGCCTATGCAGTCAGGGGGATCATAAAACAACACAGCGCATCGTGTCCTTATTTCTCTCTGTGTGTAAATTGGGCCATCGTTTTGTGTCTTTGTAAAATGCAGGTGAAAAGTAGTTAGTTACTTGGCCTTAATGTGACTGCGTGTGTGGCTGCGAGGCAAAGACTCTCGGATGCCACAGTTTCACACGCGCGCACAAGAGCACGCGTGGATCGGCCACTTTATGCACACAGAGAGAGAGGTGGATAAACAGTTGCGCAGAGGAATAGGCACCTGCGCTTATTGTATCTTACTGATGGAATCGAAATCTTGTCACAGACACTGAAAACGCAGCCGTTATTCTGCCTTCGCACTTAACATTCACCGCCCATTGCTCTTCAGTCATTGATGGCGATAGTGATATGTAGGCCGACATTTGGTTACTGCATTTAATGGGGTGGATTTCGGGGATATGATTGTGTTGACAGGTCTTTTTCTACGTTTAAGGACTTTGAATGTGCCATCCTTCCATCCCTTCCTGTGCGTCTTTATGTAGGCTGCAACGGCAATAGCAATTCCACCTTAGCTTATGTTGCGCGTAAAGACGTGCAGAATGGAAAATTACATAAACATCCTGATATGTTTTATTAATTCTCAAGCGTAATTTCAGTTATCATTTCAAGCAGCATTTACTGTCCAATATGCGTGGCCATGACCTGTTGAAAGTGTTGCGTTGCCTATGAGCGTGAGAATGACTTGGCTTGCTGTTCTGGAAAAAAAGATGTGATGGGTGGTTATTATAGGCTACTTTATTCACCGTGGATTGAACTCACGCCACCAATAAGGAAACAGCAAACGTGTATGGTATTCCGACATTTTAACCACTCACCCACCAACTGTGCTTCCAAATAAGTGGTTAATACAATATTTATCCAAACATTAGGCCTATACAAAACATAAGTAAAAAAATGCATGATGGGTTGTAATGTCGCATTTGATAACTGCAGTTGAAGGGGAAAATTCGGGGACATGTTTTTGATGACCTAGTTGGTCAAAGGGTTTCGAGAAATCATAGTTGTTGGTTAGTTGTTGTGTCGGACTTCGTTCGGACTTACTTGGTCCGAAGGCTAATTTTGGTCGGATTCAAGAAACCCACCCCTGGAAAAGGTCTACAGCTTCCTTTATTTAGTTATTTATTTTTAGGGTCTTAAATGCAGCCACTCGAAAGGCCAATGTGAGATGGTTGAAAGGAAGATATACTGTAGGTCCGCAACACTGTTCGATGCATCCAGAAAAAGTTTAATGGCACAACGTTTCGGATTCTCAGTCCTTCATCACTGAGCATGTTTTCATTTCAGTGATCTTTTGTTTGGTCCTGCACCCGTGCTACTGATGTGCGCACATTCTCTTACTTTTTGGCAGTGTGAGATGGTGACAGGAAGTGAGTGGGGGAGATGACCGGGGTCAGGTCACATGTATTTTACCGGGCACCCCCAAGTCAAACCAATGGATGTTTGTCTGTCTGGTGGTGGATATGATTTGTGTAGCTGAAGCACATTGGAAATAAGTGTTGTTCGGAAAGGGAAGGGTCAAAACCTGGCCATGTATATTACTGCTGGTATATAGTCCAATGTAAAAAAAAACATTGCTATCCTTTAAGACTATTACCTCTTATTAGATTTATTTCTCATTTTATACTTGTTGAGTGCTCTGAATGGCACATCACTAAATAAGGGGTTTTGGAAAGAATGAGAAATGCAATCAAGTCCAGGAAAAAAGCAACTTGACTGGAACATACAGCGTTTTCCTTTTATGGCCTCTAATAATATGATGTACGTTTTAGTATGAGGTAATGATGAAACGAATTTTCACAAAAAGCTGAGACAGTCCTTGAAAAATAGAAAAAAGAAAACGTCTCCAATATGAGAAATAATAATTTCTTTATCAACATCAGCTCTGACTTCATTTTCCCTGTCATTCCTGAATGCTAGCCATCCTGCTGACGCTGGCAATGCATCAGTTATGGGAAAAAAACAAGCCTGTGTGTTTTCCTCCTCTCCTGAAAGCAGCATGACAAGCAATCTGAATAGTCCTTGAATGCAGACCAGGACTTGCTGCTTATTTCCTTAGTCCTGGCATGAGAAATAAAGTGGTCTTTTAACAAGGGGGGGAGCAAATACCCATTGGATTAATCGTGTTCTTGGACTTCACATGAAAAACAATTCCTCTGTCAACAACAAATGTGACAATCAAGTATGCTTCCTGTATTTGCCATGGCCTGGAGTGAATCATTATGAAAACAGAGATGCATTGGAGGGGGATTTACTTCAGCCGCACGGTGGTTGACTGGAATACAGTGTTTATTTTCATTTTTATTTTATTTCTCCTTTATTTTACTAGGGTAGTCACATTGAGGCAGTTGCCTCTTTTTCAAGTGGGCCCTAGCCAAGAGAGCAGCAAAAAAAACAAAACGCACTACATAGAACTCACAATACAGACAGAAACAAACAGTGTTGTTGTTTTTTTTGGCGTGTTTACCTTCTGTAAAAGTAAGGAATGAAAGCCCACGATCCCATATGTCACCACGAGGAGACACACTGCAGCACTGGCTTTTGTTTCTCTGCCTGTGTGCATGTGTATGTGTGTAAAAATGGCGTGTGTGTGTGTGTGTGTGTGTGTGTGTGTGTGTGTGTGTGTGTGTGTGTGTGTGTGTGTGTGTGTGTGTGTGTGTGTGTGTGTGTGTGTGTGTGTGTGTGTGTGTGTGTGTGTGTGTGTTATAACCTGTACTAGTAAAGTACTGTAGTAATAAAAGGCAATGCACTCTTTCATATTCAACTGTATATTTCTGCTTGTTTATCCAGACCCATGACATGATAAGTAAAATTGATGCAAGGTTTTGGTTATGAGGCAGAACCCATGGTCAATGTAAGTCAGCTGCTTTTTAGTGCATTGCATTGTGCAAATGATTGTAAAATAGGACATTGTTTGAGAAGCCCAATGTTTTATGTTTTGCTTTTTTTATGTTGAGGAAATATAGTATAGTACAGTACAGTAAGTCATTTTGATGGCACTCGAACAGAGGTTGTGTACAGTATGCCATTCTTTCATTTATTGGTGCAAATCGAGGCACATCCTCGGTCTTGACATCCATTGCCTGGCAGGAGCCATGTAAGTAAATCTCTCTCTCTCTCTCTCTCTCTCTCTCTCTCTCTCTCTCTCTCTCTCTCTCTCTCTCTCTCTCTCTCTGTCTCTCTCTCTCTCTCTCTCAGTGCCCTGACTGAGGCCCTAATTCTGGGCCTGTGGGCTCTGCTGTAGACTTGTGAATGTTCTTTGTACTCTGCTCCGCTCTGCTCCAAACAGCTGGGATGGCTTGGCATGGAGATGGGAGTGGGCCCTGGTTCCAAAGGCCTTCTCCACAAACCCCACCACCTCCACCACTCTCCACCCCCCTGGCCAAAAATTATTCTTCTCCACCACTGTCATTGCTGCACATAGACTATCTCCACCTCAACACTCACACTTCACCTCCATCTCCAACACCATCACCCCACCACCCAAGCCTTCTCCACCTACAGCCCATATCACTGGGTCACTGAGTTCACTGGAGGTTTGGATCCTTTTACTGTATCTCACGCCACAGGGCAGAGAGAGGGAGAGAAAGAGAGTGAGATAAAGAGAGAAAAACAGAAACACAGAGAAAGGGGAGGAGAGAGGGGCCCAGAAAGAAAGAATGAAAGAAGCGACAGACAGTGAAAGAGGAAGAAGAGAGAAAATGAGAGAGGGATAAAGACAGCTAGTAAAAGAGTGAGAGAGAGAGAGAGAGAGAGAGAGAGAGAGAGAGAGAAAGGAGAGAGGGAGAGATGGAGAGTGAAATAGAAAGAATGAATCACAGTGGTGATAACAAGCGGAACAAACTTCTCATTGTGCTGCTTCATTGGGTTTTGAGTTGCAGTGTGCATTAGTTACTGATCAACAGTGGAGTGGTTTCAATCCTCCCCTGGCGGCTATCGGAAACTGGGACCATGAGGAGTGTGAGGAGAGAGAAGTGCATGAGTGATAGCAGGGTGTGTGTGTGTGTGTGTGTGTGTGTGTGTGTGTGTGTGTGCAATGTGTAAGACTAAAGAGAGGATCACAGGGGCCAGGTTTTGTGTGATTGTGAGTGTGTGTGCACTTGTGTTGTGTTTGAATGAGTCAGTGCGTACCGGTACATGTGTGAAAGCCAGGGTTTGAAGTTGTCAGCTGAGCCATGGGCCGTGGCCATGTTAAGAGTGATTCTACGATTCCCCTACGCTTTTGGCAAAAGCAAAATGTCAATTATCAGTATTTTTTTTCAACTAAATGACCTAGATGTTTACATAGTGTATATATTTAAGTTTCCAAACAAACAAATTGCCAAGCTTAATCTTAAATCATTTGATAAATACTCTAATGAAAGCGAACATTTGCTTAATTATTTTGTCAACAGTGTTATGGACAAATACTATGTCATTTCAAACATATATAAAAATACTACAGAGTTGAAACAATATATGTTTGAAAGTGCTTATGTCCCTTAGCAGTAATGTTGTCATTAATCTGTGCAACTGATATAGAAAATGTGATTGTTGAGCTTCATAAGTAGGATTTTATGAGTCACTGTGATACAGACTGACACATTTTTCATCATAAATCCCTGTAACGTCTGATTTGAATATAGTCACCCTCCTTACACAAGACTTCCTTCTCCAGAGATAATCCCTAGTGTATGTTCATAGGATTTTTCCAACACATAAGGGATCAATAGCGCAAAAACACTTTCAAAACAGTCAACCGTGTTACGGTCAACAGTGCAGGGGAACAAGTCGGCACTTTTTTAGGAGAAAAAACAGAGCAGACAAACCCATCTCCCGAGAACACAAATTATTTTGTTTGTTTGTCTGTCAATATGGATATAAATTGGCAAAAACATACTCCTCCTCAACTGTCATCAGTGTTGCCAGATTGGGCTGGTTCCCGCCCAATTGGGCTGCTTAGGATGGCCGTGTGCGGGTAAAATTGGCATCTATCAGAAAAACCTTCCCACTGCCATATAAATCAATAGAATTGGGCGGGTTTTTAGGGCGGATTTTGATCATTTTTTGGGCTGGAAATCATCAGCCTCATCTGGCAACCCTGACTGTCATACTTAATTGTAACACCATTGACGGTAACACCGTTGACATTTCAGCCATTTTTATGGTGTTGTGCTAACTGAGGACCTCAGAAGTTCCACCACAACACCTTAATCAATTCATGTATCTGTATGCTTTATCTGTGTTTTTCTACATGTGATTTCTAATTCAGATTCTCATGAATATGTTGATAACACAGTTGACAGGCAATTTTCCCGCTATGAGAACATGAAAAAGAATGGATTAAATTATGGAAGGATGGAGCTCAAAATTTACCAAAAAGTCTTCCCGTATCCTGCTAAAGAGGTTATGACATCACGTGATGTTATTCGTATGGCCTAAGACCAAACCATTACTGATTTATGGAGGAGGTTTCAGACCGTGACACGGTTAACACAGTTTTCGTGGACACACACAAAATGGCAAATTTCATGTATAATGGAAAGGACAGTGGTCTTTCTGACAGTTTTGTCATATTGTGATGATTACTGTGAATCAAAATTTGCAATCGTCATGGGCAAAACAAGTTTCTTTACATGCTAATATGAAGACTGAATCTGACATTTGGAAAACAGGACGGCATGAAAACGCCCAAAACCAGTATTAAATATTCATTCTTGCGGAGGGAAATAATGCTATGTCTACACTTTCTGTATTATATGAAAGATAAATGTTTTCTAATGTCCAAAACATCATTGGATGCAGTTAATAGTTAGTGGAATTGCCAAATAAAATCCACGGACTTAAAAGTGTAGGCGAATTAGAGAATCACTCTTAAGCAAGGGGTGTCTGGTGCATGCCTGTAACACATATCTCTCTGTTGCCTCTCCAAGACGTGCAGCGAACTATTCCAAACAGCTGTGCTGTCATCTCCTTGGTCTTACATACTAGTCCGGCAGTCAAAAGCCAAATATCAGCCGAACCCAGTTTCGTCTGATAAAGTTTTTTTCTTTGCAGTTTGTGGTTGCCTAAGGTGTACCTATTAAGATTCCAGACGATGCCTGGTGATATCCCTTGAGCATTTTCAGATATTGAGCCTTTTATGCTTGATGTGCTGCAGCCATATATTACAACAGTGTTTGGCTCCCAATTCATGTTATGCTGACCAAATACCCTATTCCATACTTATTTTGTGTTTTTTTACATGGTAGGATGTGTATAAGAACAGGTGGTGAGTTATGGACATCAGTGGGGGTGGGGTCATGCATGTTTGGGGGCGGGGCATTCACCCAAAAAGCCTGATTTTCCAAGTCGGAGACACAAAGGCCAACATTTCGCCAAACATGGCTTTATATCTCATAGTGGGTTGTTTGAGTTTGCTGTTTGTAGCTGTCCAACACTTACCCATCAGGATAAGAGTGGGTGATGTGCCAATTTCAGATATTAACCCTTTCATGTTGATTTCGCTGCAGCCATAGCCCACAAGCTTTTGACAGCTTCATAACTGCACTATGATTAACCATAGAGCATTCTGGGTGGAAGGCCTGCCACATCAAAGTGGAGAAAGTGTCCTCGTAAAGACATTTTAGACAATTACATAACTAGCTGTTTGTCAAGCAGAAATATGTAACATTTAGGCGAATATTGGTAGTGTCAGCTCAGACATACCCAGAAAGGATTACTAATTCAACACAGAATTTCACCATTTCATACATTGCTATTTACTCTTCCTGTGCTGTTGTAACACAAAATAAAAATTGTAAGTAATAATTACATAATTTTTGGCTGATTATTTGTTTGCCTACAAAGTACATAATTTCAGTGGTGGTCGTATTAACATGGAAAGAGA
>NC_085878.1:23506001-23513501 GCF_034702125.1 Engraulis encrasicolus
TGAGCAGGTGTATTTATGCTATGTTAAATGGGCATTGGCAGATTAATAAAACTTTGTAATTAATTCATCTGTAAAATAAACCTGTCTGAATGCAGGTGCGCTTCACAGTTTAAAACAAGCCAAAGGGAATACAAGATCACTGAGCTGAGGAGCTTGAGTGGTGATCTTAAATTTAATAGCACAGACAAAAGTTTCAACCCTTACCTCAGGGTAATTATCAGTGGAGTGCCAAACATGACTCCGTTTCTCGATTCTTGTCGTTGCTAACCGTCTTAAGTCGGTCTTGAGTTGGTCGTAAGTTGCTCTTGAGTTGGTCTTAAGTTGGTCTTCAGTTGGTCTTTAGACGCAAGACCAACTTAAGAACAACTTAAGAACAACTTAAGACCAACTCAAGACCTTGGTTACAACGTTGGTCTTAAGAACGAACAAAATGGCTAAAGTCGTTAGCAAAGGCACTGTCGAGAAACGACCCCCTGATTAGCATTCAAAGCCAGGTAAAGCACAGTGTGCTAAAGTACAGAGGTCAACAACAAATACAAAGTACACAACACCCATTTGCTCCCATAGAACATGCTTTTGAATCGTGACAGTTTGACTGTGCATCCTTGATCAGACAAAAACCTCATGATTAAAACATAATGTGCTGTTGCTGGGGTGATGTCTTTTCTGTTTGCTCCAGCACCCAGATTAGAATCAACTGTATTGTAATTTCATATGCATAAAATAAAATATACTGACAGGTACCATATACTGCTAGTGTACTGTATGGAGGTGACACAACTTAAGAAAATGTAAAAAGGAATGCGGCTGAATGGTCTTTGAAGTTTATGGAGGTGACAATCAAGGGAGCTGGAGTGGCTAGGGCGGAGATATAGGCGGGATGAGGGGCATCAGGGCTAAGGGCACTGCCGTACTTGTTGTGCTGGGGGCCCTATTGTGACCTTGCCAGGCTGTATGGGGCCCCCAATCAGTGTCTTACCCTGTGCCCTGTATGCAATTGTTCCGCCACTGGCAGTTGGGCAAGGCTGCCTTAACCTGGGATCACACACATGCATGTGCCGATTTAAAGTATTTGTGACGGAGGTGGGGTCATTGCAGATCAAACTGATCAGACAGAGCACTGCGTGATCAGTGAAACCATTTTTGGTCTTTGACAGAGGTGTGGCACTCATGCAGTCAAAACAACAACACACAGAAACATGTGACCTCACCCAAGGAAAAGTGAATGGGGAAGCGACACACAACTGATCAATGCATGAGAGTGAGTGTTGCTGTGGCATTACGCTGCTGAGTGGGGCTTCTGTGTTGTGTACGGTGGCCTGTGCAAGGCTGCTGGGTAAGGTCGCTGTGCTGTATTGCTGTGCTTTGGTGGCTGATGAAACTATCAACAACTCCCCCTATCCTTGTAAACACAGTGTGATGGATAGCACGCACAACTACTGAGCCATCAGTCAATAGCAGGGTCTTGCATCACCACTGGAACCACAGGGTCTTTTTGAGCAGGAGCCGCTGACTGAAATGCATTTGAACTCTGAAGGAAGTGACTGAAATATCCTCGATTGCAAACAGCTTGCTCTATCATGACCACACAGTAGTGAGGTGATGAGAGAGAGAGAGAGAGAGATAGAGAGAGAGAGAGAGAGAGAGAGAGAGAGAGAGAGAGAGAGAGAGAGAGAGAGATAGAGAGAGAGAGATTTAACATCACAAAGCAGACATGTTTAGCAGGCAGATTAATAAAGTTGAAGGCCTACCACACACATACTAACCAACTGACCATTGACTCAACCAGCTCATTATATTGACCACAAAGGCTAATAGAGGAGTATGCATCAATGAAACACAATGTTGTAGGTCAAGGCCTTCCGGTTTTGTGGACCTCTGCAGCCAGTTTGTGCTGTAAGTCAAATGAACAGATCAGCAAATGTTAAGACCTTCGACCACCCCATCTCTGTCTTCAGACCATGAATTGGGGCGTTTCAGAGAACCTCAGCTGCCCTCTACTCTGCATGAAGCCCTGGAGCGATACTGCTGACCAGAACCCTGACAGATACACAGCAGGGGAACTCACCTCAGAGTTCTAGGTCACCCCTATCTAATGTTTTCTCTGCGAATGCACGCACTGTCCGTCACATTGCTAACCAATGATGCATGATTATCCTCCCTTGATTCTGGGGTTCAGCGTATTTCGAGCGCATAGATATTGTTGCCAAGGGAGCCTTTTGCGATTATGACACGTTTGCATTGCTCTTGGCGTGCATGGTGTTTTCCCAGTTTTCTCAGTGGCCATTGGTAGATGTTATGACTGATAAACTTCCTTTCCAGTGCAAACATTCCACTTGTCCTGCAAGTCTTGCTGCCCAGAGCCAGTCAGGTGCCCTTGAAGGATCTCCCAGCCAATCTATTCTTATTTCAAAAGCAAACATTTATTCACGACAAATAAACATTTCCAAAATTGGGAGGAAGTGTCTTTATGAACTGCTGATCTGGGATGTATTTTTAGGTCATTTCCATGACCTGAAAAACATCCAGCGGGTGGAAAAAGGGGGGAGAGAAGAAGTAAGGAATACTATGCAGCATAGATGAGCGACAACTGAACCAACGGAAGAAATGTGGCCTTGAGACTCAACGTTCCCATTAAACCTGTCAGAGTTTTGGCTCGTACGACACTGAAGATAGCAAACAGTTGGAGAAAACTTGCAGAGCTAGATTTGTGAGGTGGTTATTTGTGAAGCTGCAAAAGAAAGAGATATTGGAAGGAAGTCTGACCCCCTTTTCAGATACTTCGGAGATGACAAACACACACACAAGAAGAGCATGAAAAATAAGCATGGCCAAGTCATGATTTCTTTTATTTAATGTGTTTTACATTTTATTAAATTCAGTCCCAAAAAAGTGCAGGGAAAAAGACACCCGGGAGTGGTGTCAGTCCACTGAGCCTGTGAAAGTCTTTAAGCATGTCAAACTGCAAAAAAAGCAGTGTGGAAGTCAATATGCTCCTTGCTAGTCCTGCTGTCTAAACATTCGCTCAGCTTATGGGATTACGTTTTATGAGACCTGTAATTCCCCAAAAGCCACAACATGTTGAGTTTTGACTAATGTGGGTGTGTTATTAAGGAATATCATGATGTCAGAATCAAAACGTTGTACGTGATGCAAAAAACAGACGTTTTCTCTTTTCCTTTCTCTTTTTTTGGTCTTTCAGGGAGGTTTAGGGTGGAGGTTGACTGGTTGAGGTGGCGGCAGAGGTGGAAGTGGTTGAAGCAGAAACCTCAGGGAGCGCTTGTAAACTGCCGGCCTGAACTTTGAGGGGGTTGAGAGGAGGAGAGGAGGAGGGGGAGCTTGGGAACAGGTGTCAGAAGGAAACGACAAACCAGGGAAAGATTGAGAACTGTGGGTGGTTTAGCTTGGGAAGTGAGTGTGTGTTCATGTATTTCAATGTGTGTGTGTGTGTGTGTGTGTGTGTGTGTGTGTGTGTGTGTGTGTGTGTGTGTGTGTGTGTGTGTGTGTGTGTGTGTGTGTGTGTGTGTGTGTGTGTGTGTGTACACGTGTGTGCACATATGTCTGTGCATATATGTTTGTGTGTACACATGTGTTTGTGTTTGCACATAGATGTACTGTACGTGTGTAAGATTCAGTTTAGTGCATTTCTGTGCGAGTGTGAGTGTGTCAGAGTGTAATAGAGAGCAACAAAAAGCTCCTTATCTGAGTCTTATCAGCAGAGGAAGTGGAGGAGGAGAAGCAGGGCTGAATGGGAGCCTGTAGAGGGGGACTCCAACACGCTTATCGGCCGCCCGCTGATAAGGCCCGTGCCAGAGGCCTCCTTCATATCCCAACTAAGACGTACCAAATTACTCATATTCTCATACCCACCCCTACACACACACATTTTATGTACTTTATTTGATTCCACATTGCAAGTTAATATCAATAGGAACCATTGGGCAGTCATGGGTGAGCGGTTAGGGTGTCAGACTTGCATCCCAGAGGTTGCCAGTTCGACTCCCGACCCGCCAGGTTGGTGGGGGGAGTAATCAACCAGTGCTCTCCCCCATCCTCCTCCATGACTGAGGTACCCTGAGCATGGTACCGTCCCACCGCACTGCTTCCCATGGGGCGCCACTGAGGGCTGCCCCCTTGCACGGGTGAGGCATAAATGCAATTTCGTTGTGTGCAGTGTGCAGTGTTCACTTGTGTGCTGTGGAGTGCTGTGTCACAATGACAATGGGAGTTGGAGTTTCCCAATGGGCTTTCACTTTCACTTTAAATATGATGAATATTCCATCAACTATTTTGACCAACAAACACATCTCATTATGGGAATGCATCATTAAGGATACAGGAAATGATGAACATGCTCCGTATAATTGCAGATATTGAGCTGTATTTAGCCAGCTGTCTTGCCCTTCTTTTACTTAGTCCACTGATGTTGAGTACACTGACCACCAGCCTATGCACATGGCCTAGACTGCCAAAGACAAGAACAATGAGGACACATTTATAGCCACAGCTTTCAATGGCAGATGTTAGAGGATGGTATTTCAGTTTTTTGTACAGTAAGATTCCTCCATGAACAGATTCAAAGGCACACACACAGACACACACACAGACACACACACACACACACACACACACACACACACACACACACACACACACACACACACACACACACACACACACACACACACACACACACACACACACACACACACACACTTTTTACTAGCCCACACACATAAAACTTTTTACCCGCACACACATCAAGTCAAGTCAAGTCAAGTTTATTGTCAATTTCTTTACATGCACTGGTCATACAAAGAATTTGAAATTGCGTTTCTTGCTCTCCCATGCAGACATAGACTAATCTAGGTAAGGACATAGACAGTATAGACATAGACAGTACTCATACATGGACATAGACAGTATGGACGTAGACATTGCTCATACAGACATTTAAAGTGCAAGACTGGACAACAGAAGACTTGTAGAGAACATACATTAAGAGGAGGTATTTTGTTGTTCTTTTTCCTAAAAGTCCTTTATAGCGTTCTGACATAGTAATAGTAGCATTTGAAGAAATAAATAATTAAAAAAGGTTTTTATTTAAATACACCAGCAGCAGTATGTGTGTGTGTGTGTTTGTATGTGTTTTGTGTGCGTGTGTGTGTGTGTGTGTGTGTGTGTGTGTGTGTGTGTGTGTGTGTGTGTGTGTGTGTGTGTGTGTGTGTGTTTAGTGCAGGTAGAAAGTGCGGTGTGCGTCTGTGTGTGTGTACCTGTGTATGTGTGTGTGTGTGTGTGTGTGTGTGTGTGTGTGTGTGAGTATGAGTTGTGTGTCAGTGTGTGTATGTTTGGGTTTAGTGCAGAAAGTGCAGTGTGCTTGTGTGTGTGTGTGTGTGTGTGTGTGTGTGTGTGTGTGTGTGTGTGTGTGTGTGTGTGTGTGTGTGTGTGTGTGTGTGTGTGTGTGTGTGTGTGTGTGTGTGTGTGTGTGTGTGTGTGTGTGTGCATGTGTATGTTTTGAGTTAGTGCAGGTTGAAAGTTCAGTCACAGATGTAGTAGTGCAGGTGGAGTGTTCAGTCGCAGATATGGTGGTGGGGATGAGGGGGGGGAGCGTTGTCAGTGGCCTGGCTGGCTAGAGGCTGACAGTGAAGGGAGAGTGGGTTGAGTGTTCAGTATCTTGATGCTTGATGCATTGATGCTACATACTGTAGGCACCAATGCACATGCACACACAGATGTATTCACTCCTATCCAATACAAAATTCCAGAGGTGTTAAAGAGAGAGGGAGGCAGGGAGGTGAGAGAGAGAGCAAGAGAAAGAGAAAGGGGGGAGGGAGGAGAAGCGTACTGTAACAGGGGGGTTGTTCTTGGAGGGCAGTGATTATTCCACAGCTCCAATGAGAGACATGCAAGCCCAGCACTGGGAGGCCATCCGACAGTAAAAAGGCTGTGAAGTGTAATTTAAGAGAGTGTATCAGGCAAAAGGTAGACCCTGGCTACCTCTCGCTCGTCAGGGGTGATGCGGGCAAGGCTGAGGTGGAGAGTGGGCTGAGCTGATTTGGGACGCTCTGAAGGGAGAGCTACTCCTGCTGGTGGTGGTAACCAGGGCCGCTGACTGGGCCCAGGTCGAAATCATCTCAAAGGGCCCCCCACTCTCAATACATACAATATAATGGGGGACCTAATTCTGAGGGGCCCCCGTTTGCCTGGGCCCAGGACAACTGACTCGCTTGTCCTCCCTGTTGACAGGCCTGGTGGTAGCAGGCGGTCGAGGGGGAGTTGGGGAGAGGGGAAGGGGGTTCAAGGACTGGTAGCAGCCCCTCTACTCCCTCCCACCCCACGGACCACGTCAAGCCCCCCCATCTTCTCCTCTCCCCACTCCTTATACACATCTAACTCGCATACTTCTTCTTTTATGAGGCTAAGAGATAGATGCCTTTGGTAGACCGCAGGGGCTGAGCCATGGCTCTGTTCTGGGCAGCCTCCTGACAAAATCAGGGCTCTTTGTGGCTCACATGAAGGGCTTGAGGGTTGAGGAGAGAGAGAGGGAGAGAGAGAGAGAGAGAGAGAGCATGCGTGCGTGCTGCGTGCGTGTGTGTGTGTGCGTGTGCATGTGCGTGCGTGCGTGCGTGAGTGCATGCTCCGGCGAGGTGTTTGCGCTCCATCGCCTGCTATTAATGTGCGTATCGTTTCAGAGATCAGCCAGATAAGTCTAATAATAGCACAATGTGGGTTTCAGAGTGGACGGGGCGCATGTAGCCAAGAGAGGGGAGCTGGGGTAATAAAAGGAAATCGGAGCCAGTGCCATCTCACTGTTGCGCTCCAAGACAGGACCAGAGACAGCACCAGAGACCCCCTCTTTTACTTTCTCTGGAGTGCGAGAAGGAGATGAAAAATGGATTAATGATCCCTGCGGTCCGGGCTGGGAGCGGATGTATGGATGCTGGGAAGCTGAGGTGAAAAGAAGAAGGAAGAAAAGACAAAAAATGAGTTGAGATTGAGAGTGAAAGTGAGAAAGAGAGAGAGAGAGAGAGAGAGAGAGAAGGAAAGTGAGAAAGAGAGCAAGGACAGAGAGGAGAGTAAATGTCACACGAGGAGAGGGGCATTAGTACATGTGGAGCATATGCTAGCCTGGACGAATAGCCGACTGTTGACTCCGTCAGTCAGTCTGGCAAAAGCCATGAGGAATCTGTCTCCGTGGACGATGGGAGATGGTCTGATCTTACTCTATCATTTAAATTAATTGAAGTTCCAAACTCACATTAAAACCCATATTGTGCTTTATTAGCACGCCTGTTATGTTATAGCGTCGCAAAAGCATACAAATAACAAAATGAAAGTGTGAATATAGTTACCTTAACCAATCAGTAACGGAAATCGCGGGTGAGTTATACGTCACCACTCTCAACTGTTTGCTGATTGGCGAAACACTGAGAGAACCGAGCTCGAGGCTTTTGCCAGACGATGTGCGGAGCCAAAATCTTTGGGTGGAGTACAGAGGAT
>NC_085878.1:23516001-23656001 GCF_034702125.1 Engraulis encrasicolus
CGGGAGGAGGCTGTAAAGCACGAGAAGGGAGCACATGTGGCCTCCTCAGAGGCTTGGCTTATAGCAGCACACACAAACACACATACAAATATACAGATGCACACACACACTCACAGACATGCAAACATTTACATCCAGATACAGGTACCTGCAAATACAGTATATCACACACACTAAAATACATGTAACACACAAGCACAAGCACAAACACACACACGCACACACACACACGCACACGCACACGCACACGCACACACACACACAATGAATAGTAGGCAGTAAAGGCTGAATAGTCATGGGCAGTAGGCCATGTAGCTGCCTCAGGGGTTTGGCTCTGGTTTTGGGGCTTGACAGCAGAGCTTACAGTACAAACATGCACGCACACACAAACACATACTGTACATATCTGTACAGCCACATGTACACACACATGCATGCACACAAATACTGACTCTCTCTTTCGCTTGCTCTCTCTCTCTCTCCCTCACCCCACTCTCTCCAGGCCGTGAGGAAGTGAGAGCTGTTGAATATGACATGACTCAGACAGGCCGGCCAATAGGCTCGCTCGCTCATTTGCTGATCCTGAAGCATCATCTGCAGAGCTAAAGGGCAAACAGAAATGTGATGGAGTGAGTCAGCATACGTGTGTGTGAGAGAGGGCGACAGTGTGTGTGTGTGTGTGTGTGTGCGTGTGTGTGTGTGCGTGTGTGTGCATGTATGAGTGTATGTATGTGTGCATGTAGGTCAATGTGTGCATGCATGTCTGGGATGTGCACCACTGAATGAAGTGGTGCTGAGTGAGAGAAGTCAGTACACACAGACAAAACCTCTGTTTCTCTCTCTCTCTCTCTCTCTCTCACACACACACACACACACACACACACACACACACACACACACACACACACACACACACACACACACACACACACACACACACATACAGCACATACCACTAAACCAATCACATCACAATGACAGCCCACAAATAAACATGTGCTTGAAGAGAGTCTCCAGAGACTTAGATTTGAATGTGCAATGCAGCAACGTGTAAAAGGGAAGTCTTCTGGGGCGCTGTGGCGCAGCACGCTAAGCCCCCCACATTTGGGCTTGCATGCCCACCCACGGGGACCCCGGTTCGAGTCCGGCCGGGGTCATCTCCTGATCCCATCCCGTCTCTCTGTCCCACTCGCTTCCTGTCACCATCTCAGACTGTCCTATCAAATAAAGGCATAAAAGCCCATCCCCCCCCCCCCCCCCCACCAAAAAAAAAAAAACGGTTCCACGGGTATATGGGTATGACTAAGACTACATGAGTAAAGTGTGAGTTTTGAGACACAGTATATGTGGTTGGATTTGTATATGGGTATGACTAAGACTACATGAGTAAAGTGTGAGTTTTGAGACACAGTATATGTGGTTGGATTTGTGTGCCGTGCGCATGTGGTTATGTGCTTATGTATGTTTTCGTGTCTGTCCATGTGAGTAAGTATGTGTAGGTGCCTGTGTTGTGTTTCTGCATACGGGAGGTGCATGAATGTGCCAGTGCGTGTGTGCGTGCATGCGTGTGTGTGTCTTTTAGTCTAGAGAGTGTGTGTGCTATTTTTCGTCTAGAGCAGGGGTGTCAAACTCAAATTCACAGTGGGCCAAAATCTAAATCTGGGACGAAGTCGCGGGCCAAACTCAATATTCAAAAAATACTGAAATTGTGCATGCGCGCACATGCTTACAATACTTAGATACTTACATTTAACACTCAATCCCAGCAGATTTGTAGTTCAAATGTCCCTGCACAGTCTGTTGTAAATGAGTGGAAGACATCACTGTTGCACTTGTATGAGCTTGTGACGCCCAAAATTTCATGTTCAAGTGATATTAAAATACATTAATGTGTAGGGAGGGCCAACTGTAATACACATTTGAAATGATCTCGCGGGCCAAATAAAATGACTCCACGGGCCAAATTTGGCCCACGGGCCTGAGTTTGACATCCCTGGTCTAGAGACTGTGTGTTTGAACAAGTGTGTGTATGACACACTGTTGTGTCAGATGAATTGTCTGCCATTGCTGCCCACAGCCAGAACACGTTGCCCTGACTCACACAAGTGGAACAGTCCTCAATGCTGTGGCCCATTTCAAATGCTCAAGGGCGGGCGCGCACACACACACACACACACGTGTATGAATGCACACGCAATCTGTCTCACTCTCACTTTCTTTCTCACTTTTGCTTTTCTTTCTTTCTTTCTTTCTTTCTTTCTTTCTTTCTTTCTTTCTTTCTTTCTCTCTCTGACTCTCTCTCTCTCTCTCTCTCTCTCTCTCTCTCTCTCTCTCTCTCTCTCACACACACACACACACACACACACACACACACACACACACACACACACACACACACACACACACACACGCATTCTCTCAATGCAACAGACAGCACTTTAATCAATACCAGAAGGGTTGTGATTAGAGAGTTCTACTTCTGTCCAAAGGGGCAGTTCAGAAATGGCTTCATGCGACTGGAGGAAGGACGATGGGAGAGAGAGATGAAAGAAAAAAAGAAGGACAAGACGAGAGAAGGATGGAAGATTTATCCCTCCTGTCAGGAAAATATACTCCCTTTCCACAGACACGTTCCCCATCAGCTCAACAGCAAGGACAGAAGACAACTCCCAAGGTTACTTGCCATAGAGGACAACACCAAAAGTGCCAATGTAGCTGCTGGCTTATGCTTTTGACACAGTTAGCGTTCCCTGAATAAAGAAGTTCCTATTGTTGTTCTATTGCTCATTTATGTTCTGGTTGTGTTATTGGTTATTTAGCTTCTTTAGTATGTCTTGGCTGTTGTCCTGGTATTGTCTCTATTTGTCCACATACTGCTACTGCATTCAAATTTCCCTGCCTGGGGAAACTCAGTAAACTTAGTCTGATCACATCTATCCATCCATGTTTTGGATATCTTTAATAAATAAAACACAACTTCACTAGTTCACGACCTGAAATTTGAACAAGCATGTATGCATACATCCCTGATTCTCACTGCAGAACCGTGTCCGCACAGGTGAGCAGCTTCTCTTGATCGAGTGATTCTGGAGAACCCCGCCCACGCTGGCGGACCTATCAGAGGAGTCGGGTATGAATTATGCGGTGGCGCTGTGCATAGAATTTAGTAATGGATGGCGAGAGCAGGAGCAGTGAGCCAATCAGAGACGCATTTCCACGAGAAACCTGGAACACCCTCTCGTTTCTCCACAAGCCACCTTGCTAACTTGCAAAAACGGCTTGAAACAAAGCAACCAGAAAGTTTTTTAAAACAGGACCAACGCGTAACACATTCAATAACAATGGGGAACACAGCAATATTAATGAAATGAGAGGACATATTTAAGCTTCACCTTTACTTCCATTTTTAGCAAAACAGGCATTTCGTGGTAAGGGGGCACAACGCCCCTCGTTGGCCCACATAGCCACAGACATGCAGAAACACATTTACATACATCATTTAATCACTTTCACTTTTTAGACTGACCATGACATGCACACGCTTCATAGGAAAATCAATTTCCCCTTTTTCTTAACTGTAACTGTACACAATGGCATATGCCAACGTCAACCCCAAAGTCAAATCTCTCAAAAAACAAACCAAGGTAAATATTACACAACAGCCAGGCATTTCAGTTACCTTTAGGGCTTTATGGAAACCACTGTGCAAGGTTACCCGTCAGAAATATTGTATAATGGCTACACAGTGAAGTAAAAAAAAAGAAAAGTATATAGGCCTACATACACACACATACCGTATATATACACAGTACACACACTGTATGGCATGCCTGACTGCATTAACAGCTTGTATAAATTGTATGTCATGGACATCTACATGCCTTTCTTTTATAAACAGTGAAAGGAGTAAAATCCAAACATATGTGGCCCAACACAATATGCATAATGGCAATTTGGCAGTGGTGGCTATAGCATACAGATTGCAGAGCTGGATCCAAAACAACGGGACAATCAGAGTCGCCTCTCAGATACCAGCAACTGTAGCCAAAGGGCTGAAATCATGCTGCTTGCAGCAAGGCCAGGTGACAGCCACAGAAAACACCAAGAAATGCATTAAATTGGCAATGAAAACCATGTCCATATTGAAATTACAGCACACACAACAATCCTCAACGCTTGATTTGCTCTGAACCCTGTGCACCCTGACATGTTGGCTTAGCAGATAATTTTTAAACTATATTATAATTCATAATCACGTTAACTGTAAGGGCTTATTGTAGTCATACTCCAGAGTTCGCTATCACTCCACAAATAGGCTGAATGTAGATTTAGTCGTCAGACATTCAGATACTCTTCTTGCCACAAAGATTAGCAGTCAGACGAGCATAATGCAAACCAAAGTAGGCTGCTGTTGTTAGCAAATTGGCACTTTTACGGGGATTAGTGTCAGGCTTGTCGGGGTCAACTGAGGTGTGTGTAAATCTAGCCATGATACATTATGATTGCTTAACAACCCACACACTGCCCCTTATCACCCCAGAGGCTGTGTTGCTCAACTGGAGCTCAGGAAAATTGTTACTGTCGTCTCAGCCATGTACACAGAGATTTGGGTATATAGTGAGAGTAGAAACTAATTGGTTATAGGCAAAGTAGAGAAGAGGCAAACAGTGTAACACTCACATGCACGCACACATAAACACAAACACACATGCACGCACACACAAACACAAACACAAACACACACACACACTCCCACACACGCACACTTACCGTGGGAGGGGCTGGAAATGGCATCATCTTTTTAAACAAAAGACAGAGGGGTGTCGCGACAGTAACTCCAGTCCTTGTGGGTGCGTTGGTTCCAAAGCAATAATCCACAGAAGCAAAGAGTAGAACTCGCACACCAGGAGCCGATGCAATAGTTGATTTATTCCTTTACATATGTACAAGTGATCAAGGTGCTACCCAAAAGTGCAAAACGTTTTCGGTCACCACACCTTCCTCAGTGCAAAACTGCAATAAATCAACTATTGCATCGGCTCCTGGTGTGCGAGTTCTACTCTTTACTTCTGTGGATCATCTTTTTAAAGCCATCTTTTTGTGACTGGGAAGAGAAATGCCGCATTAGAACAAAATGGGTGGGAGACGTGATGCCTTGTTTTTTCGTAACATTGGTTAAAAACCCACAAAACTGTTATTTTTCCTTTAAAAAAACATGTCAATGAAAGAAGATGTGGTACAATATGTTTCATATTAGTCTTAGATGAGAAGAAACATTTTTGTTAAGATTTATGTAAAGGCTTATATGTCAAATATCATGCGGTGTGACTGTAACATTAATGAAACCTGGAATATAATATATATATAAATTAACCAACAACATTTTGAATAATGTATGAAGCATTTGACATGATTGCATAAATATTAACTTTATATTAAGATATGTGAATGTGAAAAAAACTCAAGAGAGTAATATTAACTACAAGTTCAATTTCGTAACACAAATTGCGTCCTGTGGGGTGACATGTATGTCAATGTTTGTGAATGGGCAGCTGCAAGGCCAACTACAAGGGTCTTAAAGACTGGCTGCTAACCAGTCAGTACCTCAGTTATTGGAGAGTGCTGTGGAAGTTTAAGGTGACTCTTAACCTCTTAATATGTCTTCATATTGCAATCTTTCTGTCACGCAATGCTTAGGTTCATTTTATGGTGTCCTGTGGTGTGACTGCTCTTATAGGAGGAAAAAAAGTTTTTTTTATAAATGAAAACACATATTAAGATTAAACACAATATCATTATCAAATTAGAATGAGCTCTGATGTCAGTCATGTAGGCCTATACAAAAGGGTTAAAATGGCCATAATGCAGTGAATTCCCTGTGGTGTGACTCCATTTTCCTGCGGTGTGACATGCCTATGCAATGTGTTGATGCAAGACACATTTTCCCAAAAATGGCAAAAATAAGGTGAAATTCCACAGACCACTAAGTGCTTTATTTTTTTCTATTTTTTTCCAATTTTTATCCATCATTTTTTTTAGGAATTTGAAAAACTTTTTTTTTTTGCGTTACGCCCTTAAACGTCAACCATCCAAATAACAAAATCATACCCTGTCTACAACTGACAGCTACCATGTGTACTGTTCTTGTGAAGACATTCTCCAGGAGTTTGTGAAGATTCTCATTCATCTAGGTCATGTTAAAAGTAGCCAAATTGTTAGGAACTGGCCTGGATCTTTTTGGAGGTTGGGGATGCTTTATAGCCCTCCTTGGATGAGGCTTTTGGATGAAAAGGTGGAACCTCTTCACGCTCCAAAAAGAAGTCGAGCTGCTTACAACTCTGACTCTTCATCATGTTGCAATAAGTTGTAACGTATCTGGTTATGTTTGAGTTTCAGCAGGTGAGTGATAGTGAACATGTAATATTTGTGTTAGAGCAAGAGTGCTAGTGCTGGAGTAGTGTAGTAGCAGATGGTGGCGTTCAGGCCGACTGGGAACTGTGCAGGTGACCGTTCCCGCACCTAATCGCCAACCAGACGGTGTGTTCACGCCGCAGATCTTAGCGTACTCAAACCAGAAAGCTGGTTCGCAATGTGAACCAAAAACCGTGAATCATGTGAATCATGTGAAACATGTGAACCGTGATGACAACATGGACATCAGCAGGTTCATCTGGGTAACACACAGTCACGTGCGGAAAAGTTCAGAAAAGTTATGAATGCGGGTAGTTCGCAGGTAAGAACTTTAGTGCTGAACGTAACCGTTGCGGGCATTGGCACCGACACCGTTGTGGTCCACCTGAAAACAGTAAGAGTCTACCGTAGGTTTGTGTTTGTGTGTGTGTGTTTAAATAGCAGTAGTGTACAAATGTGTATAAATGACACTAGGTGTGTGTATTACTTTACCTTCCTTTCGGGACAGGGATCCATGTTGCACTCCTTGCTTTTGGGCTTGGGATTGGTGCCCTCTCTCTGGGTAGTTCTCACCACTCTCACCACCATCACCACCAAGACCACCACCTCTCTGATGAATGTGTCACTGAATCCAAGACACGTACTGTACTTCACCCGCAAGAAGGGAGGAATATTTGGGACTCATCAATCTCTGTGGTTCACCACAAGCACCACACCACCACCACCACCACACCATTACACCACCACCTGACCTCATCTGCAAGAAGGCAGGAATATTAATAGCCATAGTCACTCACTACCTCCATTACCAAGACCCAACACTGCTACTACTGCTGCAGGCTCCACCGCCATTAAAACTGCCACCACCCTGTTGGATATTTCATTTCACTTCTTCGGTACTTGTGTACACAGCGCTCCATCAACATCATTGCTGTTGTTTGGACAGAGTGTGATGCCAACCCAAACTTGCTCTTGGCCACTTCTATCCCACCCTTCCCATCATCACTCCATCCTCTCCAGTCTACCACTCTTCCCCCAGGACAACTGTACTGTAGCTCACCGTAATCAAACCCTGAACGCATTCATTTTTCAGATGTGCTTTCGTCCAAATGAATAATTTCAACATGGGTGTTGGCATGGCATGGTTCAGAAATGACAAACACAGACCTTTCTCCTTAATCCCGGCGATGCCATCAGAGCCTAGCCTGGTCATGACCATCCCATAATACTACCATTTCGTAGTGGAGCCAATCCTTTGGCGGGAGTATGTGGATGGCTCGCGAGGCTAATCAAAGCCATACAGTAAGCCCCTTTGATGTCACAGGACATGTGCAACATTTTCTTGGCTGCAGAGACCCGACTCATAATCCTGGATGCCATGATTTCACTTGTTCCATACTGAAGATGAGGCAACAGTGGCATCTTGTCCCTGACGTCTCCATCAGATATCCCCCTGCCTTAAGCCTACTAAATATGATGATGATGATGATGATGATGATGATGATGATGATGATGATGATGATGATGATGATGATAATACATTTATTTTATATAGCGCTTTTCAAGACACTCAGACGCTTTACAGAGACAGAACATGAAAACAAACACATTTCGAACACAAGACATACAGGGACACAACAAAAGTACAACAATAAGTAGACGGAGTGAATGGTTTTAGGTCCATTGATATGGGGCTGTAGGTGTTGTGAAGAGGTTAGCAGATGGGGGCAGAGATGGAATTAGTTATACAAGGGGATACAATGATCCAAAGAACACCATCGCGGCCACGAGTTCGGCTGAGGAATGTAGCCGAACAAGCAGGTGAAGTCACAGCTGAGAAATTCCACAGATGGAGCCGCGGACACGCTGACTGGGGCGGCAGCTTGTAGTAGAACGCCATGGCGGGGTCCGCGGAGACGCCGGTGCAGACAGAAGGAAACATGCTGGACTGCTGGATGTTGTAGTGCCCGCGAGCCGGTGAAGCCAACAGCCAAGCTGGCTTAACAGCAGTCAGCTGTGAACTCCTCATTCAGCAACGGAAAATTGTCCCCGCGAACAGGTGTTGTAGAAGCAGTCATACAGCGCGCCTACTCCAGTGCAGCTGGAAGGCCACCGTGGTTCGTCAACAGCCAGGTATCGACGACAAGTTGTTTGTCCGTCCGGAAAGAATGTAAAGTTGTGCAGAATTTTTTTGTGTGATGGTGGTAAATTGGATTGAATGGATGGAAGAAAGCGAGCAGCGGCTGCTAAACGCGCCAGCGTCCACACGCCTTCATTCCAGATGATGATGATGATGATGATGATGATCAGGATGATGATGATGATGATGATCAGGATGCTCACGAAAGCAATGTTGGCTGGTGCCATAAGCTGGTTCCATAATTGTCAGCAGAAGTCTGTCGTTTTGAATTAGTACCAATCTACAATGATACCCCTGCTTGCCAGGAGTGTTTATCTATTCTGGGTGTTTACTTGCTCATAAATGCTCCAATAATGTTATGCATATTGTAAATGTGATGTGTACCGATATGACTAATATATGATTCATATATGAATAATATTTGGTATTACATTACCTTAATACAAATGGAAAATTAGCTCGATAACAACTTATGAGGTGACCCGTTTCATGAAAATAATGACACTGCAAAGGGAATGTGCTGCTTTGTGTGTTTGTTTTTTATTTAGCCTCCACTCTACTATTATTTCTACAGATCAGGACCCCATTACTCAAAAGCGTTATTGTTAACCAGTTAGCAACTTAGTAGGTTGCCAATGGGAAATTGCATTGCAGGCAAGTGAGTTGCCAACTTAGTTAGCAATGATGCTGTTGAGAAATGCACTCTTGTTAAGTTCCGTAGCTGCTACGTAACAGGCTTGTACGAAATTCCGAATGGAAAGAATTTCAATTCAAAGTAATGCCATAATACAAACACTAGGTGGTGGTGTTCTATGTACTTTCAATGGGTGGTGTAGATTAAATTCAAAGAAATTTAAGGTAATGGCACCACCAAGTGTTCGTATTATGGCATTATTTTGAATTGAAATTCTTTCCATTCGGAATTTCGTACAAGCCTGCTACGTACATCCCATACAGCATCACACTCCATGGCCAATATGACCTCTGCTGTCCTCCATTTAGCGCCATAACTTTGGTTTAAAGGCATTGCGTGTGCAGTGACAGCAACAGATCACAAACACATTTACAGTGCAGAAAATTGATGCCCTGAACAGCAGAGAAAGCGGGGTTATTGAAAGGCAGTAAAAACAGGGCGCTGTTCTACCCTTGTGCTTGTGCTTTTGCCATATCTTTAAAAGGGAGCCTTTGGCTCAATAACAGATGGGCCTGAAACTAAACAGGCCTGTCAAGCTCTGGAAATGAATGTGGCAAATATTGTTTAAAACGCAGCCATACATTTTCCATTCCATGACATGCCTTTTATGTCTTTGCTCTCTCTCTGCCCATGCAGTTTGACCCACCCCTTATACACACATGCATACACGCGCATACACACACACACACACACACACACACACACACACACACACACACACACACACACACACACACACACACACACACACACACACACACACACACACACACACACACACACAACAGTCCTCCACCATTCCTCCTTTCACACAAATATTATGAAATGCACCATCCACCTGTAGGGTTGGGAAGGGCTTAACCAACGTGTGTGTGTGTGTGTGTGTGTGTGTGTGTGTGTGTGTGTGTGTGTGTGTGTGTGTGTGTGTGTGTGTGTGTGTGTGTGTGTGTGTGTGTGTGTGTGTGTGTGTGTGTAGGGCTGGAAGGCGAAGCGCTTGAGATGAGGGCCCATGTCCAAACTACACAGAGATGTTTTCAGTTCTTTCCTCTTGAGTGATTGTGAATTGCTACATGTGTGTTTTGGAAACATCCCCTCTGAACATCTTGAACCCGACACATTATAGTGTCAGTAGGTCCTTCACTGCTTGTTAGCCGTCACAATAAAACAAATAGCAGACGACTGAACTCCTTCAGAGATTAATTAACAATCCAAACCATCTGGAATCGTCCTAGTATTAATCATGGGTTGATTAACAAGCCAAAGTTACGAATTAGCCCAACCAAACATGCAAATAAAAAACGATTAGCGGAGGGCGATGTAGCATAAATCTTGCATGTGGCAATCTGTCAAAACAGTGATGACTCACTGGATGAGAAAATATAAATACACTGCTAATGAAACACCAAAAATAATCGCCTTCATTTGTACAGCAACACACTGATGCACATTTGCATCATGTCACGTTTCATGTCACGTTTGTTTAACTTTCTGTGCCTTAACATGTGTGATTCAGTGATAAACAGTGTTTTTCTATTCGCCATTGAGGACTCTCCAGCCTGTTCCAGAAAACGTTGTTCCCACTGCAGTGATGGAATGACTAACATTTTAAACAAATGCAAGATATGTTTTCTCTTCATGCATGTGAGTGTACAATACTTTGAGAAACTATGCTAGAGTTTGATATTTCACAACTTAAACCAATTAACACGTTTTATTCCCCTCAGATGTCATGCTAAAAAGCCATTCATAATTCAAGTGACCGCAACATATCACTATTAAAACTCTTTGACGCATGGCGCCCCTAGTGGATCCCGTATCCGCGACAATGACAATCATACACAGTGTAATACAATGTAGTGAACATGTTTTGTCTAAACCACATATTTTAGAAAGGAAACAGATGTGTATAGCCAATATATACAACTCAGTAAATCCCAACCTTGTAGCTGCTAGGGTTTGCTAGAAATACTTAATGCAATCCTACACCTATTTTTGATGTAAAGTAAACAGTGGTCTTACCTCGCCAAACAAACATTCCATTTATACACGATAGGCTGCTCAAATGAAATTATTCACCCAATCTAAAAATTTGTTATACCCACAGAATCAAACCCATGAAGTGTAGAAAACTTGCAATTTGATGTTTCATCATGTTGCTTACCAGGAAGTGATAAAAGTGTTGTATTTCCTCATTGAAAGAAGCCACGGATACTTTGTGATTTTTGTGATAATAAAATCCTTTATTTGCCTAAATTGAGGGTGGCTATGGTTACTGTGGGTTGTTTTCTGTCAGAAACGAGCATATTTGTTTGCTAGATTTCATTATTTTATGTGTAATGTAACCTTTTCAAGTCAAGTCAAGTCAAGTCAAGTCAAGTCAAGTCAAGTCAAGTAGGTTTATTGTCAATTTCTTTACATGCACTGGTCATACAAAGAATTTGAAATTACATTTCTTGCTTTCCCATACAGACATAGACTAATCTAGGTAAGGACATAGACAGTATAGACATAGACAGTACTTATACATGGACTTAAGACAGTATGGACATAGACAGTGCTCATACAGACATTTAAAGTGCAAGACTGGACAACAGAAGACTTGTAGAGGACATACATTAAGAGGTATTTGTTGTGCTTTTGTGCTTTTCCTAAAAAAGTCCTTTATAGCGTTCTGACATGGTAATAGTAGCATTTTGAAGAAAAATAAATATTAAAGGTCTGTCAAGTACACCAGCAGCAGTGTGTGTGTGTGTGTGTGTGTGTGTGTGTGTGTGTGTGTATGTGTTTAGTGCAGGTAGAAGGTGCGTTGTGCGTCTTGTGTGTGTGTTCGTGTGTCTGTGTGTGTGTGTGTGTGTGTGTGTGTGTGTGTGAGTGTGTGTATGTTTGGGTTTAGTGCAGAAAGTGCAGTGTGTGTGTGTGTGTGTGTGTGTGTGTGTGTGTGTGTGTGTGTGTGTGTGTGTGTGTGTGTGTGTGTGTGTGTGTGTGTGTGTGTGTGTGTGTGTGTGCATGTTGTGAGTTAGTGCAGGTTGAAAGTTCAGTCACAAGTATAGTACTGCAGGTGGTATGTTCAGTCGCAGATATGGTGGTGGGGGATGGGGGGGGGGGTTGTCAGTGGCCTTGCTGGCTAGAGGCTGACATTGGAGGGAGAGTGGGTTGAGTGTTCAGCATCTTGATCGCTTGGTGCATTGTGCTGCTCGCCAGCCTGGTGGTACGGGAACGGAGGCGCCTGTACCTCTTTCCAGAGGGCAGGAGGCTGAACAGTTTGTGTGCAGGGTGGCTTGTGTCTTTGATGATCATCAGTGCTTTCCGGGTGAGGCGTGTGGTGTAAATGTCCTGCAGGGAGGGGAGTGGTACTCCAATGATCTTCTTCGCTGTGTTCACAACACGCTGGAGTGTCTTCCTGTTTTTCTCCGTGCAGCTTCCTCCCCACACTGTGATGCAGTTGGACACGACGCTCTCTATGGTTCCTCTGTAGAATGTTGTCATGATGGAGGGTGTAGCACTTGCCTTCTTTAGTTTGCGCAGGAAGTAGAGACGCTGATGGGCCTTCTTCGCCAGTGATGTAGTGTTGGTGGTCCAAGAGAGGTCGTCGCTGATGTGCACTCCAAGGAACTTGGTGCTGCTCACTCTCTCCACAGCATCGCCGTCGATGGTCAGTGGTGGCAGTTGTTTTTGGACCCTTTGGAAGTTGACAACAATCTCCTTGGTCTTGTTGACATTCAGCAGGAGGTTGTTGTCTTTGCACCATCTGGCCAGCAGGTCTACTTCTTCTCTGTAGTGAGTCTCATCGCCCTTTTCTGATGCAATATCTACACACGAAACCCACTTCCGGGTTTTCCAAAGCACAGGGGACTCATAAAAACTAGGGTACTTCGTCCGGACGTGCCTATGTCACTAGTGATGCACGTCCTCGTTGCCGAACTGCAGTGGGCACTGCACTGGGACTCACTAGTTTCAAACAAGCGATTTAGGGTTAGGTTTAGGGTTAGGGTTAGGGACGCTATGGACCGTTGTCATGGTGATGAATCAAACGTCGTCGGCAACAAGGACGAGAATAGCTATTGTGACGTAGGCACGTAATACTGCCTCCGGACGAAACAACCTAGAATTTTATTTTCCCCAAAGCACAGCGGCACCACCACGAATTCGGTCAGAAGCTCAACTCATCAGGTCTAAAAGTGATTGACACCTCTTTTGTCCAATAGTAATGGCCTATTGTTCTACGAAACCAGAGCGATACAGAGAACAGAGTCAGGCGATCTCCGCTGTCTGCTAGGGCCGACTTCCTCATTAGCAAAATTAGCTGTTTTAGCTTCTCAGTACTGCTCAGTGTTGCGAATGTTAGTTCCTAGTAGTGGGCGTAGCACACAGCAAATGCAATGCGATGCAATGCAGGGAATATGACAAGACTTGCTGTTCGTAGTAATAACTTCAGATAAACATCACAGGTGGTAAAACTGTTGCGATTATCACCACCGAGACAGTTGATAGTTTACATATTTGTGGTGATTACCCCGCAGTATAGTTCGTTAGTCCTTATTTTTGGCTGTTAATGTGGTGGTTCTATGTTGAGTCTATGGGAAGACAGCACCTTTAGGAACAACCTTATCTTGCTGAAAGGCGGGGCTGCAATTTAATTCCTGGTCCTCCAATCGCGTAACTCTGTTCTCTGTATGGCTCTGTGCGAAACTACTTAAATGCCCACAATAGAGTGAAATGCACATGTGATTGGTCAATGCGTAGCAGTTTGCAAGTTGAATGTTGTGGTGCGTCAGCCAGACAACTGACCACCAGTAGTGCGTAATAAGCAGTAGTGCTGATAAAACACTGTAAAGGTTATTCAGTTAATATTTTATGATTATAGGGATTATTGCATTGCTTCTCTCACGTTTGTAACATTTAGAACACTGATAATATATGTGGAAAGCAAGCACATGCAACACTATGCACTGCAACTACTAAACACAGGGAATGCAGTGAGTCTCATCATAGCCACTCTCCTAGAAGAAAAAAAGGTGTCTGACCTCATGGCCTCATGTCTACTATCTACATATCTTAAAAGGCAGGTTAAATAATGTTTTTGATATTATTCTGTACTTTTTAGTGCATAATATACCCTATATAGCACTATACAGTATATAATTGACTATCTAGTCTATGGGCCTTCCTAATTCAGCTATAGGCCTAGTACTTCAACACATAATGGTTTAAAATGGTTTGACAAAGACAAAATGCAAATACAAATGTAACCATACTTAATTTTCAGTGAATTTCCCCTGGTAAATATGGGTAGGGTGAGAGAAGTTGGATAGGCACTTGGGAACGCAAATGGCATGTACTGGCTTTTCTTTTGTATCTCTTTGAAAACTTTGCCCAAGGTCTTCATATTTTTACACATGTTGCCAACATGTTGTTGTGTCAGTTTCTGCCATTTCTTTTTTTTTTTTAGCTCTGCCCCTAAAACCCAATGTCAGGTTAAAAAATTGTGGGTTTTTTTAAATGAATTTTACTGTTGTGCCAAGTATAATGTTGAATTCATAAACATCTCAATTTAACAATTTGGCTCTTTTAAGTTGATGTCCCAAATCTAATCTTTCACCTGGTGCATACATGATGGCAACAGCTTATGTAGAACCAGAGATATTGTACAATGAATGTTGGATGTCAAATATAGGTGGAAATTGCCCATGTTTTGCCTCTGCATCAAAGGGTTAAGGCAAGTCCATGGGGAGATTTGATTATATATTTTCTTAATAGCTTCAGATTTTTTTTTTCACAGTTCATGAACTTGTGTTCGTGGTACTGGAAGTACTCTTCTGTTCTGAGGTTTCTCATTTTAAATGTTCATACAATACCCCATGCAGTGCTTCCTCTGCACATAGTCTCTGGATAGTTGATAACCGATCTGGTAGAGTAATTTGAAGGTCAGTCAAAATCTCATGATTTTTTTTTCTCTCAGATGTCTGACAAGGCAAACATCCCACAGACCGCCTGGAGCTCTGTAAAATGATGTCTGCCACCGGCTCTGAGGAGGGTAAGGGGTTAGGGGGGAGGAGAGGTACATATAGAGGCTTGGGAGAAGTTGGGGTGGAGAGTCCGGGGAGGCTCACCCTCTGTCAAAGATGGTGTGGGGTTTTAGCTCATAAAACATGTGGGTCGTTAGGACAGAATGTGGGAAGGAGGAGGTGGGGAGGAGATGAGGAACCTCTGAAGCCTATCCAAAGATGCCAGCAGAGATATTGCATGCCAAGATAGTTTGCGGTAATGCATGTCTATTCGAGCAGAGTGGGGTTCAGTTCTGGGAGTAAGTGCAGGTGTGTGTTGTTAACGTATGGCTGACATTTTCTATAGCCTACTCTGTGGCCTTGTGGTTGGTCCATAGGAGGTGAAAGAATCCCCCTTTATACAGGACTGCATCCCCAGTGAGCCTGCCATGATAAATCTGAGCTTATTCATCTATCTTTACATAGAACATTTCTCGCTGCTCCACTCCGGGAAATATCAACTACCATGAATCACCACTCACCCTTCATCTTCCATCTTTTCGCCACTTTCCCTGTCCAATACATCCTTAACACCTCACTTCCACCACTTCCAAGCTACTCTCTCTGTCCATTACCAGCTCCCTAGATATTGTAAGAGAATAATTCTGTCATGTTAGGACATAAGAAAAGACAAAGTTCCTCTCCAACACTCTATTGCCCACAGTCATCCAGCTTGTCCTGACTTATAACTGGAGCACAGGGGTGAACAAAGACAGCTCAGCTTGACAGCTGCATGAGGTTAGCTAAATACTCCCCAAAGAGCAGAGAATTATATCATATAAGAGAGCGCAGGCAGGCGTACAGTACGTGGCAGAGTTTCAGCTGCTTGTTCCAGTCTCTCGCCTCAGACTGCTCAGCAAGGGCTTCCTCTATAAATCAAGATAGCAGCCTACCTGCCAAACCAGCAGCGTATGGTAAACAGGAGGAGAGGAGAGGAGAGGAGAGGAGAGGAGACGAGACAAGACGAGAGGAGAGGAGAGGAGACGAAAAGGACAGGAGAAGGAAGGACAAGAGAGGAGTGGAGAGGGGAACAGGTGAAAAGAAGAAAAGGGAAGGTGAGAATTGTGAAGGATAATAAAGATTAAGAAAAGGTGAGAGAGAGTAGGAGCGGACACGAGGTGCGAGAAAGACATAAAACTGAAAAAAGACCAAAGTTAGAGCAGAACATTCGAAAAAAAAGAGAGCGTTCAAGAGAAAGAAAGTATGAGAGAGAAACAGAGAAAAGATGGAGGGGGGTAAGGACAGAAAGATAGAAAGAGGAAGAGGGGAAGAGAGACTGCTGCCATTGAGCACTATTTATGACCGGGCTTTAACCTCATTTAATGACAGCTTTGTTTGTCTTCCAAGCGATCCGTTTCCTGAAAAAGAGATCTGTACCTTAGAATTTACGGCCATCCAAACACAGAGGAAAAGCCATTCAGGCCTAATAGGAGGCAAATGTTAAACGACATTGTCAGGACCACTTAAAAACTCTGGCCTCTCCAAAAATACATCTTACCCAGATGTGGTAAGGAGGTATGGCGAGTGGATGTAGGGAGGAGGAGAGTAGGGGGTGTATGTGAGGATCTATGGATGAGGCTGAATGGAGAAAGGTGGAGGTGCTGAATGGAGAGAAGGAAGCAGGGAGAGAATGGGGGGTTGGCATATAAGGATATATCTCTCACACATATTTCACATTATTTAATAAAGAGGAAACTAGTCTCCAAGTAAGCTGTGCTGGAGAGCAGAGAGTGGAGTGGTGATGTGCTTTCAGCATGGTGAACTTTTCACCCCAAGGAGGAGAAGGGGAGGAGAGGAGAAAGGGGATATAGAAAGGCAAAGAGAGGGGAGGAGAGGAGAAAGGGGAAGAGATGGAGGGAAGGAGAGAGGAGGGGTTCCTGCCTCCTCAGGAGCAGGTTCATTTTTTCATGGTTAACTGAGTGGCTTACTGCTCATGGACTCCGGTCAGGAGACCAGATATATATTTTTTTGTGTGTGTTAGTGAGTGTGCGTGTGCGTGTGTGTGTGTGTGTGTGTGTGTGTGTGTGTGTGTGTGTGTGTGTGTGTGTGTGTGTGTGTGTGTGCATGGCCGTAGCTACATTAGAGGTCAGGGAGGTCTGGACCTTACTCATTTTGTCTGAGGTTTTCTTTATTTTTTTTTGGAAGGCCAAATATCTATCATGTTTCCATGCCCCATAATTCATAATTATGCAGGTATGGCACCGGAATTCCCTAACCACTCAGCAAAAAAAATATCAAGGGTTACTGACAGTTGGTTGTCTGTCGAATAATAGGACACCATTGCCCTCGTGAAATAGTTTATTTTCATTCCACAAGAGCTCTGTAAATGCAAACACTAATTGAGAATCTACCCCTTTCTATTCTACTTCACTTATGAGACATACTGTACTGTGTATAAATATGTACATTACATGTATAAATATGTAAATATAAATATAAACATGTATAAATAGGTAAATTATATCATGTTTTGTCTACATTTTTTTTGCTATACGCATCATGGACCTCGCCTATTCCAAAACGCTGGTTACGGCCCTGTGTGTGTGTGTGTGTGTGTGTGTGTGTGTGTGTGTGTGTGTGTGTGTGTGTGTGTGTGTGTGTGTGTGTGTGTGTGTGTGTGTGTGTGTGTGTGTGTGTGTGTGTGTGTGTGTGTGTGTGTGTGTGTGTGTGTGTGTGTGCTGTAGTGTATGTGTGCATGTGCCAGGAGGTTCTACTCACTGATGACATCAGGTCCCTTGGCTGTAATCCTCAGGTTGCGGCTTCCAAGAGGAATATCAATCATGCTCTTGATGGCTGCAAATTGAAGCGCAAACAGAGACCAAAGTCCTGAGGTGAAAGAAGTTACACACACACACACACGTCAGGGGCGGATTAAGAAACTATAGCCCGCTGGGCCAGTCATTGTCTTGGTCCCCCAACCCCACCCGAGCCGCACCTCGCCCCTGCTAATTGAAAAGTGAAAGCCCATTGGGAAACTCCAACTCCCATTGTCATTGTGACACAGCACTCCACAGCACACAAGTGAACACTGCACACTGCACACAACGAAATTGCATTTATGCCTCACTCGTGCAAGGGGGCAGCCATGACTGCCCTAATTGCACATGTTGAGAGAACTGTACGCAGTGCGCACAGCTAGTAGGCAATTGGACATGTATGATACACACCAGTTCCCCCATGCTATAGAAAGGGACAGACTGTATACATAGTGTGCGCACAGAGGCACAGGAACACATTTTCGGACACATTGCCAAGGTGGTTTTGAAGGCTGGTTTGGGCTGTGGCCGCAGGGCCAAGTTGGCTTGGCCCCATGGGGCCTCTGCCCCACTGGGCCTGGGCCCGGTTATTAATCCACCACTGACACACGTACAAGTACACACACACGCACGCGTGCACACACACACACACACACACACACACACACACACACACACACACACACACACACACACACACACACACACACACACACACACACACACACACACACGTTGCTTGTTAACCTTTCACTTCAAACTACAACCCATGTAATTAACTGGGTACTGTGAGTGTGTTAAGTTTGTTGCCCACTTCAATGCTCTCTCTAAGTACAAAGTACACACATGCATCAAGTGAATGGCTACCAGTGGCAGCAGCTAAAAGTAATTATCCTGAAGTGTTTTGAGAGCATAGTGCTGTATCTTTATGCAGCAGTATGTGAAGATGAATGTGGCAGCGAGGAATGGAGAGATGGAGGCAGGAGTTAGATAGATAAGGAAAACAGGCCTCACAGTTTCACCTCTGAAGGGGAACTTAGGACCAGGCTACTGACTAGACACGAGTCCCTAGAGAAGGACCGAAGACTAAACAGCTCGTAAGGGTTCAACTCTACTCAATTAGTCACCCTTACACACACACACACACACACACACACACACACACACACACACACACACACACACACACACACACACACACACACACACACACACACACACACACACACACACACACACACACACACAGATAAAGACATACAGAACATACTCAATGAAAGCACACAAACACACTCAGATTCAGCACACATTTGATGCACTCTAAACTCTACGGTGTGTGTAGCCTAAAAGCAGAAGCTGACTAATTGTAACGTTTCCCCTCTTCCTACACTACAGTATCTATCTTTCACACTGCTTGTATTCCTGTCTCTCTCTTTGATTATCCATCCCTCCCTCTCTCACTGAAGAGGAGGCCAAAGCAAGGCAGTAGAAGCACGCACACACGCACGCACACACACACACACACACGCACACACGCAAAAGCAGGCACACGTAAGCACAAAGAGACACTGACGAGGGCAACGGCCGAGGCGTTTGTCTACGCTTCTGCTGCTATGTAGATAAAAAAATAAAAAGGAAGAAAAGAAGAACCCGAGTGCGATCCACTTTTTCACCTTCAAAGTTATTCAACTGGAGACGCACCACACGGAAGAGCGCGGTGTATCATCAACTACTACACGTAAGCACAAACACACACACACACACACACACACACACACACACACACACACACACACACACACACACACACACACACACACACACACACACACACACACACACACACACACACACACACACACACACACACCACCCCAAGCCCAATACCTAAGGAAGGCCCTGTCTGAGAGTCTGGATCATCCTGGCTAGCTCTCCACTTCCTCTAACCTCAGCTGGCTGGAGTGCCCGGTTGCCAGAAAGGGATAAGACTGAAGATTCCTCCTACTCGTCCTCCACACCCAAACGCATCCGCTAGCCTGATTGAGATCATAATTCTTCCTTTTCGGGAATACACAGTGACAAGCCAGTTGGGTTTGTTTAATGAAGCATGTTGGAGCCTTAATGGAAAGTTGGATGATGTCCATCCCAGGAGAAACTCAGTCATATAGACACAAACACACACACACACACACACACACACACACACACACACACACACACACACACACACACACACACACACACACACACATGCAAGCACACACACATGCACCGTAATGGATTTCATTCTGGAGTTGGAGATGAAAAAATATGAGGTCCAAGGTGGACAAAGGATTACGCATGCTTAACAGTTTGCTCTGCTTGTGTTTTAAAGATGGAGAGAATTGGCGGAGATGGGGGGGAAACACAGAAACTCGGGGGTAATTTATGAGGCTAAAATAATTTGAAGAGAGGAAGGATGCATGTAATGTGGAGAGCTGCATCATATCAAGCTAGCCCCTTAGCGTACTGCATCGCACCTGTTTATTCAGTGATGCTGATTTAGCACCTGAGAGAAGATAGCTAAAAGGCTTTTTATGGGGTATACCCACACAATACGGTCACAGCTGGGACATCATCACATCCAGATGGATAAGATATATATATATTTAAATTATGCAGCATTGCATCTTCTGCCTCCATGTAAACAACTGAACCCAAGAGGAATTTTGTAGTATTACTGAGGCAGCACACATGCAAAATATATGAACTGGATTACAAAATATGAATCACGCTGCAATAAAGCTCACTGGGACTTCTGCTGATTTAGATTATTTTTTATTATTGTTATTCTGGGATTTAGACTAGATGCAGCAGGATTTCAACAAAATGCCATTTCCATGTAATGTAAAATGTAATATAATCTTTCATTTCCATGTCATGTAAAATGTACTCCTCCAGTTTCTGTTGAGAAAGGCAGTCTCTGGCGCTGACTCATAGCCTATCAATCATCCCCGTAAAATAAATCTTTTAGAATCAGGTCGTGGCCTTTGCATATCTTCATGGAAACAGAACGCTCATGTTTCATAATTCTAACTTTATAGTACCCACTAGAATAAGGTAAAAAGAGGTAAACAGATTACAAGCGGAATGCCATGAGCCATGTACTTTAATATTGACAACGTTGTTGAGGCTAAATTAAATATTCAGCAAACCCTCCGCAGCCTGTTGCTGAGGGAGCTGAACTATGACATTGGTGCAATAAATGTTCTCCCATCCAACTGACTGACTGAGTGAGTGAGTGGAGCTTATATACTTTGCTATTAGTTGTTAATCAGGAAGGAACCATGCAAACAACAGGCTGAGCAGAGTGGAGTGGAGTGGAGTGGAGAGGAGAGTCAATCTGAAACAGAGAGAGTGTCCCCTCTCTTCAAAATGCTCCATGATGAAACACTACAGCCACTCACATATCAGTTGACATTTATGACGTGGAGGCACTGCCATTATTTTAAAACTGGTTCAGTTCATGGAAAAGAAGAGGCTATATCCAAATGCAGGCTGTGTCCAAGTACATTCCTCTCCTATGCCAGGCTGGATTTTGTGGAGCTGGCCAGCTTGAGTTTCAGCAAGAATTTAAACAAAGATGGCATTGAGAAAAGAAGGCGAGAGGGGATGTTACAGAGTTAAATGATTCTGTTTTGGTTTCCTGGGCGAAACCTGCTTCCTCTGTCCTATTTTTCGAAGTTTTTTGTGTCCGTAAACAAGGATGAAGGTGTTTTCTGCTCAGCTTGAATTAATTTACACTCTGTAGAGGATGGTGTGAGCAACTACTTCCAAAAACCTGCTGAGATGCACAAATGTCTTACTTTGATCTTTTTTTGCACACTTTCAGAAAATTCACAAAAAAGGAACAGCTAGCACATGCAACAGAGCAACAGAACTGTACGAAAGGTTCTCATTATTTATCATTACGGGCTATCATTTTACAAACATGAAAAATGCAAACTAATAGCATATTCAACTGTGCTGTGCCATGCATATTTATGCATGCCCTTTCAATTGTACCTGCAATTTATTAATGAAACTTTGTTGCAACCTGTCCGGCATGGTAATTTCTTTGACAACCTTATTCCTTAATTCGATGAGGTTGAAAAAATATACATTTTCAAGATCTTCAAGACGGAGGCCATTAGTCATGCCTTGTCTTCAGCTCCAATTTTATACCCCAATAGGCTGTACTTACTGTAGTCAGGGAATCCGGCATCAGAATGAGCTCTATATGTCACATTATGTACAGCTCTCTGACCTGCAAAATCACCTCTAACAGAATAAGGGGCCTTCAATATTTGAGCAAGTGGAACTGATCCATTTTCAGATTTGTCACCAAGTAAAGTTACCTTTGCAGGCTTCAGATTCGCCTGAACTAACTCTTTTCCCAGTGGTTTGCACACAGTGTGTTTTAATGTGCAGGGAAAGGGTTATAGGAGGGCTGCGCATCACAGCTCTTTTCTAATGTATGACGAGCCTAAGCACTTTCCCTTCTGGATGTGTATGGGCAGAGTCTTTCAACAATTAAGCAAAGCTGGAACACGGCCAGTGTCTACTGTGCCACCCCAAAAATAATGGCTTTTGGAAACAAACTCGGCCCACATTTCTGGGATTTATGAGGGCAATGAAAGAATTTTGAGTTTGTGAGCTCGTCAGCTGTCACTGACAAAAATAGTTGTGCAGAATCATGAGCTGTTTCCCCTGAGTCAAGAGAACCCATAATACGTTTTTTTTAACATGGATCATATTTGGGCAGATACATGAGGAAATTAGCTTCGAGTTCGCCTTGGGGCTTACTTTTCCACACAAACACGGCAAACCCTAGAGGCCGAAGTGATTTATGAACACTAGCGCAAAACGCAACAGACGCCATGTAGGAAAACAAAAGTCAAAAGAACAACAATAAACTTAAGTCCAATACTGCACATCCTTTGCTTTCTTTCCCTACTTCTCTCCTGGATAAGGTATTTCTTTTTCTTTTCCTTTTTCTCATCCTTTCTTCGTTTCTCCCCTTTACTTTTTCCTTCTTCCATTCCGTATGCAGGGCCGGGCTGCTCCACTCTTGACAGGAATGGGCCGTACTGCCAGCAGCTCATTAGGAAGTTTACTGCATATTAATAACCAGAAGAGGGGCAGGAAAACAAGCAGGAATCCGGAGCATCATCCAGAGGATGTATAAGATGCCTGGACAGTTTATAAGAACCTGGACAGTGTGTAAGACGCCTGGATGAAGTGGCCTATCTGATAACTGGAGTTACATGCGGGCCGTGGCTCTCCGTGCCAAGCGCCCGCTACAGCGACTTAAAGAAAGCCGGCATGTCATCGCAACCTACGGTGAATTATTAGGTAGGCAGCCTTGGAGAAAGCATAACGTGCTTGGATTGAGTTACGCCGAGATTTGGTTAAGAGTGATTCTACGATTCCCCTACGCTTTTGGCAAAAGCAAAATGTCAATTATCAGTATTTTTTTTCAACTAAATGACCTAGATGTTTACATAGTGTATATATTTAAGTTTCAAACAAACAAATTGCCAAGCTTAATCTTAAATCATTTGATAAATACTGTAATGAAAGCGAACATTTGCTTAATTATTTTGTCAACAGTGTTATGGACAAATACTATGTCATTTCAAACATATATAAAAATACTACAGAGTTGAAACAATATATGTTTGAAAGTGCTTATGTCCCTTAGCAGTAATGTTGTCTTTAATCTGTGCAACTGATATAGAAAATGTGATTGTTGAGCTTCATAAGTAAGATTTTATGAGTCACTGTGATACAGACTGACACATTTTTCATCATAAATCCCTGTAACGTCTGATTTGAATATAGTCACCCTCCTTACACAAGACTTCCTTCTCCAGAGATAATCCCTAGTGTATGTTCATAGGATTTTTCCAACACATAAGGGATCAATAGCGCAAAAACACTTTCAAAACAGTCAACGGTGTTACTCAACGGTGTTACGGTCAACAGTGCAGAGGAACAAGTCGGCACTTTTTTAGGAGAAAAAACAGAGCAGACAAACCCATCTCCCTAGAACACAAATTATTTAGTTTGTTTGTCTGTCAATATGGATATAAATTGGCAAAAACATACTCCTCCTCAACTGTCATCAGTGTTGCCAGATTGGGCTGGTTCCCGGCCAATTGGGCTGTTTAGGATGGCCGGGTGCGGGTAAAAATGGCATCTATCAGAAAAACCTTCCCACTGCCATATAAATCAATAGAATTGGGCGGGTTTTTAGGGCGGATTTTGATCACTTTTTGGGCTGGAAATCATCAGCCTCATCTGGCAACCCTGACTGTCATACTTAATTGTAACACCATTGACGGTAACACCGTTGACATTTCAGCCATTTTTATGGTGTTGTGCTAACTGAGGACCTCAGAAGTTCCACCACAACACCTTAATCAATTCATGTATCTGTATGCTTTATCTGTGTTTTTCTACATGTGATTTCTAATACAGATTCTTATGAATATGTTGATAACACCGTTGACAGGCAATTTTCCCGCTATGAGAACATGAAAAAGAATGGATTAAATTATGGAAGGATGGAGCTCAATATTTACCAAAAAGTCTTCCCGTATCCTGCCAAAGAGGTTATGACATCACGTGATGTTATTCGTATGGCCTAAGACCAAACCATTACTGATTTATGGAGGAGGTTTCAGACTGTGACACCGTTAACACAGTTTTCGTGGACAAACACAAAATGGCAAATTTCATGTATAATGGAAAGGACAGTGGTCTTTCTGACAGTTTTGTCATATTGTGATGATTACTGTGAATCAACATTTGCAATCGTCTTGGGCAAAACAAGTTTCTTTACATGCTAATATGAAGACTGAATCTGACATTTGGAAAACAGGACGGCATGAAAACGCCCAAAACCAGTATTAAATATTCATTCTTGCTGAGGGAAATAATGCTATGTCTACACTTTCTGTATTATATGAAAGATAAATGTTTTCTAATGTCCAAAACATCATTGGATGCAGTTAATAGTTAGTGGAATTGCCAAATAAAATCCACGGACTTAAAAGTGTAGGCGAATTAGAGAATCACTCTTAAACAGTCTCTTAATGTGAATGGCATGATGCTGTGAAAATGCCTGCGACTGCCACACTGAAACAAAAGTTCTACTCTTTCTCTCTCTCTGGTCTTTGAGCGCTTTCTCCAATGGGGAATTTGGATGAGGTAAATGACTGGCAGCACAAACCGTCGCAATGCCGGAGTGTACAGCACTCTCCAAAATCAACATAAAGTTCTATTTCCACTATATAACATTTGAGCACATCACCATATACAGGTTGGCATTGAGGCGCCATGGCAAGACGTTTGGCGTTTGGAGGCCCCGAATTTTTTAGCTATTATACTGTATGATTGAGAAAACCAGCAGGTCCCACAATTACCATAGGTGTGGCTCACTATAGGGTCGCAATACTTATAAACAAGGATTGCCATCATATGCAATGTTCTTCTTCATGGAAACGACAATAATTCTTTTTTTTTTTTTTTAAAGGTAAGCCTTAAATAATAATAAAAAAAAGATTAAATTAAAAATATTGTACTATTGTTTTTTTCCGCATAGGACAACTTGGCACCAAGGTTTCAAGACCCAATGATTTTTCTTTTCCAAATTTTCCTTCCATCATGAAACATTATTTTGTGTATATAAAAAAGAAACAGCAAATAATGTCTGAATGTTCAACCTACTTAAAACCCAGACCAATAAACACAGGATATCTGCAGAGACATGGCCGCTGCTTTTGAAAGGTTGGAAAATCATAGTTGGAGTTCTTGAGGTTCGTCCAGTACCACATGGCACCGGTAACCGCTGAAAATGAAACCAAGGATGTTCACTTGTGGAATGCCTAATGTGTGCTCTGGCAAGCCAAGTGCAGGAGACATGTCCTTCATTAGACAGCTGTGGAGAAGAGAAGATAAGTTTTTGCTGGGCCCTTAGAGATGGTCTGAAAAATGCTGAAGGCCTTCTGAAGCAAGCTGCTCCTCTCCCTACACACACACACACACACGCACACGCACACGCACGCACGCACGCACACACGCACACACACACACACACGCACACACATACACACGCACACACACACGCACACGCACGCACGCACACACACACACACACACACACACACACACACACTGTTCCCTCCTTCCTCTGACCTGGAGCAGCATTGTCGGCCCTTCAAATTGAGTACAGAAACAAATACTTACCAGAAAGAGCCCCAAAATCAATACTACGAGCTTTTCTGTGGCTTTGCACAAAAATTAAAACCGCCACGTCCAAACCATCATGAGTTAGGGAAAAAATCTGGATCAATTTAATTTTTTAAAACAATTTAAAAACTTCAAATGCATTCAATTGTGCTGCTACTTTAGTGTCTTGGGCAAACACACACATATGTAAATTTTAAAATGTGTGCCCAACGGCATCCAAAAGCCATTTTATCTAATATCTACACATAAACGTTTACAATGAAAACCACAAAAGAAAAGGAATAGAGGAGGGAGGGAAAAAACTAAGCATTTAGTTCAACATTCGAATGTCCACTGGATAACATGGGTTGTGTGTGTAAGAGAGAGACTGTGTGAGAGAGCTGGGGTCAGATGGCAGGCAACAAGGCGCTTTGTTCACACACAGTCGCTGCAGCCCACAAGCAAAACAACCGTGCAGCCTTCACCCAAAGTGGATGTTTTTCACGTAAACATCAATTAAAAAAACGTCAGTTTAGAAATTCATCCCCATGGGCCTGCAAGTCAGCCTGACAAGCGACACCCCGTCTACCTATTCCACCAACTACGGAAGTAGAGAGAGGTCTGGCTTGTCAGGCTACCTGCCAGTAGATCTATTCTATGCCAGATACCACCAATAATTTGTGTTGCTTAAAAATGCCAGCTCTCACCCTCAACCTCACCCTGTTTTTTTGGCGTAAAATCTTTGAATTATTCCAATCTTTTGAAGCTCAAAGTTGACAGGTATGGTTAGCGGGCCTGCTTAATAGCCTGAGTTGAGACTGTCATGAGAGAAGCAAGTGAGGTAGGAGTGGAGGTGTCAATATCTGCTGGGTGTGGAGAGTATAAAACATCCTTGCCATGTCTTTCTAACTTTACAGGGTAGCTGATCTACCTGTCAAACTCTGGAGGAATCAAATTCAAAGCAGGGTTTTTACTTTCTCAGTGGGGATGTGTGTATATGAGTGAGTGAGAGAGTGAGTGGTGTGGTTGGTCGGAGGTTATGCCCACATTACCTGCAGGAATCAGAGAATGTGTCGCAGGGTTTTTAAATTGAAATTAAATTGAAGTTGTGTGTCTGCTTTACTGTATATTGTTGTGGTGTCAGGATTGCAAGTTATTTTTATCAAAGGTGTGGAGACGATGGGGCTCCTCTACCAATTGTTGGTATGGACATTGTTGGTTTGGACAGTGACTGCTGGTATGGACATACTGATGGACAATCACCCAGAAAATCTCTGGCCATATTTTTACTTTTTAAAGAGACATTGATACCTTTGAGTGTGGATATATGTACAGTAACTATATGGGTGTGGTTGAGCAGAGATGTCAAAAATAAAAGTAGAAGTAATAAATAAAACTAGCACTTTCATTAGCACAGCTCACTTCACTGAGTAACTGATTTAGAGTTACGATCATCTGATTCTATACTGGTTGTATCAAGTTTTTGGAGGATTCTCTTTGTAGGGTTTTAGTTTTTTCCAGCAATAACACAGTCAACCTACCTCATCAGGTACAATAGAATAACTGGTGTAACCATTATGTAATATGTTTCAGTGTTGTACTTACACCATAAATTCACTTCTTCTTTTACTTTTGACACATCTGTGGTTGAGTGGGCATTGTTGGTGTCGGAGGAGGGACCTACGTTTGTCTGCTGAGACGTGGGTTTGGTGGGTCCATCACCTGCACAGATACAGGTACCACTATTGTCCTCCTTGGCATTGCTCCCCAACTGCCGTTCGCATCCCACTTCCTGCACACAGCAACAGATCACAAGGGGGATACGGATGAGGATGGGGAATTGATGGTGTTAATAGCAAATCCTGCGTTAACTGACTTGGGAATAGCAGCATCTTGGTCACACAAGGGTTTGTGTTCATTACCTTGTGTTCATTACCTTGTGTTCATTACCTAGTATATTCTCCAGGTTCAGGTATTCCGCTAGTTTTTCAGCTAATAGTGGTTCCTTCTGTCTGTTCCTTCGGCAGTTGCTTGCAACACAAGCATACAATAGTGCCCAAGCTGGTGGGACTTTGGAGGCTGCACACACACACTCAGACTCAGACAGTCTCATTCTGTCAGGATGAGGAACCACATTAGGAGCCAACCTCCACACACACACACACACACACACGCGCGCGCACGCACACGCACACACACACAATGCAATCTCCAGACTCATCCATCATACGCTGCATGCATCATGGCACTCGTTCTTTTCCGTTGCACCTCCTCCAACAGGCAAACGAGAAGAGCAAGCCAAGGAGCCAAGGAGAAGCCCACTGCCAAACTCCACTTTAGTGGCGAGTGGCACAGCCTAATTCTAAGGGACATGTCACATTTGGAGTGCATTTGCAGTTATATAGTCCTGCAATATAGCCTGGCCCCTTGCATGCATGTGTTGATGTTGACATACTGACAGTGTAATATAAATGTACTTGTCTTTATTTCTAGCTGGCACAATTCATAATGAAAGCATTTTCTTTTGGCCGGGCCAGACCGTAATAATATGTGTGACTGAGATGAGAATATAGCCAAAACACATTAACATCCACACCTCCGTAATCACATCTTTTACACTCCCTCATAAAGTTTGTGAGATTTTCTTTTTGTACTAAACTCGTGTTTTAAGCTTTCCGGTTCACTTACTTAAAAATATGCATCTAATGGACTGCAATAAAAACGGGACTTGGCCCTTGGACTCAAACACAAAAAAGTGACTGACAAAGTGAACGTTACAGTAGAAAGAACAATGGAACTGGGTTCTCTATTACCTGTAGAGAACCGTAAATCCTCAGTAGGATTTTCCCCACTCAACAGCGCACCTGCTGTCATGCTATAGCCAGGTGTGCCTGTTCTCCACTTGTGTGGGAATGGAATGTCAGCCCACTTGCTGTGCTTTCATATCAAACTTGCTTTTGTTCATCTTTCTCTCTTTTTCTTTCTGCTGTGATTTGATTCCCTCAGCAAGGATTTAAAAAAGGTGGCATTGGCTGTAATGAGCCCCTCCCTTAGCCCACCCCAAACATACCTACGGTACACACACACACACACACACACACACACACACACACACACACACACACACACACACACACACACACACACACACACACACACACACACACACACACACACACACACACACACACTAGGGATTTCACTTTCTGAAGTCGTGATCTCCTCGATCTCACGATGCTGGAAAACTTCCCCCAGAACTTGCCTTGTGCAAGAGGAATGCAGCCGAGTTTCACAGCTGAATGTCAGGGCTTCAAAAGCGGCCTCATGCTTCCCAATATCATGGGAAAGAAAGCCAGCAAAAACAAACAGCATTAACCAGAAGCTCCAGTAAACACACACTTATACACACATGCACACATCACACCGAGACAGTCACACACACACGCACGCACAGCCACACCCACACCCGCACACATACACACACACACACACACACACGCACACCCGCACCCGCACACATACACACATACACACACACACACACACACACACACACACACACACACACACACACACACACACACACACACACACACACAAACAGAAGTAAACAGTGAGGCGTCATTTAGGGCAATCATGTCTTAATGGGGCAGTACACTGGTCACATCAGTTACAGTACAATTTCACCAGAATAAACCACGGTGACATAACATGGACATCACATGACATTACGTGAACTAAAACTTCCAGGAATTCTGATATTGTTACTCTACAGAGCAGTAGAAGTACCTAAAATGGCCTTAGATATAAGGGCAGTCGTGGGTAAGCGGTTAGGGCATCAGAACTGGTTGCCAGCAGTGTTAATTTCGTCAGCTTTTTTTGATTTAGTCTTAGTCTTAGTCACAATGACGAAAATCAATTTTAGTCTTAGTCATATTTTAGTCATTGCCTTCCCAATTTAGTCTTAGTCTTAGTCAAAATGACGAAAATCAATTTTAGTCATAGTCAAATTTTAGTCATTTTAGTCATTTTAGTCAACATTTCAAATTTTAGTCAGCATTTCGATATTTAGTCATTTTACTCAATATTGTGGTGTAAAATAAATAACCTACAATGGCTATTGTTATTTCACAAAGTATTACTAATATTGCCTATTGCAGCAAATATTCACCTTGTTACTTGGTCATTTTCCACCAAAACCCAAATCAGTCATTTCAACATCATAGAGCAAAAGAGCATCTCACACTCTCACACACACACGTCCAGGTGCAGGCTGCGCGCTCTCTCTCTCTCTCTCTCTCCCTCCCTCCCTCCCTCCCTCTCGTGCATTAGAAGCTGCTGCATATTATATTTGATTTTGAGTTTGATCACGGAGGAGGCTACATGTTCTTCTTCACCTGACCGCGGGACTTAAAGCCTGCAGATTGCCGGCAGTGGGAAGACCAGACATCCCAAGTCTGCATGAAGTTCAAGAAGTCTCCCTGATAGTGGCTTCCCGATGACCACGAGTCAGATAAAATACTGCTGATGTTAGACTATGCAAGTTAGCGGTTTTTGTTTTCAATTGGCAATGCGAGCAGAGAACGATAATGACTCGTGCGGCATGTGTGGAATAGGCTTAAATAGATTGCGCGAGCGCACTTCGTATGCCCTGCAAAAGTCCCAGGAAAAATAGTTAGGCAGGGGTATGCAGACTGGACGATAGAAAGGACACGCACATACACATATTTAAACACTAATGCTGTTTTGTTTGTCGGGTGTGTCGAGGCTCGATAAGCATGACCTGAAAAGAGTTTTTGGAACTTAGGAAGACAGTGAAGACGCATGGAAATGCTGTCGACTTCCTTGGGTCTTTTAGCGTTGCTCTCGACGAGAACAAGTTTCAAATCTCAACAGTTTAAAACTCTTTAGCGATCGCCCATCCATTGATTCTTTTCAAAACTAGGCTACAGTAGCCGTGCCTCTGTTACTTTAGACAGGCCAACTTTCCCCCTGCTGGCGCGCGCTCCCGCGGTGACTGATTTAAATAAATTCACAAATCCGACCTTCATGATTTGCTTGCGAACTGCCTACTCATATGGTTAAACAACAAATATAGCAAACATTACAGAAAAGAACAGACAACGAACGCCGGGCTAAGACAGCCTAAGTGAAAAGGACAATAGTGGAAGTTCGAGGAGGTTTAGAATGACAGTAGGCTATCAGAGGAGGATTGGCGCGACTGTCATTACCTACTGCAGAAACGTTAGGTTATGGCTATAATCCTCGGTTCTTTGATAACAGAGTGAGGTCTTCGTCATGGACAAAGAAATAGTTGTTGAACATGTTTCAAAATGAACACTTCCCTCAACGTCGGCTATTTTTTCTCTGGGAATGTTTTAGGACCTAAACTCAACTTAAAATGGACTCACTGAACTAGGCTACAGAACTACTGACTGAGCCGCGCCATGCATTGGCTGCCAGCAGATACAAGCGAGGCAACACAGCGTGAGCGCGCAATCACCTATGAAGTTCAAGACACTTAGGCCTATATTACAATTACAAATTACAAATTAATTATTAATAATTATATATTTTTAATGTCCATTCGTCCATGGCTTGTAAATTTCGTCTGGTCTTAGTCTCCTTGACGACAATATTTTTTTATTTTCGTCATATTTTGATTTGCTTGAGGCAATTTTTAGTGCGTCATCGTCTCGTCATCGTCAAGGGAAAAAGGGGCGTTGACGAAATATTTTCGTCATCGTCGTGGTTGACGAAATTAACACTGGTTGCCAGTTCGACTCTCGACCCACCAGGTCGGTGGGGGTGTAATTAACCACTGCTCTCCCCCATCCTCCTTCATGACTAAGGTACCCTGAGCATGGTACTGTCCCGCCACACTGCTCCCTTGGGGCGCCACTGGGGGCTGCCCCCTTGCACGGGTGAGGCATAATTGCATTTTCGTTGTGTGCAGTGAACACTTGTGTGCTGTGGAGTGCTGTGTCACAATGGGAGTTGGAGTTTCCTAGGTGGGCTTTCACCTCACCTCACTTCACTTCACATATTCTACCTCTGTGCCGGAACTCTGCAGCGGTGGGGGTCAGGCTGGGAAATGACTCCAGCTGCATTCCCTGGAATTATGAGATTAGGATTACAGTGGGGACAATACTGAGGATTGTTTGGTGACAAAAGGAGGTCACGGCAAATGAAGGGGGAAGTCACCAGATGGTTGATGTGATGGATCCTGGAAGTTGGAAGGTATCGCTGACATGATAATAGCCCATATGGACATGAAGGCAATACAGAGGCTTGATCCCCCATAATTATGAAGAGGAAGCAGCCACTGGCCAGCATGCATTTGTATTGGAAATTCATGGCAAATCTTTGCCCCTATTATACGAGGACAACCTTAGGTCTTTGACAGGGAAAGTAATTATGCTGGCCATTCCAGGAAGGAGGCTCTTTTTTTCCTTGAATACCAGGCCTTGTGAGTGGATCCCCTCTGATGCAGCAGTCATGGTCAGCTAAGAAACCCAATCCAGGCCCTGGGCACTGGCCTAACCCATCTCCTGGTATGACACCACACACACACACGTACACACACACACACAGCGCTAGTTTGCCCTCTTGTTGTGCCACAGACACACAGTATCAGGCACACATTCTGGGCAACGGTCTGCATAACCTTCTTGGTGTCCAGGTCTCCTCATTCTCCCTCTTTCAGAGGAATGCAGCACCCATTTCAGAGTACTGGACTCAACCTTGGTGTCCTTTACACACGCACGCACACACGTGCAGTCGCGTGCACACACACACACACACACACGTGCAGTCGCGTGCACACACACACACACACACACACACACACACACACACACACACACACACACACACACACACACACACACACACACACACACACACACACACTCCCAGTATGGAATGGAAAAATAAGGTCTGACCGGGTCAATTTCCCCCACCCTGTGCCCACAGTCCTTGGATCCTCCACATGCCAAGTCCTACACACTGTGGCTTCTCCAATCACTAAAAATCCTGATATCTAAATAAGCACGGGTGACAAGAGGAGAGGAGAGGAGAGGAGAGAAGAGAAGAGAAGAGAAGAGAAGAGAAGAGGAGAGGAGAGGAGAGGACAGGAGAGGAGAGGAGAGGACAGGAGAGGAGAGGAGAGGCCAGTCAGTCTGCTACGCAAGAGAAGAGAAGAGAAGAGAAGAGAAGAGAAGAGAAGAGAAGAGAAGAGAAGAGAAGAGAAGAGAACACAGAGTCGTCTGGTGTGCAGGAGTGTTGGCAGGGCCGTGACATTCATTCCTCAGCAGCAAGAGTATTAGCAGTAGCAGCAGTATCTGCAGGGGCTGCGTCCAGCTTCCTCCACTAAATATAGGCTGCTCCACTAGTCCCTGGACGGGTGACAGTGATGTCAGGAATATTTCCATGTTTAAAGCTCATTATATCATTATCTTCTCATTTTTAGCCACACGGTTTCTCTCTCTCCCACCAGCCCCAGACAGACAGGGGGCTGGCTACTGGCAGATCATTACACAGTGTCCAAGGCAGGAGAACATCTTGGATTGAGGAGAGAGTGGTGAAGGAGGAGGATGGTGGTGGTGAAGGTGGTGGTGCCTAGGGCGGAGATTGTGAATTGGGAGGGGTAGCAGACCCCAATCGCTGTTAAATAAGTGCCAAGATGGTGGCGGTGGAGGTGGGTGGTTTTGCAGGGGTTGTTGTACTGTAGGTACAGGCATTGGAAGGGGTAGCAGACCCCATCACAGCGGAGTAAGTGCCAGGATTGGGGCTGCTGGTGGTGTTGGGTGGTTGTGTGGGATATATGAGGGATGGCAGGGGGTGTAACAGACCCCATTACAGTGGAGTAAGTACCAGGATTGGGGCTGGTGGTGGTGGATGGTTGTGGAGGGGTGTTGGGTGAAAAGTTTGGGGGTAGGAGACAGGAGTAAGTGCCAGTCTGTGTGCTCTCTGGAATTAATAGAGATTGATGGCATGACACGGTAAGATAACTCGAGGGGCTGTAGTTGCCGCTATAGCTTGCCAAGGAGGGGATGAGGATAAAAGCTTTCACACAGACACACACACACATTCTTAACCAAACAGATGCTACAGACAGGCCTTGTGGCATGTATTCACACTGTGTGTGTGTGTGTGTGTGTGTGTGTGTGTGTGTGTGTGTGTGTGTGTGTGTGTGTGTGTGTGTGTGTGTGTGTGTGTGTGTGTGTGTGTGTGTGTGTGTGTGTGTGTGTGTGTGTGTGTGTGTGTGTGTGTGTGTGTATCTGCATGCCACTGTGTGACTGTAGAAAAATATAGACCTGTGATTCACATCCCCTTCGCACCCCATCAATACCTCTGGTGTGGACATGGGCTGTATTATCTGAGAGATGCTACTTCAGACAGCGTGTGCCATCCCGTGGGCTCATCTCATCTAATCTCATGTCTATATATATATATAAAATTTCCTCTGAAATTTCTGGTGATAATGTCAATACGAACTGTAACATAAAAGGTTTCTCCCCTGAAGACAAACTGATTTGTGAGCTGCATGTAAATTTCTCACTCTCATTTTTGACTAGAATGGTCCTGCCAGTTAATTTGCAGAATTTATTTTAATCGTGGTGAAGCCTAGTGTTACCTAACAGATGCTGCTGATGTACATGTGCAGTGAGTCCGTGCGGCAGCGAGTGCCATCCAAGAACTTGAGTGCCAGCTCCAGTACTAGGCTTCAACCGCGTGCCTGGCACTTGAGGGCACAGGGGAACACTGGGTCGTTCCCATTGAGAGTAAATAGAATCTATTTACTCTCAATGGTCGTTCTGGATGGGCACCCACTCATGGGTCTGACCCTGGTACCGGATGTTTATGTTGGCTGAACACTGCTGGAATCGTAATCTCCCTCTCCCTCTTCAGAGCAGTCCTGTGAGAGAATAGACAGAGAGAGAGAGAGAGAGAGAGAGAGAGAGAGAGAGAGAGAGAGAGAGAGAGAGAGACAGAGACAGAGACAGAGACAGAGAGAGAGACAGACACAGAGACAGAGACAGAAATAGAAATAGAAATAGAAATAGAAATAGAATCAGATTTAGAGAGGAAGAAAGACAGTGAGAGAAAGAAACCAATACAAAGAGAGACAGAGGAATGTAGAGAGAGAGGAGAGAGAGAGAGAGAGAGAGAGAGAGAGAGAGAGAGAGAGAGAGAGAGAGAGAGAGAGAGTAAGGGACAAGAGACAGTGAGAGGCAGTGCGAGAAAGAAACAAACACAAAGAAAGACAAAGAAATGGTGGGTCGGGCAAAGTTTGCAGTGATCCATCAGAATCCATCTCCCATCTCAAAGTAGCCATGAAAACCTCCCTGTCTACACAGATGAGTCATCTGGGGCCATGTTACTAACTATCCGAAGTCTTGGCCAGGCATCTGAATCTGAATCTCACAGATGGCAATCTCAATCAGCTGCTGCTTTGGCCCACTGCGCCGGAGGCCTTCAACTCTTGCTTCTAATCAATGGGACAGTAATCAAGCTCCATGCTCACCACATGCCAGTTTGAGGAAGCTTGAGTGTCCCAGATTGAGACAAGGCAAGAAATCCTGTGTGATGGGCTGATTGATTATGACATATCTTCATCTCTGAGTCCATCATAGAGATTAAACAGAGATTGGCTTAACTCGAAAGCAAACCTCATCAATGCCAATTCAGTAAGGGTAGGCTAGGTGGGTGGTTGGGCACAGGGCTCCTTGTGTCTCTGCCTTGTATAGCATCAAGAGAGTCCATCTCCTTGACTTGAATTGTGTTATAAATATTGTGCTGGGAAGCATTCCTTCACACTTTGATGGAAATCATGCTTGTTCCAGTACAATGAAACCAGATGAAACCACTTCAAATGATACAAAAACACATCTTCCTCGATTAAAATAGCACAAGAGTGACAGCAGACCTCTTGTTCCTCAAAATAGGGCCCCGAGCAAATAAGGGTGGCCAGATTTACAATGAGTTATGACATATTTCCCCTCCCTGTCCATTTATAGGACGGGCAAATGGTGCAGATTTGCCACATGGTAACCAGCAGCATTATAAAAATAGCCTTGGGGAAATGGAAAGCTGTTCCTCTCATCATGGCCTTCATTGTAGTAGAAAATGAGAGTCAACTATGACAACAAATACCCAGACATTTCAGGGCAATGGATTATGGTTTTGCTGGGCTTACCATATTACTGCACGTGGGTTACCAATATTTCTGCTGGTTTCTGTAATAAAGGAATAGACAGATGGTTGTCAGTTCACAAAAGTCCACAACAGTCTGTCTTCAGTGCGATAGGTATATGCTAAGTTAAAATGCTCTTAGGACTTTATCCTTTTGGATCTCTTAAAGTGATACTGTCCCATTTTTGGAAATAAGATCATATTACACCTCCCCTTGAGTTAAATAATTGAGTTTTACCTTTCTCCTGTACTTTCAACCGTTCTCTGAGTATGGCAGTGCAAATTGTACCTCCATGCTAGCAGTTAACATTGAGTCTTATGAGACCAGCTGGCAGCTAAGTGGTCTCATAGGAGTCAATGTTAACTGCTAGCTTGGAGGTAAAATTTGCGCTGACATACTCAGAGAACGATAGAGTAAAGTAGAGGAAAAATGTTAAACTCAATTATTTAACTCAAGGGGAGGTGCAATATGAGCTTATTTCCAAAAATGTGACAGTATCACTTTAAAGGAAATTGGTCTCATTTTCACCCATCTGTGCATTAGAGAAAGCTTTGCAGCACACAGTGAGCATGCAGTAAGGTCAACCAGACATTGACCCAACGCAGTGTGCCGCGTGTCTTCAGCGTTATCTGGGAAGCAGTGTGGGCTTAGGTGGCTTGTTCAATGTAATGGCACCTCAGCCATGCTCCACTGGTCAGAGACAGGGAAACTTTTTAAATACCAAGGCCATACCTCTAACCAGACCACAGCTGTTACTGGTTATTTCACTTGTTTTTCAGGTTAACCAAGGCTTTTGGTCGTTACCTGCACATACGTATATACCATTACCTATGTTCCATCAGATCCCAGACTTGTTTCCCTTTTCTTCTTTTTGTTTTCAAACCACTTCAACAGACTGGTCTGCATGTTTTCTGCCATATTCAGTCACAGAGAAACCGCCAGCAAATAGCCCTTGCCAGCAATCAAAAACACACACGCACACGCACACGCACACGCACACACACACACACACACGCTCCAGGTGCCCCACGCATCCCAGCCTGCATCCCTGTCCTCGTCCGACCGCGTGGTCCTGGAGGCCTAGAGGAGAACACACACACACACACACACACACACACACACACACACACACACACACACACACACACACACACACACACACACACACACAACACACACACACACACACACACACACACACACGCACACACGCACACACACACACACACACACACACAAACACACACACACACACACAGGACTGGAGATGCCTTTGCCATAGGATGCGTAACTGTGTGTTGTACTTCCAAGAAGAAAACATCCCTTTGAACACTCAAGCACCACGGTATGTTGGCAACAACAACACTACCAGAACATGGTAACTGGCAATGAAAACAACGGCACACACAGAGCAATTGCCCAGGTCAACTATTTGGTGGGTAAACACTGCAGTTTTAGAATTCAATTACGCTTTGGGAACAGCAGACTACACACACGCACGCACGCACACACACACACACACACACACACACACACACACACACACACACACACACACACACACACACACACACACACACACACACACACACACACACACACACACACACACACACACACACACACACACACACACACACACCATTCAGTGGACTACAAGAACTCCAAATGTTGATGAAAATGCAAGAAATAAATACTTCCCAACAAATGAGCCAATTAATAGTTTCAAAATCCATAAATCATTCGACAATGTACAAGGAGACACCATCACACAGCTTAAAGAAACTATGATTTCAGGAGTCTTAGCTAATTTCTTTATACTTTGGGCTCTGCTTTTCTTCTCTTGGGGTTTCTCAGTGGTGTGGATATATCATAAAACCGACAGCTGCCCTCTCCCCAAGGGTGCCTCAAACATGAAGCAAATACGTTTTGCAAGGACATAATATTATTGTATCTCATTCCTCCTATGGGGACGTGCAACCGTGTTGTGCAACTATGGCCACTCTGCCCTACTAAGGCAAAAGGCAGTAACTCACCAGAGTGTGAAACTGAGAAAAATGATGTTGAAGTTATCTTAAAAGAAATGTATGTCCCCACACTCTGGTTATAGTTACAAAGCTGTAATTTTCACAGTTTGCAGTGTGTGCCTGCCTAAATCTATTAATCAAAAATAATTTTACAAATAGTTAACCTTTGACCCTTTTTTGGAAGTTACTGTGTTCTGCCTTAGCATTGCCCCCGGAATGACAATTAGTCATACTAAGGCAGAAGACAGTAACTTCCATTTTAAATCTGAATAATAAGCAACAAATACAACTTTCACATATAATTTAAGCAGTATACACACTATTGGAGTCATTATGACAAAATGTCATGTTTATTAACATATAAATTGTTAATAATAATAATAATAATATAATTATAAATGGGTTTTGTGTGTGTATTTGTATTTCATACTACCTCAAATAATAGTTACACACATTTCCTAGCAGGCTGATCATGTTTCATAATATAATAGTTTCATTTTATATTTTTTTGATTATTTACATGACTGAAATTTAAAGAAGGAGTTTTAACATTTTCCAGATGAACAGTAAGTGAAGTTACTGTGTTCTGCCTCAGTTTGGAACATCAGGGTTCCAGAATTCTGCAGGTCCAGAGCAGAAGGAAAAAAGCAGTAACTGAAGTTACAGTCTTCTGCCTTAGTTTACCCAAAGGATTTTCAGCTTGTTTTACTTTGCACCTTTTTTTTACCCTCAAAACAACTGATTTCAAACTCCATGTTTGTTCACATGATAAAACTGATGCTTATTATTGCAAATATGACAAAAACTCATTTTTGAAAAATTTGAAGTTACTGCCTTTTGCCTTAGCAGGGCAGCACTGTCCAGTGTGCATTTTATGGGTAAATGGCTCGGTTCTCGAGACCAACTTTGACAGATATATTGATCTCTTTTTTTCTCTTTAAGTTACTGGAACAGAGGAGTGTGTGTGTGTGTGTGTGTGTGTGTGTGTGTGTGTGTGTGTGTGTGTGTGTGTGTGTGTGTGTGTGTGTGTGTGTGTGTGTGTGTGTGTGTGTGTGTGTGTGTGTGTGCGCGCCCGTGCGTGCGTGCGTGCGTGCGTGTGTGTGTGTGTGTGTGTGTATTTGTTTTTGTGTCTGTTCATGTACTGTATGGAGGAAGTGGGGGGTGGTGGGAGTTTAACAAAGTCCAAGCTGCTGCTGAGGGGGAGATGGTGAGGAGCCGAAACCAAATCAGACGGGGCACTGGGCACTCTGATCCAAGAGCAACACCAAGTCAAAGGCATACCATGAGTTCCCCCTTCCTCTTCTGACTCCAACTTGTGTAAGTCTTCACTATTATTCTTCTCTATTTTTTCAGTTTTTCTTTGTCTCCCCTTTCCATCCTGCCTTTGTCCACTCTATGCAGGTTCAATATGCTGGTTATTGTAGCAGCAGCAAGGAGAAATCCAAGCACCTGTCGTGGCCGCATGCAGTGGGGTGATTGTGGGCAGGCAGGTGCCTTGGCAAGGGGATGAGGAGAGCTGCATGTGGCTTTGGCTTTACACACAATCACACAATCAACAAAGTGCACAAAATCACTCCCAGATCTTTCCATAATCAAGAGAGGCTAATCAATAGTCTGTAATTTGCTATTTCTAATTTGCAATACACTAAAAGGCCTTTCAATGCTGCATATCTGATGGGAAAATGAGTATAGATAGACATGGATGCAGGCCCGCCGACAGAGAGGGACAAAAGGGGTCAGTTGTCCGGGGCCCAGAGAATGGAGGGGCCCAGAATGGGGACCACATTACACTGTAGGTATTGAGGTGGGGGCCTTTTCAGATGGTTTTGTCCCAGGACGAGCAAAAGCGTTCATCTGCCCTGCATGGATGCCTGTTCGAACTTTATCCTCTGATAATTGAGCAGGAAATTAAATAATGTCTCTAAACAATCGTGATGTAATAACAATGATATCATTTCATGGACTACTTATGACTTCTGCGGCCATCCTTGTTGCAGCATAAGTGTGCTGTATGTCTACTCATCACATACTTGAAAAACAATATGACTTCATTGTTGAAATAAACTGTACACTAAATGTCATGCAGTTTACAGCAATGAAGTGCTTGAGCAATACAACCTGCACTATCTTTAGTATATTTGCAGCAGTCCTTGGTGCTACATAAATGTATGACTAACAGTCCCAAGTGTGAAAGAAAAAAATGGAGAGGAAGATGTCAACACTTTAAGCTGTCATGAGGATGTTAGATACCAAGTAGGAACAGCCGAATTTAACGATGATCACTTGTTTTAAAGTTTCATGTTTTTTATCCAGCACCTTTTTTGGATGTTTTTTCATTATTACAATTAAGTCTCAATACAAAGCATGTATGTCAGTGTAAACCATACTAAATACATACTACATGCTCCTGAAATTGTGAACTTTTTTTGGATGTACAGACCATTACCTCCTCACTTGAGTGGAAAAAAGCTGACAATGCAGCTCACAGCTTTGTAGTCCTTGAGCAATGCACACTGCACTACATGTCCTATTTAATGTGATTCTAATTGTGCACAGGAGATATTGCACAGTGAGCTTGCGTGCTGCCTTGCTCAGGCACATCTCCATCTGGTAAGGAAACCTGAGAACCCAGCTGAACAAATGTCTTCATGCACAGGAAGCTTTCAATTGCAAAACAATGAGTCCAATTTGACGAGGCAGAGCCATAAAGACGCTCATAATGAGATGCCAAATGGAGCATTTGGGCAGTGCCATGCACACACATAATAGTCCATTCCAGCCCCTCCCTGCATTTTATCAGCTGATGCTGGAGCACGTTATTTTCAGCAGAGGAAAAGGCCATAAAAAGACCTGCCAAGAAAGTCCATGCCAACACAATACAGGGCATGTGACAGAACATCTGCAGGTTACTGGCGGAATGGGGAGAACAGTGGAGGAGGGGGTGGGGGTATGTGTGTGGGCGGGGGGGGGGTGGGGGGGGCAGTAGACAGTGAACAGACATGTTGATCCTGCCACATGGCAGTACACAAATAGAAGTGTTGTTATAGCCTGCCGACGCCATCCTACGTAGTTCCACCCAAAGATTTGGGCTCCGTTCATAGTCTGCCGCAACCCTAGCTCGGTTCGTTCACGGTTCTGCCAATCAGCAAACAGTTGAGAGTAGTGATGCAGAACTCCGCTGTGCAGTCTGTTACTGATTCACACTTCTGTTTTGTTATTTGTATGCTTTGGCAACACTGTATCGTAACAGTCATGCTAGTAAAGCACAATTTTAATTTTAATTTGAATTCGGAACTCCCATGAATTTAAATTGCCAATGTAAGATCAGACCATTTCCCACCATCCATGGAAACTGATTCCTCTAAGCTTGGTCCAGACTGTCTGACAGAGTCAACAGTCAGGTTTTGCCCAGGCTACTGTTGTTATATCAGAAGAAGGTTTCAAGGAAACAGTCCGGACCACATCAGCTATATGTTCAGTTATGAACTTATTAGCCTGAAGAATTAAGTAGTCCTTTCATGCACATCAACTCACTAGTAGTCTGAGTCACTACGAACAACCTTGTTATGACAGTACAGAGCGACTTGAGTAACACATTTTTATCATTTTGGTATCAACAAGCTTATAATACAGGCTCTGCATGAAGGGTCTAACCCCTTAGAGCAGAGCCTATGTTATAACCTCACTGCCACCAAAATTGTCATGGCTATGTCTTAATCCAGTCGTTCTCAAACTTGTTCCATCATTCCCCCCTTCAGAGGGCCTGAATGCTTCCGACCCCCCCTCCCCAAGCAACAGCAGTACTCGCGCAGACTGATTTTGCGATCGCTGCGTAGAATCAAAGGAAAGGTGACTGGTGTGATTAAACAAAGAGGGACTGCAGTCGAATGCAGATGTGTGTTCATTTCCTATGCTATTCAAATTCATAATATAATGTTGGTGAGGAATTTAAACTTATTGACTTATTGGCGAGACAGGAAGTAATTTCCTTGGGAGAAAAAAACCCAAAATCAGATGTCACACGCCCCCCCCCTGAGATGCCTCCGCGCCCCCCCCAGGGGGGCTTACGCCCCACTTTTAGAAACACTGTCTTAATCTGTTACTTAAGGCTCTCTGTACTGTCATAGCCATGTTGTTATGATGCAGTTGAGTATTTTCAGCATATAGTGAATAGGCCCATCTGCAGTAAGAGGCTACCATCCCTGCAATCCATTTGGGAAACGCACCCTCTGATCAAAGTGTAGGATTGTTCAGCAGATGATCTGGTCTACTGCCACATCCTTCATGCTTTCAGAGGAAGAGCTCCAGACTGTGTGGGATGCTAGCTTGACCTTGGTTGACCTTGGGATTCCTTTCTGTTTTAATTTTCTTCGCCGTCTCACTGTCCTCGTTGTGAACTACGGGATTCCTCAACAAGGTGTGCCTGAAATACGATGCTGTCCCAACACTTCATGCACAACACCAGCTCATTTCCTGCCTTTTGCTAACCAATCAGCATTTAGGAACCTTGAAAATCATATTAGATTTCCTCAGTTAACATAAAAAAAACATTTCATTATTATCTTTTTTTTTCTACAAATCACCATGACAGTCAAAAATATAGTAAAAACAATTACACTGCAGTCAACAGCACCCTGGGGAATAGTAAGAAAGGGTGCATGACCTTTCTATTTCATGACCTGACGGTAATGGACTGGTCAAATGCCTCCTTCCCAATGGTGGGTTTGATATAAAATCGAGAAGTGCATCCCCATACGGGAGTGACTGCCAGAAATATTAAAACATTATGAGACATAGTGAGTGATGACAGAGAGATGGATATCTGAGTGCATCTGAATATCTCCACATATGACCACTGGCAGCCTCAGCACGGGGAATAGCATCAATCAAGTGAGAGGAAGAAATAACATCTGTTTTTACAACAGATGGATTTTGGTTACACAAAAAAAGATTTTTGAGTTATAACCTCTCATATGAATACAAATATACATGTAAAAAAATTAAAGCAGAGAAAAACAACAAAGATAACCGTAAAAGTGGAAAAAAGAAAAGATTTGTGTGTAATGAAGTAGTCAGTCATAAAGATGACATTCTATTTCATGTTCAATTGAATGGGTTTTGGGGAGGAAACAACAATTTCTAAACCGCTTCAGCTCTTGCTGTGCTATTGGATTTCTGTCAAAACTTTCACATCATTGATTTCACAGCAGCTATAGTATTTTGGAATCTATGTTATTGCACTTCTCTGCATTGTCTTAAAACAAAAATAGTGCTGTTTTTGTTATCAATTACTGTTTTCGTTGGCAATTCACTATTTGCTTATATGATGGACACTGAAGAAATTGAAGGTTTGAACACTCAATACTCAAAAGTTGTTTATACTGTACATAACCAATACATAAAAAAAATGTTTTTCATAGCTTGAGTTCGGTTGAAGTGTAAGGACAAAGCTGCATGGCTAAGTGAGTGTATGTGCATGCAAGTGTGTGTCTAAGCGTGTGTGTGTGTGTGTGTGTGTGTGTGTGTGTGTGTGTGTGTGTGTGTGTGTGTGTGTGTGTGTGTGTGTGTGTGTGTGTGTGTGTGTGTGTGTGTGTGTGTGTGTGTGTGTGTGTGTGTGTGCACGTGCATGTATCCATGTCATTATGAGTGTGTGTGTGTGTGTGTGTGTGTGTGTGTGTGTGTCTGTGTGTGTGTGTGTGTGTGTGTGTGTGTGTGTGTGTGTGTGTGTGTGTGTGTGTGTGTGTGTCTGTGTGTGTGTGTGTGTGTGTGTGTGTGTTTGATGAGATGTGACCTGACCCTCCGTTCAGACATCTGCGTAGTGAGTAGGAAGCTCCTCCCCCACAGGTGCGTGAGCACTCGCTCCAGGTGCCCCACGCATCCCAGCCTGCATCCCTGTCCTCGTCTGACCGTGTGGTCCTGGAGGCGAACAGAGAGAGAGAGAGAGAGACAGAGAGAGAAGAGAAACCATGAACATCATCATCATCATCATCATCATCATCATCATCATCATCATCATCATCATCATCATCATCATTACTCCCACTGAGGTCACTGTATCCTCCCTCTCTCATCCCCAGCTGATATCACTTTAAAACTATGAAGGGAACAATGTGGTCTTAATGAAGGCTGCCAAGATATAGAGCCAAGGAGAGCATCATCAGCGTCATCAGCATCATCAGCATCATCAGCATCAGCATCATCATCATTTTCATCATATGCACTATCGTCATTATAATGAGGAGTGAGAGAGCCAGAGTGTGGCAAAGCAGATATAAAGGCGCATAATTTCACCCTGTTACAACACTAAGGATGATTTTATTTTTGAGGTTAAAGAACTCCTCAGTGTTGCTTTTAAGTACAATGTGTACCCTCAAATAAACAAATAAGCACATAAAAATATACAAAAACCTATATTCAATATCAGTGGTTGAGCTTGAGGCTTCTCTGTGGGATCCTGTGCAGTATTTGGGAATTCTATTTGAACTGTACCAGGCACAATCATACTGTATTATAAAAATGCAATACTCTTGGATGTTTATTTTTATGGAACAGCGCAAAAGGTGGATAAGTAAAACAAAAATTGTGCATATGCATCAATATCAAAAGTAATGTTTAGCTTGCTATGGTCTGTTTCACAACTAAAAATAATTTGGTATGCTGCATTTAGGGGATTTGTATGTGTTGGCAGGACTTATTGCATTTAATGGAGACATATTTTCTTTCAGCACAGAGGGGGGTTCCACATTCTGTGGTAATGAAAATACACATCGAGGCAGGGCAAATGCTTCCTTTATAAATCCTTTAAACATAGAGAAAGTTTCTATTCCAACTTCAGGGAGAAGATATTGAAGTCAGCCTTGTGCTCACTCTAAAGGAACTCTCTAAACAACATCCACATACTTAGTACAGAAACCCTCTTTTGAAGACTTATTGTGATAAGCTATTCATTTGGCCAGGCTCCCTGATTTTAATTCAAAACATATCTTATCTTTTGACAGGCTATTCAGTGCTAAGATGTAGTGCTAAGGGCCTACAGTACAGTATGGGAGAAACAATGCTACAGAAGATGTGGACCATATTATTCACCTTTCAGTCATACAGTATGAGGACATGATTTTCTGGATGGCAATCAGGCGTTTCTGTGTGCAGGGGGAGTAATGACGGTCACTTACTGAAGTGGCAGCTGAGAACAGGTCCAGTGATCCACCACATAGTCTGGCAGAGCACGCTGCATCCTCGGTATGAGAAACGGGCCTTTTCCCAAAGAACACTGGCAGCAACAGACAATATTTATTGTCAAATATATTGCCCCGTGCTTGTGACAAGTTGGAAAATGTGATCCAATTGTGAGACCATACAGGCACACACACACACCACTGCTCCATCCCTTCACATGCTCCTCCTCGAAAAATGAGCTTGAGCTTCAGGCTGTATGACCAAACAGGCTGTCCATACGATGTATTGGATTGTCAAAAAAGGAAAGAAAAGCAAAATCACAGTTCATCAAGTCAATGAGGCGAGGCTCCCTATGCGATGGATGGACACAAGTGAGTTAATGTAGCCATCAGCCTGCCAGCTCGCCCGGTCAGAGCAGAGCCTGGAGAGAGAGAGAGAGTAGAAACCCCATCCATTCAATTATCACACCTACGCTACAGTCCGCTCCTGCAGAAGTTACCTGCACCGCAAGTGATGACAAGGGGAGGCTGGTGTGGTTCAGAGAGGCCCGAGGCCCATCCATCCATTATGCAGACACAGGGCTGGACTTGGGGATGAGAAATAGGGCCCGGGCACTTTTGGCAGGGGCCCCCCATAATTTGCGGTGCAGAACTGACTCATCGGTGGGCCTCGCACCCTCATGGGTCCCTATTTTCAGAAATGTAAAAAAAATAATATATTTTTTTAATATCTGAAAATGGGGGCCCACGAGGGTGCAGGGCCTACTGGGAAATGCCTGCTGTGCCAGATGGCCCATCCATCCATTATGCAGACGTGCAGCACACCATCATTTACTGCATACTGCTGGAGGAAGCAGAAGGGGAGACATGGCGGACAGAAAAACGGAAGAGAAATGAAGAGAACATTGAGGAAAGCAGGAGAGAAGAGAGCTGGAACGGATCAGAGGGGAAGAGAGAAGGGAACAGAAGGCAAGATATGGTGGGGAGAAAAATGGAAAAAGAAATGAAGGGGTCAGAAAGGAGAGGTGGAGTAGAGCAGAAAAAGGAGAAGAGGTTGAGTTGAGCAGCAGGACAGAAAGGGGACAAAGACGAAAAGAGAATGGAGCTATAAGAGAAGAACAGAGGAGAAAGGAAAAGAGGTGAGAGAAAACGAGGGGAAGAGAGGTGAAGAAGAAGAGGTGAGAATGGAAAAGAAAGGCAGTTTAGAGGAGCAGAAAGGAAGAGACGTGAGTGACGCCCGGGGTGAATAAAAATGCCTCTTGGGGTGGAAGAGCAGCTCTAGGTGAAGGTCTACCAGCTAATTGGAGCCTCCACTGTGGCTAGATAACAGCAGCACTGCAGCAGCAGCACATGGATCAGGAATATCAATCAAGCACAGATATGAATCACTATACTGTTCAAACCAAACCACTTACAGAGAGAGAGAGAGAGAGAGAGAGAGAGAGAGAGAGAGAGAGAGAGATTTGATGGACAAGGAAGAAATGGGGGAATGTGTGGAGAAAGGGTCAAGGAGGATTTTGTTCAGAGAGTTTGGTGGGAGGACAGAACAGGAGGTTAGGAGGGAGGGATACACAGAAGGAATTGGGGAAGAAGGTGGGAAGAGAAGGAGAAAGGAGAGAAGAGAGGGAAAGGGGGAGTAAGGAAAGAGAGAGGAAGAGAGGAGAGAGGTAGTAGAAGGGGGTGTTCTCTCATCCACTTTGCAACTCAAAAGAGTGAAATAGTGTTTGGTGGAAATAGAGAGAAAAAGAGGAGAGCCACTTTGCTGCTGTCGTACTCCTGAGGCCTCGGCAAGGGCTTTATCTTCCCCCATTTCTGCGTATCTTTGAGCAGAACAGCCAGGCATGAAACAAAATGTGGCCTTTTTTTCTGGCGGCAGCTCACCAAAAATAGGAAAGTTGGCCTCCACTCCAAGGTGTGATGTCAGCAGTCTCTGAGATGGCAGCGAGTACAAAATCGGATGCTAGCAGCAAAGAGCTCTAATAATACAGAGAAAGGGGAGAAGGGGAACATGGCACAGCCCTGGAAGGAATGAAGTGGACAAACAGACTCGAGGAAAGAAATAAAAAGAAAATGAGTAAAAAGGGAATTGGGTAAATTGAAAGTCTGTCTGTCTGTCTGTCTGTCTGTCTGTCTGTCTGTCTGTCTGTCTGTCTGTCTGTCTGTCTGTCTGTCTGTCTGTCTGTCTGTCTGTCTGCCTGCCTGTCTGTGTAAGCCTCTGAATGGAAATCAATTCACTTTCAATTGTGGAGCCTGTTATTCCTGGATGGTGGCGGGTGCTCCAGTGGACGGAGGCATTTTTGGCGGCCTGATCCAAATTGCTTGCAGAGGAAAAACATAAATTCCTCTGACATTGGCAATGGCATTATTTATGCTTGGTCACCACCAACATTAACATTAGTTCGGCTTCCCCTCTCTCCTCTCCCTCCGTTCTCTCTGGACTCCATTTAATGCGGCAGGGTCAGGAGCCTTTGGAATCCTCTGACCTTGGGCAGGATGGATGTTGCAGCCTGATCTCACAGAATTCTGTGAAATGAACACGGATCCTTTGGACACAAAATCTGAGGCAGTTTCAAGGATTTTGCCAAAATTCCCTGTTAGGGACATTCAACTGTTTTCTGTGATGAACGGAAGTGCTTTCTCTGTTCCAACGGCAGCATGTTACGTCTACCATTAGAAGTCTGACAAACCTATGGGGAAATAGCCTACCCTTTCTAGTCGATACCAAATTCTGTTTCTAAATTTAAGTTGTGTCCAGACCAAAACAATCCCTAACCCTAGCCTAGACTTGCCTGTCAGTAAGGAATGTTTTTGAGAAAAAAATCTTAGAAATAAGAAAAAATCCATAGAGAACACAAGTTGGAACATACAACTGTGGGAACATGGGACATGTGGAAGCTGTGGAAATATAGAGAAAACACTTCTGTGACCTCATCACAGAATTCTGGCAAAATCAATGCCACAGATTTTGAGTCACAATGTTCATTTCACGGATTTCTGTGAAGTCATGTTGAATGAGGGAATGTTGCAGGGAAGATATAAAAGAAACACATTCCCCACTCTTCTCTCTTTACTGCTGTTACATGGATGGATGGCAAATTGTTGAACCAGTACCGAGCCAGGCTGGGTCTTTCCAAAATCAAACAATGATAAACAAAAATCAAAACTTTTTGGCAGGTGGTAGGATCTGAATTTTGCTTCTGCTTTTGTGGACAATACAGATATCCGGCTCCTCTCCATATGTCCTCCCTAAAATTAGCTGAGTGTGGCACTCAATAACTACTGTACCATACCGGGAACAGACCACAACGTGACACAATCATTGCAATCAATTGGAAGGACAATGTCAGTCACCTCATCCAATCATGGGTCACAGGGGAGAGGGAGGGGAGGAGGAGGAAGGCAAGGAAGAGGAGGAGGGCTGAGGAGGACAAGAAGGAGGAGGTGAAGTAGGTGCCGGGGGGGGGGGGGTCATAAGCATGAGAGAGTCGATGGATGGGGTTATGTAGTCCATTCTACCTAGCTATTCTCACACAACATTACACACACTCATATTCTGTTACAGGGGAAAGGAAAGGGGAAGAGGCGGAGGAGGAGAAAGAGGAGGAGGAGGAGGAGGAGGAGGAGGAGGAGGGTATTGGGGACAAGACAGTGGAAGAGTAGGTGGGGAAGTGTGCACCAGAAAAACAAGAGAGTGGGCTAGCAAGCAAGCGAGCAACATTGATGGATGGGGGTGGTGGGACACGGTTACACTCGTTCACCCCTGGGATAATATGGGTTGGATTGGGGGAAGCTGGGGTGAGCGTTTCAGGCAAAACAAGGTCTCTTGCATCACCTCTTTGTTCTGATTTTCCTGGAGGCCCATCCAGATAAAATGCAAGTGGGACTCACTCATTCACTGCTCTGTAATCTCTAGTCTAGCTACAATGAAATTTACATGACACCATAATTGCTGACAGAAATGATATCGTTGCGGTCAGGAGTGTCAGACAGTATTTGCGCTTTTAAATGTGTCAGCAACTCCAGCCAGTGTGCTATGTCCCCTTGCGTGTCAATGTTTACTTGCAAATAGAAGGCTTTCATTTGTTTAATATACAAGCTTAAGCATGTGTGTGTGTGTACTTGTGCGTATGTGTGTGTGTGTGTGTGTGAGAGAGAAAGACAGAGAGACAAAGAGAGACAAAGACAGAGAGGGAGGGAGAGAGGAGCTTGTGGCTGACTGAATTTGCTGTCTGTGTGTGTGTGTGTGTCCGAGCGAGGTGTGACTGCATTTCTGCTCCTTAATTCCATAAGTTGGAAGGCCGTCAGGGAAACCTGACACTTGGCGCTGCGGCCTGCTAGTTATAAAAGCCAATGAAAACAGGCCTGCAGCGGTGGACAGTGCTATGATTTCGCCTGGTTAGCCTCTCACTCTCGACAGCGGAAGCATGGGTAGTTGACGAACGCCATGTTTCCCCTGCCGGGTGGAGCCACTTCCAGCCTTCCAGGCTCCAGACTACAGACTGGCCTGGTCTGGTGTACAGTCCACTCAGTTCCACTTCACAGCATGACGGACCACATCCACCATCCACCAGGAGGTGTCAATGCCGGGTTCAGAGAGAGGAGAAGGTTCAGACTGGTCTGGTCTGCTCTCCAGTCCATTCCAGACCACTTTAATCGATAACGTGCCAAGCCGCATCCACATTCACCATTTAAAAGGGGTCAATCCCTGGTCACGAAAGATACAGTTTACACTATATGTGCGTGCGTGCATGCGTGTGTATGTGTGTGTGTGTGTGTGTGTGTGTGTGTGTGTGTGTGTGTGTGTGTGTGTGTGTGTGTGTGTGTGTGTGTGTGTGTGTGTGTGTGTCTGTGTCTGTGTGTGTGTGTACGTGTACGTGTGTGTGTACATGTGCATTTATTGTGCGTATTGTGCTCACAATGTGCTCTGTCTGGGTTTGATTCATAAGGCTGTCTGGCCATGCTGTATGGGCTCATTACAGGTCATTAAGCCCATTCCCTGCATGATTGCAACCGAGCCGAACCGGCACTACGTCGCATCCTCTCCTAAGCCAGGTCAGGGACCGTCTGAATAGTTTTCTTTTTTTAGTTCATATTTGGTGCTTTTACAGCATTATTATTCAGATAGGTCAATAAGATATACAGGAAAAGAGTGAGGAGAAAAACGGGGAAGAACTGGGAAACAATTCAGCCAGAATGGAACCTGGTTCCGCGGCATAATGCTACATTGCACTAGCCCACTGAGCCACACTGGACACACATGAATAAAAGCATCTTAAATGGCATATACAGTACTATAATACACAATCACTTCCCTGCATCCTGTCCCGTCCTTGGCTTAGTCAGGGAGGACCATCTGAAAAGTTCACAGACGACACCCAACTCACATACTGTACAAAAACAATACTGTAAGAACTGAGTGAGAGTGCCACTCGTAGAACAAAGACGTGGTTGTGCCGGGTCGGGTCGGGTTGTGCTGGCTCCTCAAATTAGCTGTGTGGTGATTAATTGAGGCGTGCCGGTGCCCGGTGTGTGGCAGCGACCAGAAGCAGAAGGGTTTGAAGCTCAAAGTAAATGTTAGGAAAAATGAGGCGTGCTCCTTTCAACACTGTGGCCTGATGCATACCATACAGTGCGTGCACACACACACACACACACACACACACACACACACACACACACACACACACACACACACACACACACACACACACACACACACACACACACACACACACACACACACACACACACACACATTAAAAGGGGAACAGACGGGAAACTTTTCGGAACTAGGACTCCAAGGCGTTACGTCAACGCAAATTATCCCAACTAACCCAAACAACATTGAACTCAACTGAAGCTCAGGGCACAAATGTAGCGGTCCCACACGCAATATAAAATCATGTGGCAAGTGCTGCGTCCAACACCCTTTCAGCGACTGGCTTTCTCTCTCCCCTTGTGAGGTACTGTAGAAACCAAAGATGCGGAGCAAGGCGTCGAACAGTCAGCCAGGTGGTGGAGCTGGAGAGAGAGAGTGGGGTATGCCATGTAAAAGATGCGTGACTCACAAAACTCACAATCCCCAGGAGGACCCATTAAAAGGCACTTGGGTGATTGTGGTGAAAATCTGAGAGAAAGAGCAGAAGAGAATGAAAAGAGGGGGGAAAAATCCCGAAAGGCTACTCGCCTGGCAGTGACAGATACCACCAGGCCTTCTTGCTGTCACAACGGGGCACCCTGAAATAAGAGTATAATTGGTCTTAAGAGAGGGCTTGGGTTGAGGTGTCCCTTCAGTGCTGAATTGGCTTTCTTTGATTATTTTCGTTCCTGGCACAATAGTCCTGAAACTCTGTATTGTTTAAGTCATGCCACTAAAGACCTCTGCACTCACACTTGAACTGCATGAGCTAATGGGGCGCTCAGTACGTGATAATCTTCACAGATGTAAATAATCAGTGGGAAGCTCCTCGTAAATAGTGAATAATTGACGTGAGCCTTTCATGCTTTAGCTGTTACAGTCTGGAGTTATGGGAACAACAGAACATCACAGAGCAAACTGGTAAGCAAGATAAATCTTGCACCGCAATTAGTATCGTTTACAGTGCAACTGTCAACATTCAAAAGTCATAAAAATTGTGAAGTTCATCACATTTATTTCAGGAAAATGCTTCACAAATGAGCACATTTATTTAATTTATTTTAGCTCTTTATTTCAATGGCTACATTTCTCTGCAAAGCATTCTACGTAAACCAAACCAAAATAAGTCAGACGACTTCCAGTAATAGCTGACTAAGCAATAATGAACTCGTTAAAAAGGGCCTTGATTCAGACACTGGCAGTCCTCCTGACTGGTGACAGTCCAGAGAGACAGCCTTCATCTGTACAGAGCCCAGAGACTGGTGGGCCTAGACGTGTGGGAGGGCTTGTTGGCGACACAAGGAGAGACAGATCTAGGCCTATCTTGTCCCCACAAATACACACACACAGTCTGGGAGGTGGAAGAGACTGACATAAGAGATAGGCACACAGGCAATATGACAGATATGGAGAAACAGAGCAGAAACAAAAGCCAAAACAGATATGGGCCTACTATATAGACACACTATACATACATATAGACATATGACAGAAACAGAGAGACAAACACACACGCACACGCACATGCACACACACACACACACACACACACACACACACACACACACACACACACACACACACACACACACACACACACACACACACACACACACACACACACACACACACACACACACACACACACACACACACACACACACACCCCAGGGACAGACAGAGATAAGGCTCCAAGGCTGCTGTGTGTGCAGCTCGGTCTCCTCAGGCTCATACAGTCTCCTGGCCTCAAGGGACCCTCCAGCGGAACTCTCTCATCAATCATATCTCAGCTCCAGATGTGTTTATGTGTGTGTTCCCCATCTGAGTAACTATACTTGTGTGTGTGTATGTGTGTGTGTGCGTGTGTGTATATGTGTGTGTGTGTGTGTGTGTGTGTGTGTGTGTGTGTGTGTGTGTGTGTGTGTGTGTGTGTGTGTGTGCGTGCGTGCGTGTGTGTGCGTGCGTGCGTGCGTGCGTGCGTGCGTCCTTGCATGTGTGTGTGTGTGTGTGAGAGAGAGAGAAAGAAAGAAAGAGAGAGAGAGAGAGAGAGAGAGAGAGAGAGAGAGAGAGAGAGAGAGACAGAGAGACAGAGAAAGTCTGTAAGTCTGTGTAAGTGTTATTGTGTGGGAGAGTTAGTGGAAGTAGACGAAACGTCTGTAAGAATGCGGAAACACCAAACATGTGTGTAGCATCCAAGTGCGGGGGTGGGGGGAGAGAACGGAACAACAGCAACAGGAACAACAGGTCCCCGAGATTCACCAGATGGAGCTGAGCAGAACTGAAGCTGGGAATGGGGGGAGGGGGGGTGATGTAAAGGAGCTGGCTCTCTGTGTGTGTGTGTGTGTTGGGGGGCCATGTGGGAGCTGCATCTCCTCTCCTCTCATGGAGCGGAAGTCTGCTGTGAGATGGATGGAGGGATGCTACACAGGCCGGCCTCAGTGGCCTCGGTGACAACAGCTTTAGCATCTGGGTGTGTTTCTGCTGAAGCCAAAGACTTTTCCAAGCAGATTGGAAATCTGGCCTACTACACCCCTGGTGAAATAGGAGCCTTCAGTTCAATAAAGACGCTTTTGCACACCTCTGTAGTTGGGCAGGTGCGTAGGATGTTATCCCAGCCGGGTTGTCAATGAAGTGAAAAGAAATCCCGCACACTGTCCATTCCACCAACAAACTTTAATACAACGTTTCGGTCATCCGACCTTCTTCAGGTAAAGTTACCTAAAATAGGAAATAGGAGCTCTGACTTTACCATCCACTACAGCACTGACCTCTCAGTAGAGTCGCTATCAGTCAGTCAACTTCTATCCACATATGCGCGCGCACACACACACACACACACACACACACACACACACACACACACACACACACACACACACACACACACACACACACACACACACACACACACACACACACACACACACACACACACACACACACACACACACACAAAGATCACTGCACTTATGATTGCTCCAAAAAGCAGAGCCCAACAAAAATTCTGCTTACTCCCCTCTCCTCGCTGAGATCAAAGGCGGTGACAAGCCGTCCCATATGGAGGCCATGGCTTGTACTGTATATGGCATGCTGTTCAGAACACAAGTCCAATAATCAGCTGTCAAACTGTGCCGTGCTGTTGGGAGCAAAAACTCCAGACGTGCCAAATGGGTCATTCCACGCCAAATCAACAAGAGCCCGCGCACTTAGGTCTCAAAAAATTCTGAAAATATTACCAAGTGTACCCGTGGTACTTAAGAGAAACACTGTAAATTTATTTGAATGAAAAATGTATACTCTCCGTGTTACAGACAATTTTACTGGGGGAGGGGGGTGCCCATTTTGTTCACACTCTTTTTTTTGTCAAAGTTCACAAGCCAGTAGCTCAATAACTAAACCATGTAGGAAGCTCAAATTTGGCATGTTGGTACATATATAGGAATAATTTGTTGCTAAACTGTCAGTTTTGGTCTGTATGATCCTGCATCGTCATAGCATTCCCTCAAAGATGATACAAATTGTACTGGAGTTTTTGGCTGTGCTCTGTTTAGGCCTTCAGAAGACATATTTGTGCCCAACATAGCCTCTTGATTTTTTCCCCTTGTAGAGACAAGTAGGAACACTCTCATAAAAAGCTATAAATAGAAAGGAAACCCCATCAGTGTTTGACCAGAAGACCTCACAAGTCTGACAAATCATTTTGGGTGTCATTTTCAGAGCTCCAGAACCCCTTGTGGGATTGTCCACAGATTTTTATTTTATTTTTTTCTTCATTCTCCATGAAGTCTTCTTTTTAAAAATGGCAATGAGACTTGTCTTATGTGATGTTTTCTTTTTTAATATCCACCCTGAACATGGGCAAAATGCAAAAAGAGAGCAACATGATTTTGAAAACATTTTATGTAAATACTAAATAATCAAATGCAAATTTTGCCCGGACATGATCACCCGAGAGTCCCTGTGCAGGGGTGCAGGTATCCCTTTTAATTTCAATGATTTCAGGAGCGTTCAATGTGGGAGAAGGTTCGCACACCAAAAGAGACAGTAGGTCAGGCACAAAGAGTCATGTTGTTACTTTTTTTGACCAGCAGATGGCAGCGGAAGAAACGCATAGAAAACATATTGCTGTCAATGTGCATGTTGCCCATGTTCAGGTTGGAAATTATAAAAGAAAACATCACATAAGACAAGTCTCATTGGCATTTTTAAAAAGAAGAATTCATGGAGAATGAAGAAAAAAATAAAATAAAAATCTGTGGACAATCCCACAAGGGGTCCTGGAGCTCTGAAAATGACACCCAAAATGATTTGTCAGACTTGTGAGGTCTTCTGGTCAAACACTGATGGGATTTCCTTTCTATTTATAGCTTTTTATGAGAGTGTTCCCACTTGTCTCTACAAGGGGGAAAAATCAAGAGGCTATGTTGGGCACAAATATGTCTTCTGAAGGCCTAAACAGAGCACAGCCAAAAACTCCAGTACAATTTGTATCATCTTTGAGGGAATGCTATGACGATGCAGGATCATACAGACCAAAACTGACAGTTTAGCAACAAATTATTCCTATCTATGTACCAGCATGGCAAATGTGAACTTCCTACATGGTTTAGTTACTGAGCTACGGGCTTGTGAACTTTGACAAAAAAAATTAGTGAACAAAATGGGCACCCCCCTCTCCCAGTAAAATTGGCTGTAACACGGAGAGGATACATCTTTCATTCAAATAAATTTACAGTGTTTCTCTTAAGTACCACGGGTACACTTGGTAATATTTTCAGAATTTTTTGAGACCTAAGTGCGCGGGCTCTTGTTGATTTGGCGTGGAATGACCCAAATGACAAAATGCAAAGACATCTGTTGGCTGAAAACATGCACGCAACACACAGCAGCTCACTGGTGGGTGGTATGCATGGAGTGCTAGGTGCAGTACATTGCTCAAAAATGTCACAGCTGAAGAGAAACGCAGAGAATGGGGAAGGAGAGGGAGAGGAGGGGGATAAGCATTCTGACGTGTAAAATGGTTCTCTCTGGCACTGTTGGATGTTAAAATATAAATAAGTTGTACTCCAGAAGGCTCTTCCTCTTCCTCTTCCTGACCTACGGTGTGACTACTCTGGGAGCATCGGTGGAGAGCTGTTAACTGCTGCCTTCTGTCTGTGTGCACGCTACAAGAACACCACCAGAGGGGCGGACATTAAGGTTGTGGAGGATCAATCAAACAAACCACCAGCAATGAATACTGAATGAAAATCTCTGCACGTATTCATGTCTCCACTCTCAAAAGAGTGATTTGCACCATCCAAAGAAAAAGATGCCTTCAAAACTAACTAATGAACTCAGCACCACAGAAGTATGACTTTTTGAGACATGAAGAGTTTATTTGCCAAATGGTGTATCTCTATTTTGTAGAATGTTGTCATTTTTTGTATTGGGTATTCCATTGCATTGCATTGCATTGTAAAATGCATTTAAATAGGTTGGAAAAGTATGTCCTAACATATTTGAATGGCAGGAATTCACACCTAGGTGATAGGACCTCTGAACAGTCTTTTTCAAAAATAAAATGCAAAAGCCAAAAAATTGTGTATACACCGTTTTGCACATAAACTCTTCATATGTAGGCTCTCTTTTACTTTTTACTACCAAAAAAAAGTATCGTGCGAAAACCCTGATCCGCAACAAACTTCTGAATACCACCAGCCCCCACTTTTGTGAGGGATTATCTCCACATAGCCATGCGCAGGCATTACAGTACATACCACCACAGCAAGGCAGCCTGAGTCAGCCTGCATAAATCCAGACGGGATAACAAGTTGCAGTACACAGGCCCCAGTCCCCTGACAAGGCACCACACCATTATGAAGCCTAATGGCAAAAACATCATGTCACATGAACAAATTCTCACTTTACCCAGCGCACACATGTTCTCCAAGGCCACATAGCCCAGTAAATTATCTGTCAAGTACTTTACCCCCCTCACACACACATTAAAAAAGTGACTCGCGTCGTGGGATGTTTTTGGGTGGCGGGGACAACAGCACATGTTGAACCACACATGTGGATGGGCTGCGTGGGGGGTGTTAAAGAACTTAGACAGAGAGAGAAGAGGCAGGTGAAACATGCTCACTCATATGGAAACGCTCTTTAAATACCGAAACTTGGTAGAGATTTTGGGCAATCCTGGTGTGATCTGATGCCTCTGTCTCATGGAGGTTGGATGGAGAGACTACATTTACTGTTTACTACCCCCAAGGGAAATCCTGATAATGACTTTCAACCCCAATTTAGGGTTTGATTTATGAACACACCCGTCTATTTTTATGAACTCAAATCTCATAAATTCACTAACCAGCAGTCACCCATAAATCTAGACTAAGGCCAATAAATTATGGACTGATTCACAAGAGGGGGCATTACTAGATCAAACATGAAACAGGCTTTTTTGTAAATACATAGGCGATGTGTGTGCGCGTGCGCCTGTGTGTGCACGCGCGCCTGTGTGTGTGTGTGTGTGTGTGTGTGTGTGTGTGTGTGTGTGTGTGTGTGTGTGTGTGTGTGTGTGTGTGTGTGTGTGCGTGCGTGTGTGCGTGCGTGCGTGCGTGCGTGCGTGCGTGTGTGTGTGTGTGTGTGTGTGTGTGTGTGTGTGTGTGTGTGTGTGTGTGTGCATGTGTGAGTGTGCACGCGTGTGTGTGTTGAGGGGTTGGTCTGGGGAGTTTTATTCTTCTAAGTTCCACCAATTCATCAAGATCTGGCAGAGGAGGGTGAGAGGAATTCTTATAATAGAGTGCCTGGCCGCACACAATTGGAGAACTTTATAACCCACTACAGAGCTTCTCAGAGAGGCCTCACTGACCACCAAGACTGCAGCACGGGCCAAAAGAGCTGAAATAAAAGTTATGGACGATACCATCGGGAGCTGAGGTCAGGGGAAAGCAAGATTTGTGGATTAGACATCTTAATGAATTTGGTTTGACTAGCTGACACTCCGGCAGGCTGCTGGTGGTGCAGTGGCCTCTCCACAAAAGCCATCCAACCCCAAACCCCAGATACCAGTCCCCAGTCCTTAGAGGGTTGTAGAGGGGGGACAAATGTCCCATTAATGCATAATTGGAATGTATAACATACTATTGCATCACCACACTATTGACCCTAAGGAGGCACAGCTCTGACCCTTCATACACAGTGTTATACTGGTATGCCATTAGGGCCATTTATTCTCTGCGGTGGCGTGATGGAGAGGCTAAATTTGTTTTTACAAGTTCCCTTAGAGTACGAAAAGCTCTGCTCAAATACTGATAAAAACAGCCTGGAAGGGAAGGCTTTCCATAACATCTGAGACATCATGTGTGCTGCTAGCGAAATCATAACGGGAGGTCCCCTGTTCTTACTCATAGTCGGCTGCTGAGGCTCCAATCTTATGCGAGGTTAAACAAATGTGGAGGACAACTCTTCATGTCTAGGATGGAGGGGTTTTTCATGGATGAAAAAGAATCACCGGGCCAAAAACAGAGAGGCATCCTTGGCTGCATTTCCCAAGATCTAGCAGGTGCCAACACGAGATGGCAGTGACGCTAAAGCCAGACACACATCACCAATTAAAGGTGACAAACAGTTCCTCTCTCCCCCAAATAGCTGATGCTAAATATGTTCTCTGAAAAGAAAAAGAGGGAAAAAGCTGTTCATCTTGAAAGTTAGCAAACCTCATTTCTGTGGTATTTGTGGATACCAGTCGACTGAAGTTTATGAAATCCAGTATTAAATTACAGCGCACTTCAAAGGTCTTCCAGATTCAGCAAAAGATGTTTTTTTTCTGTGCATCCCTCTGTGCCTTAATTAATTTTCACAGAAGCATATAACAATCTCCCCGTTCTTGAGGAAATGAGAGCAAGGGCTAGAAGGACCACTGTTGTGGTCTGCAATGTGAGAAGTCTATATTCAGTCCAGAGTCTTATTTGGATTGCTGAACCATTCCTGAGGACTTTGATTGCTCCACGCTTGAAAAACAAAAGTGATACAGTTTGTTGAAAACATCATGGATTTCTGGGATGTATATAGGCCTACAGTAAGTATATAGTTTTATATACACTAGAGAATATGTATATAAAGTAACATTCAGCAGAGCAATGTTCTCGTCATTGGTAGATTTCAAGGGCAATTTCGTTGAAGAAAAACATGTGGAATGAGTGAGATAAAATTAAAAAAAGAAAACTTTAATCTGAAATCTGTGGTTACTTTAAACACATATTTTATTATATCTCCAGATTGGCTCGTAATACTGATGGAAAACATTTCAGTGTTCCAATAGCTACACTGGCAAGGAAGTGCAAACTTCATCTTCTTTGAGAGAAGTACTCCTCATTTAAACACATTAAGCTGTATGGCTGGCGCTCCCAACTTGCTATACAAAAAAGTAATAGATCTCGATGATTGCCAGAATGAGATTCATCACATAAGCTGTATGGATAACACTTCAGAGATGGAAAGAGCCTTAGTGCCATATAAAAAAGCAAGGCTTTTCAACAGTGCACACAATACTTTTGTTCAGTTTTTGAGCTCTGTTCCACATTGTATTAAATATTTCAAATTAAATCCCCATAGCAATTTACTATTATTTGGATCATAAGTCCAGAATGTGCCCGCCTCCGGATATGTGAACGTATTGAACTGAAATGAAAAATCATTATGTATCAGGCCGAGAGCAGCTTTGGGTAAAACCCCTGAGAAGCTTTAGAGGAAGTTGTTACTTATTCAGCATCACCATGACTAGAAAAGCCAGACCATCCACTGTAGCTATACGACGATAAACCCAACTGGCACTATACTGTAGGTATTATTAACTGATAGAGGAAGTTGTTTCTTATTCAACATCACATTGACCTGCAGGTCCAGACCACCAGTGAGTGGGGCTATGATAAACCTCACTAACACTACAAGGTAATGCCAAATGAAAAGCATTAGATTTGCTAATTTGGAGAGAAAGATGGTGTAGGCATGGGAAATGACCCACACTGGATTCGAACCTAGTTCTCCATGGACAACACGCATTTTTGCATTTGCAAGCTGCACCACAGCAACACTGACTGAGGCATCACACTCAATCGTTTTACATATATATTTTGATGCTGATTCACTGGCACAAGTCCAGTAGAGAAAACATATCTGTACTACCTCATGTAAGAAGTATCCTTACGTGCCTGATGTACCCAACACGTCCCCTAACATGAATGGAGAAGTGGAGCGGAGGAGTGGTGCAGTAGCGTAAACTCCACAGTACTGTATACAGTACAGACACAAGGGGAACAATCAACATGTTCACAGCCATGTGGGCCACCACCACCACCCTTTGGCTGTGTATCCCTACCGTAACTAAAGGATGACAATACCCACCCCATACTCAATGCCTGCAGTTCCCACCTTGAATACATGAAAATAACCCAGAGAGAAAGTGAGAGAGAAAGAGTGACTGAGTGTGTGAATGTGTGTGTGAATGTGTGTGTGTGTGTGTGTGTGTGTGTGTGTGTGTGTGTGTGTGTGTGTGTGTGTGTGTGTGTGTGTGTGTGTGTGTGTGTGTGTGTGTGTGTGTGTGTGTGTGTGTGTGTGTGTGTGTGTGTGCGCGCGCGTGTGTGTGTGCGCATGCATCATAGTCCAGTCTATTGGCTGCAGGGTGATGGAAGGGATGGAAAGAAAGAAAGAAAGAAAGAAAGAAAGAAAGAAAGAAAGAAAGAAAGAAAGAAAGAAAGAAAGAAAGAAAGAAAGAAAGAAAGAAAGAAAGACAGGAGAAAGGTTACTCAGTATCTCTCCTTTTTCATTGAGTAATGACTGTGGCCAACTTGACCTTTGAATGGCTCCCTGATGTAATGCATACCAATGAGACGAGACGGGACTCCAACCGGACCAGGGCGCCGGACAAATATACAATGCATTCAACAGTTGCTGCCCCCAGTGTTATTTCTGATGGCTGCGGTACCCAATATACAAAAGCTATTCTGGTCTATCCCTAAAAGAGAGAGAGACAGAGAGAGAGAGAGAGAGAGAGAGAGAGAGAGAGAGAGAGAGAGAGAGAGAGAGAGAGAGAGAGAGAGAGAGAGAGAGAGGTGACAACACAGAGGTAGCCAACCAGGGAGGCCCAGCAAGGCAAGGCAAGGCAAGCACGGCACAGCTGCTAAGGTCATGTTTACCTCCGTACGGACGAGGTGGAGAATGTCACAGTCAAACTTTTCGGGTGACAAAAGGCCACTGTAAATTCCCACTGCAACCTCTGGCCTTTGGAACAAGGCAGGTAATGAGTGGTTAGGGGTCGGCCACATTTCAGAAAGTAGGACAGCCACTTTCTAATCAACGTGTGTGTGCATTGTTGAGACTGATTTACGACTTCTCTAACACCTCTACAGCCATAGATGCCTTTACAGTAGAGCCACAGATACAGTAGATGCTTGGAATTCCTGGATTTGTAAATCTGGAAATACGACTAAGACTTTGTTGATCTATCTGGAGTTGAGCCCAGGCGCCTGAAGCTGCATGACGCAGCATTCAGGCTCATGAGGTTTGAGATTTTTTTTTCATTGAAAAGGTTGGTATGTTAGAGCTGGAAAAACTCGTTCTAATGCAAGATGGAGGTCTTCGATTTTAAATGCAATTCATTGCATGCAACTAGTTCTACGATTCGAGTGCGCTTTTGGCAAAGGGAAAATGTCAATTATCAGTATTTAAAAAAAAAAAATGACCTAGATGTTTCCATAGTGTATACATTTAAGTTTCCAAACAAATAAATTGCCAAGCTTAATCTTAAATCATTTGTTAAATATTTTAATGAAAACAAACATTTGCTTGATTATTTTGTCAATAGTGTTATGGACAAATACTATTTTTATAATTTCAAGCTTATATATAAAATACTACACAGTTGAAACAACATACGTTTGAAAGTTCTTATGTCCATTAGCAACAATGTTGTCATTAAACACTTAGGGGTTTCTTTTGCCTTAAGACATAAAAAAGTTTTTATCTTTTACCTGACATGTTTCGACTGTGTTACTTCCGTCTTCATCAGAGGGTCACTGTGATGTTGATGAGTGACGTGCTTTAGGTCACACCTCCACAACAACATCAGTTGTTTTTTAGGTATGACCTAAAGCACGTCACTCATCAACATCACAGTGACCCTCTGATTAAGACGGAAGTAACACCGTCGAAACATGTCAGGTAAAAGATAAAAACTTTTACATGTCGTAAGGCAAAAGAAACCCCTAAGTGTTTAAGTTAAACAGTTAGACATAATGAACTTAATACATATAATGTTGTCATTAATCCGTGTAACTGTTTTGGAAAATGTGATTGTTGAGCTTCATAAGTAGGATTTTACCATTCACTGTGATACAGACTGACACTTTTTTCTAGAGCTGGAATGTAACTAGGCCTAAGTATTTTTACTTCGTTACTGTACTTAAGTAGTTTTTTTTCTGGAATTTGTACTTACTTGAGTAAAAATAAAAATGCAGACTTTTACTTTCACTCAGTTACATTGTTTTGCAATTACTTGTACTAGTTTCTACTCCTTACATTTCTAGAAGAAGACTTCGTTACTAGTTACATTTATCCTAGGTTTTCCTGTTGTTTTTCGTGGATATTTGAGTAGCCTCAGCTGCGGGAATGGAGGCGGGACCAAGCCCCTCTTCCAAACGGACACCCAGACAGAAAAGATACTTTAAAAAACATTAACAGGACTCCATAGTCATATTCAAATAGAACTGAAAACCATTGCAGAAACTTTTTCCTATTGGATCAAGTAGGCAGACATGGAGAAAGACAGCCATTGCACGAGTAGGCCTACTTGTACTTTTGTACTCAAAAAGTACATTTAAAAGTTAGTACTTGGGACTTCTGCTTAAAGGGACACTGTGTGAGATTTTTAGTTGTTTATTTCCAGAATTCATGCTGCCCATTCACTAATGTTACCTTTTTCATGAATACTTACCACCAGCATCAAATTCTAAGTTTTCATGATGACTCGAAAAAATGCACTTTTCATACATGAAAAGGGGGATCTTCTCCATGGTCCGCCATTTTGAATTTCCAAAAATAGCCATTTTTAGCTGCAAAAATGACTGCACTTGGACCATACTAGAAAATATTTGTTTAATACTTAGTAAACTTTCATGTAATGATCAAATTGGGCAATAGGCAGCCCCATTTCAATAAGCAGCATAGTTGCAGTACCCTTTTTGACCATTTCCTGCACAGTGTCCCTTTAAGTATATTTTTGGTATACAACTTTTACTTTCACTTGAGTAATTTTTTTGCTGTGTACTTCTACTTTTACTTAGCCTAAGTACACAACTTCAGTTTTTTCATTATAAATCCCTGTAACGTCTGATTTGAATTTAGTCACCCTCCTTACACAAGACTTGCCTCTCCAGAGATAATCCCTAGTATCTTATCTGTTCATAAGATTTTTTTCAACACATAAGAGACCAATAGCACAAAAACACTTTCAAAACAGTCAACTGTGTTACTCAACTGTGTTACGGTCAACAGTGCAGGGGAACAAGTCAACACTTTTTTAGGAGAAAAAACAGAGCAGACAAACCATAGAGCACAAATGATTTTGTTTCTTTGTCTATCAATATGGAAATAAATTGGCAAAAACATACTCCGCCTCAGCTGTCATAGCTGATGCGTAACACAGTTGACGGTGACACCGCTTGACATTTCAGCCATTTTTAGGGTATTGCGCTAACTGAAAACCTCACAACTTCCACCAAAACACCTTAATCAATTCATGTCTTTGTATACTTTGTCTGTGTTTTTGCTACTTTTGATTTCTAATTCAGGTTCTTGTAATTATGGTGAGAACATAGTTGACAGGCAATTTTCCCGCTCTACGACCATAAAAAATACACACGCACACACGCACGCAGAAACACACACACACACACACACACACACACACACACACACACACACACACACACACACACACACACACACACACACACACACACACACACACACACACACACACACACACACACACACACACACATTCATCTAAACTATTCCCAAACTACCAAGTCAACGTCAGTGCACACTGGACATCATTTATCCAGCAGGCCCGAAGGGTTCTCCTCAGAGGCTACGCCTTCATGCAGCCCTGAGCTGCTGGATTTTACAAGTCGATCTCCCTCATTGCCAATTCATCCTACTGCAAATGTGGAGGTGGGAGAGGAAGAAATGTAAACTGCCCGGCATATAAACACGCTTTTACTGCTGCGCAAAGAATGTGTTCTCTGCTAATTTGTCTTTCATGTATTGACATGTGAGAAGACGACTAGCACTCGGAGGAGTTAAGGGCCGACATATTTATTTTCACTGTTTACCATGCAGAATGTCACTCATCAGACCTCTAATCTGTGTTTCTACACGTTTCCAGTCTATATTTTCAGAGTAAATTTACCACTTATCACAAAGAATAATATTACTGCAAGCACCAATTACTACGAGCAGTGAACACCTTATGATGTGATAAATCAGTGAAGAAAAACATGTTTTTAAAATATGGAAGTTTTTATGAAAGAAAGTGCTGTACCTTCGGCCCCGTCTTTCAGCACCAGTATATCAGATGATTACATGTGCTGAACAGACTCATGGCTGCAGCAGGGCCTCATGAGACCTAGATTTTGGGATATTCACATACTGTCAGGGGTGGTCCTTGGGGCAGGCCGACCGGGCAATTGCCCGGGGTGCCACCCGAGAGGGCTCGGGACCACTGTGAAACCCTGCCCACACAGTGAAGCCCCACCCCCAATGGCATCACATAAATTGCTATAAATATGTTAAAATAGTTATAAACGTGAAAATCATTTTAAAGGTGTTATTTCTACACGATTACCTCATTGTTGAAATAATTACATTACTCCTATTGGTTTATGTCAGTTATTACATTCGGCAGGGGTGTGGTCATAGTGAAAGGGATGGGCTGTGGGAGGGGACGTTACCCAGGGCGAAACTCATTGCCGCCACTGCATACTGTATGGTCACTATTGAGTACCACAGTCTAATTGGGGTGACTTACTCTGGGACAAAACAAGCCAATAAATGCCTTTACTGACAACGTACAGATATATTTACAGTAATTTCCAGGGATGTCCCAGCTTCATATCAAAGAGGTGGAAAAAGATGTTTGGAGAGCAAATGACCCTTTTTGGCCGAACTCCAAAACACACAGAGCGGAGAAGCAATCCAATTAAACAATGCAGCAGCTGCATTCACTGAAGTATTTTGTAATAACAACACAGTATAATAGAATCAATTACAACAACTATCTGAAAAAGCTTTTATCTCTTATTACGGGTCCCTGGTTATGCCATGGCCCTATGATAGATGAACAGCACCGTAGAATTGTTTTATTCTAGAAATGCTAAACTGGTGTGTCAGGGAAGGTCTTTGTATTAATGTTATATTTCAGGGTGTGGATGTCTAGCTTGATAAGAGCTGGGACAATGATGTTGCTGCTGTGTGCCTGTTTTCTACTGGGTTTTGTTTGCATTAACACTACAATTTTAATTGCATCGTATTTGCTATTTCACTGGAAATACATCAAATAAAGAATGTAAGCACATTTTGTGGGTATTTACTGTATGTAAAAAATCAAGCTAAAATTCTTGAAAAAAATGTTGTGTATTCTTGGAATTCTTGAAATAAATGTTATTTCTGTGTATCTGTGAACTATCACAGTATTTATGACAAGAAATACAGATCAACAGTTCAACTGCTTCAAGACCCCTGTTGTCAGACTGGCCAGGACACTTCTTTTCCATGGACGGCACAGCAGATATAATATTTCCAATTATCACATGCCACTCAAAATTGGTGCTCGGCACAGCGGAGGCCAACACAGCTCCGGGAGGCTCCTTTTTTATCCCCCGCTGGGTTTGCCCTGCAATCCAAACACATTACCCTTTCACCTCATGCATTTCCAACACGGACATGCCGAAAACTCTGCCGAAAACTCTGCCTGTCTGGACTGACTGACTATGATGTCATAACTGCCACAGAAACATTAGGATAATTCCAAGTGGCACTGGTCGGAAATAAGGGTGTGTTTTTTCTCACAACTCAGAAGGGGGAAAGCTATTTTTCCTTAAATTATTAGATATTTTTTTCTAAACCCTAGGGCCTTCCCCTTTGAGTACAGAAAATAAACTTAAAGGGTTAGAGTGGCGCAAGATGAATGAGAATCTGAGAGAAGGGGGGAGGGGGGGGGTCTTATTTAGCTTTATTCTAAAATAAAACTCAGTGCAGGAGGACTGTGGCACTTAGCCCCTTAAGGCGCGGCTTTATAAATTCATTGTTACCAGAATGGTAATGACCAAGTCGTGGTGCATTACTAAAGGACCTGTGTTGTGTCATAGTATTGTAGTGCTATGGTAGTTACATTTCAATGTCTATTATAGCGTGCCACTGGAGGTACGGCGTGCATTAAGGGGCTACAAGAGGGGGGAGATTTCCAGAGTAATTAATTCATTATTAAGTAATTAATTTCTTGCTTAACCCCTTTGTGCAGAGTCTATGTTATAATCTTACTCTCATCAAAATGTTCAATGAAAAAGTCTTAATCTGTGATTTAAGTCTCCCAGTAATGTCATAGCAATGTTATTATGATATAGTTGAGCCATTTTAGCAATGATTGAATGTCGCGCATCTGCACAAAGAAGCAGCACTCTACTCCCTTTCCCTTGTTTTGTTTCTTGACAAGTTTCCAAATTTTATATTATTAATTTGCACCTCTATGGCCTTGACATCTAATATTGTTCAATTGTACAGTAGCCTGCTGAAGTATTACAATGAAATGCATCAGGTTTTGAAGATGTAAAGTCTTCCAGAAGGCCCCCACAGTTCTGCAAGTCTACCTCCCAATTAAGACAGCATGGTCCCTTCCTCCAAGGAACCCTGTGAGGATCCCCATCCATTGATACAACTGCAAATATTTGGGGATTTCACGGGTCACCTGGGCACCAACACTCCCGCTGCTTTCCACACTCACATCAAGCTGGCACCTCTTAAGAGTTCACACACACACACACACACACACACACACACACACACACACACACACACACACACACACACACACACACACACACACACACACACACACACACACACACACACACACACACACACACACACACACACTCTACCCTGGACAACACATCTCACATGCACTCCCCTGGACGACACGACGTCTGGTGCCCATCTCCCTTGTCAAACAACAACAAAGGGGCTGCGGTACCCACAACAGTTTTACAGAAACCAGCCCTGTGTTTTAAGGACTTGGAGACATGGAGACTTGGAGACTGAGCCCCGAGCTCTATACTGTACTGCCTCATACCTTCTCCCAGCCTCCAAACATATCCAGCACATACACGACACACCACAACACACACACACACACACACACACACACACACACACACACACACACACACACACACACACACACACACACACACACACACACACACACACACACACACACACACACACACACACACACACTCATGCCAACATACATACCCACACATATTCTGGTCACCCAGTAGTCTGCCTTTGTTGCTGAGCCTTAGCAACAAGCCACTGGGCGTCTGGAGAACAGAGAGGAGTGTTGGTGAGAATAAAAAGGGGCTGTCACCAGCTGACAGTGCCGCCACTAGTCTCTCTGGCAACCGCTTCAAGGTAATGTGAGCCACTTTCCCTTTGTTGGTTATGCCCTCCTGCCTTTGCACTCTGCTGCTGATGAATTCATCCGGCATAAACTTCCCACACAGGGCACCCCTGGCTGGCAGTATCATTCATCCTGTTTGACTGAATTAAGTATACTCCCATGGACAATTGATGGAGCCAGTGATAAGCATGGGTTCATTCCTTCATGTCAACAGTAGCTTTGTTTCTCATAATAACATACAGCCTACCAGGCCCGCCGACAGGGTATGTTGTCCCGGGCCCAGGGAGATTTGGGGCCCAGAATTGGGTCCTATTTACATTGTATGTATTGGGTAGGGGGCCCTTTCAGATGACTTTGACCCGGGCCCAGCAAAAGCTGTCAGCGGCCCTGTAGCCTACTACAGTCTGGACATTCAATGGGGATAGAGATGTTAACACTCAGCATGGATCAGTACATGGAAAATGAGCGGCCTCCACAATACAAAACACATGACACCCAATTACACATGTGAAAAGCTTGCCATCACTGAGTTCAGCAGAGACAGCTTATTGTAGACAGCGGTTGTCAAGCAGAACCAAACAAGGAATGCCGTCCAATAAGGATTACAGCAAAATTGATTGTGTGTAGATTTGATTAATCCCACTTGTCATTACGGAAGTGTCAACACATTGTGCTTATCAACAAGTTTTAATTAACATGTGCTTGGCTTTTCCACGACAAGACAACAGAGGTCCATTAAATATAAGTATATAATCATTTTAATATGCTGTTCAACTACACTGCTCTAATACAGTCTACTTCCAAGAGGAAAAATCAATATCCAATTACAACAACAAAATACCCAGTTCTTACAACAATGACACTTCATTCTCAACCGACTTTGCCTTCATGGATAAAGTTGATGACCATTGCACACTGTTTTGACCCACCTTGGCCTGTCATTGAACTTCAGGGCTTTGTGATTTACAATGCAGCTGGCTACGGCCAACATCTACTGTGCTACTGTGTTTTAGAAGATATCCAAGGTTCTTCTTTGTTAAAAATATTTTAATTAAACTGAGCTAGTTCGCTGTAGAACACGTTAAAATTGTCAACATGCTTCGGCCAGTAATGGATGACTTTAAAAAGTTTGAAAGTTCAAAAAGTTTATAAAAAGATTTTTAGAAAGAAAAGTGCTTTGGATGTCTTCTGAACATTGTTCGAAGCTGCATTAACCGAAAAGCTAATTCACACCACTTAAAAGAATGACAAAGCAACAAGCCACTGCAGGATGTTCTCAGGTTGAGTTTTGATGGAGTTGGCTCCATCTTCTGTTTTAAACATCAAGCCATGTGTCATTCAAAGAAATCATACGTATTTGCATGACTTAACAAAAAAGAAAAATAACCACTCCATCTGTGTCCTGTATACACAGGGGGGATGAGAATAATGTGAGTGCTAATCATTAGCCAGTTAGATATACAAACAGACATTTCCCATGGACCTTGGGAATCAAAATACATTCTTTTAATGGACGTGTGAAATAACAAATACGAAAGAGTGCTGATACGTCCCTGATCCAATATGCTTTGCTTTTTCAAACCATCAAGTCGTTGTCTCACACTCCAATCCACCGCCAATTCCTCCACCCATCCACCCACTCACACCCCCCCTCCGCTTGCCGATAACAGCACAGTCGGTGACATCTGGATGATTCCTTCTGTAGAAAGCTGCTGCTCGGCTTGAGTTATTTCAGAAATGTTCCCTGGAAACGCTCCGAGCGTCACAAACAGCTCTTCAGCAAACAGAGCCAGGCCTTGTCCTGTGATTCAGCTTGACTGCGATCTCAAAACATCAGCAGATGCTGCTGCTGCGCTCGTTTGGCACTGTAAATGTGTTTTTCGGAGGGAGGCAAGAGAGTGACATCCACCTCTAACATGTCCCAAGCACTTCATATATCTCCAGCTCAACTCCCTTCAGAGATCCATATTGGCCTAGAGAGTCCATATTGGCCTGATTGATGCGCATTGTAAACATGTAGAAATAAATGCATATTCGTGCTGACAGATCGGCCAATGTATAGGGTATTGCACAATGCGGACACACACTGGGGACATCAAATGAAAGTATATGAGCAGTGCCATTGAGGACAGAACAAATCAACACTAAGACTGATGTTAAACTCTAATGTCATTCTCTTGTCAGTTCTTCTTTGGACACAACCTTGGCAAATAGCAGAGGCATGACAAAAATAAAGGGCCCAAGGAGCACTCTGCTAATGCATTTATTGAAGGTTTATCCATTTGAACTGCACTACTTGGTCAACTGAGAGAATGAAAGGACACGCTCACAAGAGACCAAGAAAGCCACAACATAGAGGAGGCACTGTTCACTTGCCAGACTCCAAAGGCACACGGCAACCTTCAATCCTCCGTTTCTCCTGTCCATTTGTTCAGCTCGCTTTGCCTATAATGTACACAGAAGTGTGTAAGGCAGCTACAGTAATAAGTCTTCCACTACCAACAAAGAAGAAGCAAAACTTAGCTTTATATGAATAGAGAGCACTGACAACAACAAGAAGAAGAAGAAGAAGAAGAAGAAGAAGAAGAAGAAGAAGAAGAAGAAGAAGAAGAAGAAGAAGAAGAAGAAGAAGAAGAAGAAGAACTGTATTTATTGAATTTAACTGTAAAGCTCACCCAGAAAGGGTTACCAAACCATCCCTATGCCCAACCACTATATCAGTTGTTGAGTTCTAAAATCTTGTCCCTGACATCCTTTGACAGCTTTTTGGTCTGTCCCATGTTGGCGAGTTTAGTTTGATTGATTGACTGATTCTATGGACTGATTCTGCAGATTCAATGTGTCTTTTGTGCAGGTTACTATTAACAGGTGTGTTCAATTCAGATAACAAGTTGATTGGAAGTGCCATTTGATCTGCGGGATCAGAACTCTTAATGGTTGGCAGGGGATCAAATACTTATTTCCCTCAATGAAATATAAATCAATTAATATATATTCTTTAGAGTTAATTTCTGGATTTTCTTTTTGATATATCTGTCTTATCATATTATAATACATATTATCATTAACATGAAAGACTGGTCATGTCTTTATTAGTGGGCAAACCAACAAAATCAGCAAGGGATCAAATACTTATTCTCCTCACTGTACGTAGAAGGGAACAGACACTGAAAAACGGGGAGGGGTAAAGAATAATGCTCAGTGTTGGCGGTATCTCAACACTATAGATGGGAGAAAATCAAGGAAAGTACCACACAGAAGGGCTTCAAGTAGAACAGTGAAATCTTTGCTTAGTCAACAGTCACAGCCGTGGGAGAGAGCTTTTCTTTTTTCACAGGCCTGCGTAGTGTTTGGGGTCCTGTGCAGATTGCAGTGTCTTCTCCCTCCCACGACCACTGGTGATTTATACAGGGTCCCATTTGCCAAATAAAGGAGACGTAGGCCCACAGATGTGACGGCTCCTGTGCCAGAGTGTTTGCAGACGTGCTGCGCAGCGAGGAACAAACAGTACCACCACCACGGAGGAGAGGAAAGGAGGACAGGACAGAGGGAAGCAAAGAGAGGAACGGGGAGAGGGAAAGGGAGAGAGGGAGAGAGGGAGAGAGAAGGGGGCCTAGTAACAAGGCCAAACAAAACGGCTCCAGCAGCGTCTCCTGCTCCAACAATTGGGGAACGAGCGCAGATAACTCATAGAGGCACTCAAAGGGAAAAGAGGCAGAGAGACAACAGAAACAAGAGAGACAAGGGAGAATAGCAAAAGGTCAGTGTGTGACTCGAAGGTGATCAGAAAGCAAGAGGCTCACAAGGCACGTACGTGCCAGCATGGCGCGCAAAAAGCAACCCCAGCTATGCTTCCCTCCACCAATGTTGCTACAAACCCCCACCACCACCTCTGCTACCACCTCCTCCACACACACACACACACACACACACACACACACACACACACACACACACACACACACACACACACACACACACACACACACACACACACACACACACACACACACACACACAAAACAGCATTAACGCTGATATCAACCCAAACCAACCCCACCACTACCCCCACAAGTCTCCTCTCAGTCCACCAGTCCTCCTCTCCTCCACCGCCCGCACCCCTACCACCCCTCCCCTCCTCAGCCAAGACAGCACACATACCGTAAGGCTGGAAGTCAGCTCCCATTAAGTCTTGGTGGGGAGAGAAAAGGGCATAGTGGATGTGAGGGTGGTGGTGGGAGGCTGGTGAGAAGACCAGGGGAAAAGGGAAGCAAGGGGAAAGGGGGGAAAAGCTCAACACAAATAAGCTTATGGAGGAAGGGATCATTCATTCTAATTAACTCTAAACGAAGACTGGCAGGAGGGCGATGGTGCTGGTCTGTGGATTTTGGAATGTTGGGAGGTACGTGGGCCAAAAAGACAGTGAGCCATCAGGCCTGGATAAGGCAGACAGATATTCCAACTTCAGCTGGCCTGGGCATGGATTTTTAAACACTTCTAACCTGATGAACTCCCCCAACACTCGACTTCAAAGGAGCGCCCAGAGTCCCATCGTGCCAGCACCAGAGCACCATTTATCAAAGAGAGAGAGAGAGAGAGAGAGAGAGAGAGAGAGAGAGAGAGAGAGAGAGAGAGAGAGAGAGAGAGAGAGAGAGAGAGAGAGAGAGAGAGAGAGAGAGAGAGAGAGAGAGATCAGAGGAGAACAGACGATGATGACAATGATGATGATGGTAGTGGCAATGGTGATGGTGATGGTGGTGGTGATGAAAATTGAACAGAGAGAAGCGAGAAAATAGAATTGAGGGGAAAGTGAAGAAGAAAGCAAGAAGAGGGAGAGGAAATGATTGGAAGGAGAAGAGAGAAGAAAGAAAAAAGAGTCCAGCTGCTGCAGGCCTCGCTTGCTTCCCACTCAAGAGGAGAGCAGAGCTGAAAGGTGCGCCTGAGGGACGCCAAACCCAGGCCAACTTCCTCCTACTGTACATGAGCACACACACCCACACACACACACACACCCACACACACACACATCCACACACCCACACACACACACACACACACACACACACACACACACACACACACACACACACACACACACACACACACACACACACACACACACACACACACACACACACACACACACACACTTCAAACAACACAGCACAGCAGAAGAAGAAAAAGCTGAATCGAGGGAGCCTGAACAGCATCCGAAGGTGGATGATTGGCCACATTCACAGGCAGCGACCAGTAGAGGAAGAAGAAGAAGAAAAATGTCTCTGTCAAGCTTAAGAGGAACCTAAGAGGAACATATTTTAGTGTTGAAAGGGAATAAGACACTCAGCAGTGACAGCAGAAGTGAACTGTATACAACAGTGACCTGTCCCCGATGACATAGCTGTGAAGTGAACCTTAAACAGGAGACCATGGAGGACAGACATACAAGGTGAAAACACACTCAAACAGGAAATATAAGCATACAAAACCCCACTATCAAGCCCCCTGGCCTGAAAGAGCCAAAGTGAATGGCCCACTTTAGTTATATACACAAAAGCTGACGGGTAATAATATCCTTGAGCAGCTTTTAAAGAGATAGCAGGGGTGGTGCTGGTTCTGCTCTTGGGATGAACCCTGGGTTTGAGCTGGCTCTTTCGCTAGAAAGATTACATAGCTGTGGTCTAACTTGGTGAGGTGGGAACTCCCCAAACAGCAGAAAATCATCAGTGGAGACGTTTTGTTAATGACCTGAACAGTTTCAGTCTAAACTTGCAGGAAGAGTGCCACATCTTATATCACCTTGCAAGATGTGAGGTTTGTTGGAAAGTGCATTAAATCAACAGAGAGAGATATGCGTTAAAGCCTGTCTATTGTGCGCACACAGGGAATTGAATGTGTGTAAACAGCAATTACCCAAACCCCTAGGTGCACTCCCCTGCCAAAGACAAATTCGCAAAGAAGGAAAATTAATATCGCTCCAGCTTGCATTTATAGTGTGTGTTTGTCTGAACTATTGTGCCTCTACTTCTCCAGTGCTGGAAGTTAATATTAGACATTTCAGTGGTTGAGAAAGTTTATGGCACAGCAACAATGATACATATACTTGCCAGTGGCATGCATTCTTCTTTCATTCTTCAGAAATTATTCTGTTTTCATTGGACTTTGAAGCAAAGACTTCAGGGACAAATTTGAGTTATTCTTTTCCTCACAATTAAAAAAATAGCTTCTTTTTCTTGAGGTCAACAGAGGAAATTGAAAATAATGCACACATTTCACCATTGTACTATCTTTCTTTTCACTGTGAGTAGTGCAGGGCGTATGTTTCAAAAGCAACATGGATTCAATCTATCCAACAGTGTTAAGGGAGTATTGCTAAGGTTTTTGGATCAAATCTACTGTACCTCAGAACATAGACGACAGTGCTATCAAAACAAATTATGCTCAGGTGACATGCATTTACTCAACATTTCGATAAACAGCACAAAATGTCACACAAAACAAACACAGTACACCACAGTAAGAGCTTTAACATGAAAGAGGCACCCGGAAAAGCAAGCCAATACAACAGCTGCAACTAAAATAACTAACATCCAAGATCCAAGCTGTCCTGTTTTTTTCGGCCATGACTGCACAGTGACTTCTGCTAAACTATTCACAGGTTACAGTGTCACTGCCGGTTTCTGAACAAGTTTTGCTCCACACGCTCTGCTGCAGTAAATAAAACAAAGCGTGACCATGGCGACCTGATATGCAGGCGCTGGATTGGCTGTATCAGAGCCCTGTACTCTCTGAGGCACTGATGGGAAACCAATCAAGGTGTAACTCCCACATGGATAACTAGCTCAGGTCTCTGTCAGCAATGAAGTGTTCTGGATGGGCTCCATGCATTTCATGTGGGGAGAGACTGCAGCCCATGAAGTTAGCCGGGTCAAACCGCTATTAGGCTACAGGCAGAACATGCTTGCTCTCCACTCCCACTCTCGATCCCTCTACTCACTTCCTTCCTTTCATCTGAGTTGCAGGGACTCGGCATGAGAAATACATCTTTTAGGAAGCTCTGTGGCTACCATCAGGGATGTTTCCACTGCTTGACAAACCTATCATAGATGACAAACATCAGGCCAAGACAGAGAGAGGAAAAAAAACAATCAGACAAGAATTGTCCATTGAGAATGTTTTCTATAAGGTTAGTGGAGGTCTTGCATATAAGCAGACTGTTATGGAACAGTGAGCACCTTGCAGTGCATTTCAGTGGAACCCAAAGTGATCTGTCAATGTCATTGTTTAATACAACTTTGCTGCATCACCGTAAAACCAGATCTCTGTGCATCATCAAACAACACATTCATCACTCATCGCAGGCAGGGCACAAAACCACAGGTATTAAGTGCGATATCCCAGTCAGCATCCCAGACAGAAACAGTGTGGTAATGTACTGATTCCCAAATCCCTTTCAGTAGCTATAATAACATATCCGTCTCACTCTATAAACTTCTACTTTAGTCAGACTATCCCTCCTGATTGAAAAACCACTTCAGTACACATGTCACATGCTGACATCAAAAACCAAAGAATTCTCCAGACTATGATGAGCCAAACATGCATTACCATGACGATACATGCATCCTTCTACAGGGTTACAAACAATCAGCAGGAAAGCTGTTTTAGTATTTAACATGTTTTATTTCCTCCTTTTTGTAAGTCATTTTGGGAGAATTTGGATCAAATTCAGTAAACACAATGTCATGTAATGTAAATGTTGTACAGTTATACCAAAGAGCTCGTGTAGCAAGAAATCGCCGCTTTTCATTTACACAAATTGAGTTCCAGAGCTATGAAATCATAATTGGTTTGTATGTTAAAAGTAGTAGTAGTCCTTAGAATACTGATGACATGGGATCAGTGGAATCAGCCTCTAATCTAGGAAGACAGGTAACCTTTTCTTTGACAATTCATCATGGGGACCCTGAATGAGGCAAGGAGACAAAGACAGACTGAGAGAGAGCGAGAGCGAGAAAAGAAAGAAAGAGAGAGAGAGACACCAAAGTCTTCCTGAAGCATCTCAAAGGCAACAGCTGAGGCGTGCTGCACAGGCTTTCATCTAAAAAAAGGGCCCCCTAATTAAGGTACTCTAAACCGCACTCAGTGACATCCAGCTATTCTTATCTACAATCTGTCCCCTCGCTCTTGGAAACCTATTCGGTAAGAGCAAAAGCCTGCAATCAGTTTCCTGCTGTGCTGTGGTGAGGTGGGCGAGGGCCGAGACAAGAGGCCAGGGGCAGGATCTGTCTGGGGATCGGGGAACTCCATCCTCAAAGTCACACCATTACTGTAACTGTGCAAACTGTAAACACCACCATTCAACACATTTGGTTAATTGCCAATGAGCTGGTGGTGGGGAGTGTCTGTGATGCCCTGGCAGGAGACAGTATAAGTTAAATGAATTGTGTGTGTGTGTGTGTGTGTGTGTGTGTGTGTGTGTGTGAGTGTGTGTGTGTGTGTGTGTGTGTGTGTGTGTGTGTGTGTGTGTGTGTGTGTGTGTGTGTGTGTGTGTGTGTGTGTGTGTGTGCGTGCGTGCGTGCGTGCGTGCGTGCGTGCGTGCGTGTGTGTGTGTGTGTATGTGTGCGTGAGAGAGAGAGCGAGAGAGAGAGAGAGTTGGGGGGCTCTGTGACAGATGTAAAACATCCCCCACTGGCACATTAGACCAATTGTCAATAGAGAGACGAATCACTGGGGTTGGTGCTTGTGAGTGTGGGTGTATCTGTCTGTGTGCGACGCCTTGGCAGCTGACCATGGGGAAAATTTTTTTTAGCGTAATGACTATAATCAAAGTCATTCAGCTCGAAGATAACGGCACCCTCAAGACTACAATCACAGAGCACAGCCACGGCGGCTTCCAGCCGAGCTACCAGCTGCTGTTTACCAACACAGATTGCTCTGCACATCCGCCACTGTTTGATTTGCACACGCTCCGAAGAGGGCTCTATGTTTGGCAATGTTTAGAGTTGTTAGAAAGGCCAGAGTTGTTTAACAACCAGCCTGATCAGGTATCCAGGAATGGGGAGGGAGTGGAGTAGAGGTGGGAGTGAGACAGGAGCTACAGTAGGGGCAGACATGTTCATTTCATCTTCATAGTTAAAAAGTACGGCCCACCTTCTGCTTCTGCACATACCACATAGGTAGTAATTTTACTGATTAGCTAAATCTACATTTTTAATAAAGTATCATCATTTGAAACACTTGGTTTAGAAAGCTGTTGCGTGTATGTAGTAGACAATTTAACTTTCTCCAGCCATGCTAGACACCTCTAGAGGCCATGCTGGCTTAAATCCTGCACTGAGCCTGACTATACCCAGGCGGAATTAGTAAAAGGGCCAACCACAGGTGCCAAGGGGCCAACAAAAAATGAACTCTCCCATCTCCATTTCCTTCCAATTGAGGTGTCACATACCAGATAGTGTACTAACGCATTGTGAAGGTGGAAGTTAAATAAAGATAAAATACATATACATATATACAGTCTAATAGAGTCCAAGATAAAGACAGCCTTCCTTCTTTTAGAGGACCAAAATATTTTTTATTCAAACAGGGACAGTTCATTTGCTCCTTCTCATATCAATTAAAAAACTCCACCCACCGACTACCTGGATGTGAAAAGCTGTGGGCTTCCTGTGAATACACTTACTGGAGTTATCACGTCCTCTTCTCAGCAGTATTTACAGGTTCTTGAGTAAATTCTACAGTTGGCCAAATAAGATATCAATCCGCCGGCCGTCTGCTCTTCCCCCGAGGAACGTTACCCAAGCAACTATCGTCCCAAAACCTCTGTCAGATGTACGATCACATAAGGAGAGAGAGCGGGAGAGTGGGGGAGCGGGAGCTCTGAGACTGTCCCACAGGGGTTTTGGGCTGCAGGCGCAATCAAGTGCAAGGGGCCTTTATAGTCCTCTGAACTTTGGGGCTTTTCAACCCCTGAAAGCCATTACATTAAAATACATTAAATTACATTTAGCAGACACTTTTATCCAAATCGATTTGCAGTTATTTTAGAAACAGGGTTTTGGTTACAGTCCCTGGAGAAGTGTGGGGTTAGGTGCCTTGCTCAAGAGCACCTCAACCATGCAGTGAGATAGGGAGTGGAAGGGTGGGATTCAAACCTGCAACCCTCTGATGTAAAGCCCATCTCCTTAACCACTGAGCCACGGCTGCCAAAAAGTCAGGCACGAAGGGCTCAGTAGACAACAGGTACAAATCCAGTTCAAGGGCTATTTCTAGGCACTTTGGTGGTGGTGTAGGAAGGGGAAGGGAAAGGAGGACGGGGGTTTTGACAGATTCAATCAAAGACTTCAAATTAGAGGTGCAATGATTGACACACGATGATCTTAATATCTGGCATTACCCCTCCAGGACAGGCCATTCCTTGTCAGCTTGGACCATTTCTTGGCTTCCTGCTTTCGCTGCCAGAGAGCTTTCCAGTCTGCTTAAACACTCACTCCTCTGACATTCATACAACCCTGCTGCTACTAAGGAGCATGATCTATGCTTCGCCAACTGGGATCCTTTAAGTCAGCTAAAGCCACTTTCTATTAGAAAACTGCAGATCTGAATCTGAACTGTGCGTCCGGTTCTTGATTGCGATTGGCTGATTTCGTGTCCCAAACGTCTAAATCTGGTGTAAATAAACAGCATTCCAAATGAGGATTCTATGCATGTTTTGGTTAGATGCTTGCGTCGAACTTGGTGGCGAAAATCTGGTGCACTTGGGTTAGGGAGAGAACAGGGAGAGCGCATCTTTGGTTGGGGTGTCAGTGTGATTGCAAAGATGTTTCATTCCTGTATATATCTCGCTTCGCTGAGGAAGGAAACTTGTGCCTGGCAGTGCAATGAATGCACACACTGACCAGTGGTGTTGCTGCGGTAACAAATCACTTCCTCAACTGAACGTCACAAGGCAAATTCATTGTTATTACTTTTTCATTCCAACAGTTTTAGATAAGCAATAAGCCACTTGAGTCTGTGGGTTTGTGTTCGATATACTGTATAACGGCTAAGGGGCGTATTACAGCTCTCCACTTCTTAACTCCCCTTAGCCATTATAAATTGCACAAAACTCACTGCCTTCTTAAACTGTATCCACACCAACACAGCAGAGGGTAGTCATAGGCAGATGGGCAATGATGGCTGTTGTTGATCTCTTACTGACTAGTATTATTACGATTTGTGTGCATGCGTGCGTGCGTGTGTGTGCGCGTGCGTGTGTGTGAACCCCAGACATTTGGCACCGCATGGCAGCCTTCAGTCCAGAGCTGGTGTGTGACTGCGGAAATGTGCATGTGTGTCTGTGTGTGTGTGTGTGTGTTTGAAAGCACTTTGAGTCAACTGCATGTGATATTGCGCTATATAAATGCATATTGCTATGTCATAATGTTCCACTCCCATTAGGAGGCTGACTTGTTCTATAACATTCAATAACATTACAGCACAGTGCTCCAGGACATGACTCACTATCAATATTGTAAACCACACTTCAAATATTATTCATTACATAAATGCCTTTTTCTTAAATAAAGGCAGACATTAACAAAATGAATCTCAAAGCTGATCATATAGGACACTGTCAAATCTAATCTTAAATGTTTTGGGTTTCCCCAACGTTTTGGCTTTTTCCAGGAGTGGGTAGCCCAGCGGAAAATCTATGCAATCTTGCCTTGTTACTGGGCAATACTGAGCTATTGGGCCCCGTAATAAAAGTTAGTGACTGGTGTGGTGACTGAGATTTCATTGTGTCCATGTCCAACCAAGACAACATGGCAGGGGCAGAACCACCATGGCAACCTCTCTGTGTCCCTGTCCACACCCTCCTGGCAAAGGGCAAAAAAAGAAAGGACGTGTTCTCTTTCCTTTTAAATTCGATGTGCCTCTTTAGTGCAAGTTGACCATCACATTTTGAGACGACCTCTGCTTTTCTGTCCCTCAAAGCCACAAATACTTCACTCTGAAATTTAACAATGACAAAAGCTTACTTTCCCTATCTTCCCTCTCCAGACAAACCTGGAACCTATTGCCAGGTGAATGAAATAGCTCTGATATAACATCAAATGGCTGATTTCTTGTTCATCTCCCCCATTCATTCTCTACAAACCCAAAGATACATTCTACTGTATCTGCCAAAAAACCTCTCTGTGCATGAATCTGGAGCATTCCATGGACATGAAAATCCCATAGCACAACACTGGGCGACTTTTGTACCAAAAATATGTAGGTATACATGTAGACAGCATGTGTAAATCTGAATACTGAAGTTGTTACAAAAATGTTATCTCATGGCCAAAATAAAGTCTCCAGGCAACAATGTTTCGACAAATTTGGAAGGTTTGACTGTCAAGGCATAGGATCCAGAATGAAAAACAACAGCTAGCTATTCCATTCATTTTAGCGGCACTAACTTGAATGCTGCTGTCCACTCGTGACACCAGTGGGGAAGAAATACAACTAAACTCATGAACGGCCATCCGGGTACTTTGCTCTTAAATTTGCGTTACACCCCTTAATGGGTGAAAACAAACCGAATGTCTCATTTCATGACTTACATGCTACATTGGCTAGCCTAAATGAACACTTTCCATGCTTCAGCCACGGCTGTTTGGCTATATTATTTAAACAGCAGGCAACACGACACGTTTTCGGCATGTTGCGCGTGAACAACGCTTGTCTACAGGTCCTTATCTTTCGTTTATTAAACCCCAACAGCAACAATTGACTTGCATTGCCTGTTTTCCCCCACAAATGGGCGTAACGCACATGGAAAACGTCACGCCGTTCATGAGTATAGAGGCAGGAAGACTCTCCTCCCTCTCAACTTGATCTGAGTTGTATGTGAACACTCAACTCCACTCGACTTGGGCAGGCCTGCTCTCTTGCTCTCTTGGGGTATATTTTATAGACTGTGCAAATTTGCAGTTGCTGCAGTTGTTCTGCTAATTAGTCTACGGGGAAACAACAAGCTGTGATTAGTTGGTTGACAACTTTGTGAACCTCTCTCTCTCTCTCTCTCACTGCACAGTAAAAACATCAGAGGGCCATGATTAACGGCAAGTGAGATATGCCGGCATGGCAGCGTTTCAAAAGGCAGACCCCAGCGGCAATCCCCATCTTTGGAGACCTATGATTATGCTCAGAGAGGGCCGCCACATTTAATGGAACAGCACCGAAATATGTCCTACTTCTCCTTACATATAAAACACTGGAGGAATCATAGACAAGGTGAAAACAATAGCTTCACTTTTTAGTTTTGCCTGTTTGCCAAAGGGTGTGCTGTGTGTGTGTGTGTGTGTGTGTGTGTGTGTGTGTGTGTGTGTGTGTGTGTGTGTGTGTGTGTGTGTGTGTGTGTGTGTGTGTGTGTGTGCGTGCATGCCTGTGTCTGAGTGCAACTGCTCAACTACAACTTTGAACCTTCACATTTGATTTAGACCAGTGTTCCCAACCACTGTGCCGTGGAAAATTCTTGTTTTTTTTGTTTTTTTTGTGAATTCATCGTTATTATCAGCAAGTAATGCCTATGTCATTTTCTAGTATAGTGTCTGCTGTTGACTGGCGTCCTAAGCATGAAATAATTCCTTATCACTAGGTGGCAGCAGGTAGCGAATTGCATTGATGTATCTTCAGTAGGCCTAGCCCTAACAAAAAACGTCCATCAGCTGCTAGTCAAACAATCCTCCTGACGTGACTGATAGTTAACTTTGCTAGCGCTGTTTCTTCATTAATTAGGTCAGAAAACCAAAATCCTACCCTGAAACAGATTTGTGTTTTGCTTACAACCTTAATGAAAAGTTAAACGAGTGAGGTGGTGGCATGATTGAGCACACAACGTAGTTTGTTGGTCCGCGTGTTTTCTAGTCGAGTGTGAGGATGCCGAGACCCTTCAATGCAGACTATCCAACTGCTGGTAAGCATAATTAGCCCGGTTTTAGGGAAAGGGGAAAGGGGAAAGCGATTACCTCCTGTTACCTCGCAGGGAAACTTGCACCTTTGTCACAAACGCACAATTTCCAATCAGTTTTTAATAATAATATGACCGTAATATCTTGCATTTGAAAACATGAGATTTCCGCTTTGAGTTCATGGAGCGCTGTCAAACTGTCCGACTTCTTCTGACCGACCTCGTCCTTTTGCAGCGCTGTGATTGTGGTCAAACAGCATTTTAGGGCGGGCCTTAGCCAAAGGTGAAAGACGCATAGGTTTCACATTAAGATTAAGTGAGTAAAATATACAGAGATTGATATTTGCACATCTTCAGTGAAATATTTCCCAGATGTTGCTACTGTCAGAATAAGCATTATTTTATGTATTCCTGCTAATAGAATGCTTTTGGACAGAATAACAATTTGTAAATTGTAGGCCTACTTTGAAGTTTATAGCTTCTTTAAGAAGTGAACATTAAGTGCACTTTTTATTTGAAAGAGGAAATATAAAATATGACTAAAAATTGTGTTTGTTTGATTGCTATTCAAGACACTTTGTAGCCGCCTATATTAACAATATAGTCATTCTTATCAGAGAATAATTTGTTTTCATTATTTCATCATTTTTGGTTGGTGGTGTGCCGCGAGATTTTTTCAAGGGAAAAAGTGTGCCTTGGCACAAAAAAGGTTGGGAAACACTGATTTAGACAGTAATGACTTTCGCATGAGTTACATATTTGTCCTTATTTAGATGTGTGATTCGCTGGCATTGGCTACGTCTCCTTTATGCCTGTATTCACCTCTAATTGGTGCAACCCTTTGGGACTTTACATATCAGATCTTTATGTTCAGACTGAAGCAAAGAAGTCAGGTCCCCTCTGTAAAGCGCCCCAACACTCACGCTCCTCATCTGTTAAGATACCTTGCAATCTCAATTTGTTTTCCAAATGCCTTTCTCTGGAGGAACACAAAAAATACGTTCAATGGAGAAATAATTCAGCTGTATCAGGAGGCAGATCCTGGCTCACAGTGCAGTGAACCTGCATTCAGGCTAGACTGTAAACATGTCTCTTTTTAATTCTGCGGTTATTGTAACAAGTTTTATGACCTACAAAACTAAGCTGTTCGTTATCTCCTGTCCTGTCCAAATGGCGTCTCAATCAATAGCTTGGTTTGCGGATTAACATGGTAAATGTGTTGAACAGCTTTTTGGGTAACACTTTACTTTACGGATCGCTAATAAGGTGTTAATTTCATACTAATTTCTCAGTAATTTCAGTCTAATTTTATGGTAATAACTGCTTGTTATTAGTAATAACAGCAAAATAACCATATGGTTTCCAGTGCAATTACACTATAATTTCTCATTAATAACAGCAAAAATAACCATACAGTTTCCAGTGCAATTATGCTGTAGTTTCTAGTTAATAGTAGGCTAATGGAAACAGCTACTGTGTCATCATAGTAGTTAGGTGGTAGGTATGCCAGTAACTAAACGGTATCAGCCGAAGTAGTTTCATACTAATTAGGCTACATCAGGGCCGTAATGTGCAATATTTCCTCTTCCTATGTTATTGCATAGAAACGACCACCCAAGCATCCTTGTATTATTTCTGCTTAATTACCTTGTAAACAATTGAGTAGTTATATGGAAATAAGATAGAATCAGGGCCGTAAAATGCATTATCACCTATTCCACTCAATTTTATGGAAATTACATATTTTCATGGTCTTAAAATGTCTTATTTCTTATTTCCACTGAATTACTTAGTTATTACCATTTTTAATACAATATAGACTAGCCTACTATGAAGTGATTCAAGTACACAGACAAACACATTGTGTGCAAAACTTTATTTATTTTTCCAATCAGTTATGAGATTCATGTTCACTGATGTGAGGTTGTCAATCTGCCACCATCCAGAGGAAGTCCTGTGAACACAAACAAACAAACAGAGAAGTCAACTGCAAGACCGGTTTCACCACGTTTATTTTGTTATGTTATCAATTCACCATCGCTAAATTTGCTTCTGAAATGCAGTACCATGTTAAATGCACGTTGTAAATCTTCCTCAGGCTGACATCGTTGCTGATTTACAAAGGCAAACTCTAGCTAGCACCTAGCTTCAGTCATTGAAAACATGGTGGGCAGAGCTAGCTAGAACTAGTGGTTTCCATGTACCTCTGTAGGCTATGCCATTTCAGCACAAACACGGCTGATAAGACGTGTTTGCAGTGTATACAGTTAAAATCCTTCAATGCTCAGAGACAAAATGAAAGCAGGTTAAAGCTAGAACTACATTAAAAGTTCGTTGTCGGGAAGCTTACCTTGCCTGGCTCTGCTGCACTGAAGTTGAACTAGCTCGCGGTGGCGGCGAGTCCTGTTGTTGCTAGGCAACGAAAGTTTGGTTACTGCAGAACAGAAGCGTCTCAATTAGTATACTTCTGTACTTCAAGCACACTCGTTCTAGTTGTACGCTGCCCGCTCTGCTTGCAGTATGGCTCAGAGACGCTGACGTTGTTTAATTGAGTACCCTGACACACAAGGGTGGAGTTTGAGACGCACCACACAGTGCTTTCGCACGCAGGCAGCAACCAGGGTAACTTTCAAGGTGAGCTAAAATGGTCTTGATGTTGATTTCATCCACCTTCAATCGTCGAATTACTTTAGCCTTATGCAAACATGTTTTATGAGTTAGTGTTAGGTTTATGTTTGTTCTGGAAATGAAACGGCATACAGAAGTACCTTTACAATGGAAACCACTAGCTAGCTCTGCCCACCATGTTTTCAATGACTGAAGCTTGGTGCTAGCTAGAGTTTGCCTTTGTAAATCAGCAACGATGTCAGCCTGAGGAAGATTTACAACGTGCATTTAACATGGTACTGCATTTCAGAAGCAAATTTAGCGATGGTGAATTGATAACATAAAAAAATAAACATGGTGAAACCGGTCTTGCAGTTGACTTCTCTGTTTGTTTGTTTGTGTTCACAGGACTTCCTCTGGATGGTGGCAGATTGACAACCTCACATCAGTGAACATGAATCTCATAACTGATTGGAAAAATAAATAAAGTTTTGCACACAATGTGTTTGTCTGTGTACTTGAATCACTTCATAGTAGGCTAGTCTATATTGTATTAAAAATGGTAATAACTAAGTAATTCAGTGGAAATAAGAAATAAGACATTTTAAGACCATGAAAATATGTAATTTCCATAAAATTGAGTGGAATAGGTGATAATGCATTTTACGGCCCTGATTCTATCTTATTTCCATATAACTACTCAATTGTTTACAAGGTAATTAAGCAGAAATAATACAAGGATGCTTGGGTGGTCGTTTCTATGCAATAACATAGGAAGAGGAAATATTGCACATTACGGCCCTGATGTAGCCTAATTAGTATGAAACTACTTCGGCTGATACCGTTTAGTTACTGGCATACCTACCACCTAACTACTATGATGACACAGTAGCTGTTTCCATTAGCCTACTATTAACTAGAAACTACAGCATAATTGCACTGGAAACTGTATGGTTATTTTTGCTGTCATTAATGAGAAATTATAGTGTAATTGCACTGGAAACCATATGGTTATTTTGCTGTTATTACTAATAACAAGCAGTTATTACCATAAAATTAGACTGAAATTACTGAGAAATTAGTATGAAATTAACACCTTATTAGCGATCCGTAAAGTAAAGTGTAACCGCTTTTTGTTGTGCATGGAATAAAAATCAGATCAAACTGTTGCTTAATGGTGCTGATTTTGGAGAAAGTTCATGAATTTCACTAAACTTCTGGAAATACATCACATGATATCACACCAGAAAGCCCTGAGCCAGCCATCAATCTCTCTAATGATGAACAAACAAGGTGCAGGGTCTGGGGAGGGGGGTCTGCCTGTGAAACACACCTGTCATCCAGGAGGAGCTGGTTAAAAGTACGGAGACCTCCCCAACAGCGGAGAGTATTTTACAGGGAGGGGTCCTCCTCCTCCTTCCCTCTCTACACCTACCCACCAACCCACCTTTGCACCCCCTGCTGCCCTCATCTTCATGCCTGACTAACAGAGAGGAACAGGGTGAGCGAATTCACACATGTGCTATGATCACAGCCGCTGCAGTGAATTTATAGTGGTGTCAACAATGATCGATTCGGCGATGCAATCCAATGCGGGGCATGGACGATCCAGAATCGATCCGGCAAGTTCCAGAATCGATCCGGCAATTTTTTTATGTTTCAATTACTTCCATGGATATTTTGGGAGCAAATGAATGTTAAATTAAATAAAAGCACTTCAAAACATGGCAAGACTGATACAGACTGATACAGAAAACAGACAACAAATTGTAGCTCAGTATCTGACTTCTGGTATTGCCTCATCATGACTGATTAAAGATTTGCTTTGCTTTTAGTAGAAATGTAATGTAATGCATTGCAATGCATTGTAGAATTGAATCGGATCGAATTGGATTGCATAGAATCTAATCGAATCGCTACCTCCCGAATCGTGATCGAATCGGATCGTGAGGGCAGTGCCGATCCACACCACTATGAATTTACTACCTTTGGTGAACCTGAGGCTGAGGAAATTACACAACAGGTGTGCAGCTTTTTCAAGGCACTGACTGACTGACTGACTGACTGACTGACTGACTGACTGACTGACTGACTGGCTGACTGACTGTCCCCAACAAGCAGGTCAGAGAGGGCTCAAGACAGTTATGCATTACAGGGCTGAACTGACCGAACGCCATTATCTTTATATCAGGCAAAGTGCACTGCAGCACTTATAGTAGGAGCTAACATTTCAATCTGGCAATGAAAATGTGTATTCAGGATATGAAAAAGAAAGATAAAAAAAGACGGTTAAATGAAATTACCTTAAATTTATGAGGAAGGCAAAAGAGGACTTTCCAGGTTTGAGACACGTTGTACAACCGCTCATTATATTTAAAACTGCACTAATCTGAAACCTGATAGTAAGGAAGAAGAAGAAGAAAAACTACAAAAAGTAACATTCTACATTCTACTTCCATTCCTCAGTTTTTCATGTATCCTTTAATATAATACAAGTGCAACCCATTACGGACCCACAAACGCTCAGGAAAGGGGGGGGGGGGCTAAAAGCTCTTCAATTGCACTGCTGCATGGCACACAAGTTAACAGTACACGAAAAAGGCACCCTCCTACCTTATAAAAACATCCAGTCATTATGCTGGAGGCTAATGCAAGAATAACATGGCTCTGATTAATAGTTATAGAGGAGAGGGAGCCGTGACACAAACTCCTTTCTGCTGATACACCTCACATTATTCCAGGCCGTGGGGCCTCAGTGCAAAAAGCACCCTTTTATTCCTTTCACTTATGTCATTGCAATTGCATGAGCACATAAGTGTGTGTGTGTGTGTGTGTGTGTGTGTGTGTGTGTGTGTGTGTGTGTGTGTGTGTGTGTGTGTGTGTGTGTGTGTGTGTGTGTGATTGAGTGAGTGAGTGAGTGAGTGAGTGAGTGAGTGACAGACAGATAGGAAGAGAGACAGACAGACAGGCAGACAGGCAGACAGAGCACCCAAGAGAGATATTTCCCCTCCTAACTGCCACTGGTGACATTCCAGATATTTCCCTGGCTGGTAGCTGACCCCTCGGGCCATCCTCCCTTCCTCTCGCACGACTTTACGGCCTCGATCAGGCAACCATCCAGCATCCGCAGCTTGGTTAACACCAGACCTAATCACAAGTGAGATTAGGTCTGGGGAGTTGCCTATTATTGTAAATTCCGTGGGGGCCGGAATACTTGGCAATTATGACACACTGCCCTGTTCTCTGATTGGGCAGAGAAACTGTAAAGGTCGGAATGCTTGGCCATTATGACACAGGGCCCATGATCTTGGACGTTATGAGTCATCCTCGCCAGACTGTCTTTCAGATCGAAACGATTGTGTAGAACTAAAGGCAGTATGGGAGTTCCCAGGCTACTCCGCAGCTAGCAGAGTGTTAAAAACAGATGTCAAGGGTGATCCTTTTAGATTTGTCAGGGCACAAAGCAGTGTGTATGTCTGCACTCTGTCAAGATGGTGGTCTATGTTGCCAGCACATCTCTCTCTCTCTCTCTCTCTCTCTCTCTCTCTCTCTCTCACACACACACACACACACACACACACACACACACACACTCACGCACACGCACACGCACACACACACACACACACACACACACACACACACACACAGCAAGCAACACATTTGCATAGTCACACCATTCAGAATGGAAGGGAAGAGAATCACACAAAAGCTCTCACACAGAGTAGTGTGTTAAAGTACTCATATCTGTCTTGCACATGGGGGGAGACAAATGTGCTTTCCCAAGCAAAGATGTAATGGAGAGGCGTCACGCATTTTTTGGCAAATCTGACAACCAGAGAAAATGCGTTGTGAAAAAAACCCTAAAAAATGTCTCCCTAAAGACAGGCAGGTGGGACGCATCAGTGATGAGCGGAGTCAGTGTGAAACACTGCTGGGTCTGTTGAGCAAGAGAGCCGAGAGCCGAGCTGAAAGAGACGGCCCTTAAGTAATGTGGCACCAGAGACTCTAGCCAAACACACTCTCTGACATGGCTGCACGTAACGGCTCTGAAGGTCGTTTATCTCCCCAAGTGACAGCTATGAATAAATAGATACAATACATACAGTAGATATGAACCAGGATGCATTGTGTGTGATGAAGACCTAGTACATCAAAAAGAGAGACAGGCAGTAACATGGATAAATTATGGGGGTCTTTCACAAATTTGAAGAAATATCATAATCAAAAAACTTGACAGGGTTTGCGTTTTGAGTCAGCGAGCTTTCACACTCCAGTCTTTGCTGACTCCACACAGTGCTCCATGTAAAGCCATAAACATTGATTACTGTGGGTTTAAATGCTGTCACATAAAAATAATGCCATCTATTAGTGCACACACGTGCGTACCTAGACAGCTATAAACACACACACACACACACACACACACACACACACACACACACACACACACACACACACACACACACACACACACACACACACACACACACACACACAGACGTGTCACTGTGATGGGGTGTGACAGGTGGTTCTGTTGCAGGGGAGAGAGGACCCCCACAACACCTGGCCAGAGGTGAGAAGGGGGTAGGGGGCCTCTGACTAGTGTCAGCCCAATTAATTAGTGTGCAGGCACACACACACACACACACACACACACACACACACAAACACACGCATGCACACACACAAACTCACAAACACACACACACACACACACACACGCACACACACACAAACTCACAAACACACTCGGGCACGCATACCCACACAATGCATAGGATTTTTGCGTGCGTAAATGTAAACAGTCACAAACAACACATGGGTTCCTTAAAGAGCCGTGGCCGTTCTGCTGAGCGAGATCTCATCATCTTGATTGCGGAGAGGAAATCTAATACGCATCAGGGGGGTCAGAACAGAGAGCCTGAGAACAGCACTGACAAAGGCGACACACACTGTGTGTGTGTGAGTGTGTGTGTGTGTGTGCATGTGTCTCTGTGTGTGTATGTGTGTGTGTGTTTGTGTGTGTGTGTGTGTGTGAGAGAGAGAGAGAGAGAGAGAGAGAGAGAGAGAGAGAGAGAGAGAAAGAGAGAGAGAGAGAGAGAAAGAATGATTGGATGCGTTGAAATAAGAGAACAAGCCGATCCTACTAAACCATTTATATTTGAGGGAAATGATGTGGCAAGCATAAAACATTTATCCAGAGAAAAAAACACTTCCATACTAGATTATTGTACCACACACATTCCCAGTCTCATTGTTGCATACACCACAAGTGTGTTTAGAGTGCCTGTCATCATTGTTTTTAATATGAGTGTACATGGGGAATTTGTTTTGTCCAGTTTCTTCACCGACAACAGCCCACCCTTGTAGTGAATGGTTTTATGATTTAATTCCACTTTTATTACTCCAAAAAACCTCCATCGATGGATGAACAACAGTAGGGGCCTATGTAGTATTGCTAACTGATCTACTAGTTGCTCTACTACCACTGCATATTTCTTCCAGTCATATGATGTGTAGGCCTATCTTTCTGTTTTCATGCAGTAAGCCTGTATGTTGTTGATGAGTGTAATCTTGGATGTCTCCCTGTAACCTACTGTACTTAACAGTACTTAAATGCTCTGCCTACTGTGGTCGCTCTTGATGTAGAGTTGTTCTCTATTATTCATATTATTCTATTATGCATTGTGATAGAAGTACAGGCAATATGCAAAACCTTGGAGAATTATCTCAACACAGTGAAAGAGTTGCTTGAAGTTCTTCTCTTTTTTCATTGGTGTTCATGTCTAGTTCAGTTCAGAAAACTTTGTTTGTCCCATCAATGGGCAATTTGGTTTGATACTCCTAGTAATAAATTAACCTGACTCTCGCGCAGATGGATTGTCATCCATCTGGAATTATGGTGGTAACCTTGCTGTTCTAGCCCGTGGGTGTATTCAAAAAAAGCTCGAACGTGATTGGAGAAATTAGGTAACAGTGACGTACTACTTCAACCAATCACATCGAAACGGGCCGTGACGTAGTTGTCTGTGACGCGCGATAGAAGCCACAACAGAGCAGTTAGCATGTTGACAGTAGTTCCAGTCCAGCTAGCATGTGTATAGTGGATCATTGGTGGCGTTTGAACGGCAAGCCGCTTGTGGTATGCCACCTGTGTCCGACATCTGACCACTGACGGTTACAAAATACACAAGGCATCGGTGGATTTTGGTTGGCAATCCGACATAGTGCACGAATACTCTGTCTGCACTGTCCAAACAGCGGCATGCTACCAGCCCCTAGCACCAATGGAGGAGGACCGCCTACTTGTTAGACTACCTCTGCGCCTACTCATTTGGTGCCATCGTTTGCATCAGATAAATCACAACAAAGATATGGTAAGTTAGATGTCTTAAAATGGCTATATTTTCTTTTAGTGAACACATCATGGGCATGGGTTTGTCAGTTTCTGACGGGGTGATAAATATTGCAGACAAAATGGACGTCTGCTTGCCTGCACAACCAATGTGACATGTGTTGATGAATATAACTTAATCAAGTATGTGTATTTCGCTGAAAATGATTACCGATAAAATGTTATTCCGACAAAAATTGCCAGCCAGCATTAACTACTCCCGGTGTGCACGATTAACTCCGGGTCCGATTAACTTGGATGGCATGATGAAGAGCTGTTCACGGCAGACAAGACAGGATGGGGCGTTTCTATTATACACTTTGGAAACTGCATTACCGTTCGACGAGACGAGCATGCCGTCGCACTTTTTCCGTTGTTATTGTGCGCGATTGTATTCTCAAACATTTCAGCTGTGGTCAATTCAAATAGTCGATTATTGAGTGTGCTAAGCACTTCGAGAAGTTGTAGGTGACCATCCCTAGTTGATCGGACGACGAAGTTAATCGTGCTCACCGTCATAAGCTGGGACACACACACACACACACACACTGTGCCATTGTGAATTGATCAATGGTGATTTTTTTTCTCTCTCTCTCTCCATTATTAGGTAACCCAAGACCCACGGTTATATAAGGTATGTCTGATTTATTACATCCATTGGTAGGGCAGAGGCAAAGAGTACATTACTGAAGTAAGCAAAGCCGTATTGTTAAGGGGTGTAAAACCCATTTGTGTAAACAATTAGTTTTTTTCATCAGGGTGGGAATGTGAAATGACTGAGAACCTTATTATCAAGGTAAATAGGACCCTTGTTGACCTCACCTGTACCTGTGGCCTTGGAAGGTGTCCAATGTTACATGTTTGAATTCTTAGTAAGAGTAACTGAAAAGTATATGTGCTGTCCTGCACCCCTATCCACCTAAACCTACATTAATTTCTACATTAAGAGACTGTACTCCTCCTCATAACATTACAGTTGACAGACGCTTTTGATCAAAGTGATGTACAAGGGCAGTAATGCAACATGTGGGTGGAAAATACTCTGTACACAGAGTAAGTAGCCTACCCTGTTGTTAATGAACTTTAAGTCACCTAGAAATATTTTAAAAGGTGTTGCAATCAATTCCCGTGTTATTTTTGTTCAAAACCTTGTATGTAGCCACAATTGTCACACATAACCTTCTGAAATGTTTGTCTAATATACTTCTTATACTTCATTTCCCTGTGTCTGACGCCAGGAGGTGTATGAAGAAACGACAGCATAGAGGACCCAGCACATCCCCTCACAGATTCCATGCCTTTCAGAACAAGATGTCAAGGCATTTTCCTTAAAGAACTTACAACATTTCAGGAGTGTGTCACCATTTGGGTTTTCATTTTGTACAATACATCACCTATCACCAAGAACGCTACATTTTGTAAGCTATGTTTCCTGCATTGCCAGTAACCAATATTTAAAAGAAAAAAGAATGTGTATATATAAATTGATATCTTATGTCATTATTTACACTTTCATTACTGTACATTGAGAAAAAAAATAGACAGTGTTTTCTTTTCACAATAAAATTGTATTTACATTTGTTCCAATTACTTGTGTACACCATTATTTACACCATTTGTTGTTCAATATTCGATTCGATATTGTGACAAGATTCCACTTCTTTGTTCCCAATGGATGATGGTTAGATTCTGAACTAATGCTGTGTTACATGTTCCATTATGTCTATGAATCTGTCATTAGGGAGAGTCAGTCACAAAAAGCCTCACTCACAACCAGTAGCATGAAGTACCTTAAAACCATAGGTTATTTGTAACTGATGTCAAATGTAAGGACTGTGGTTGACTGCTGCCTCATTAGGCTTTGTATAATGAAAGTGGCACGTCTGGTATTTAAGTACACATATTCTGTACAGCTGTCAGCAGACCCTGATAACATTTCCAACTTTTCAGTAACGTCTAGATCTTGGTGGGGTAGTGTAGTGTAGATTCTGACTATACGCATGTGGTTGTACAGGCGAATTTTGAAACCGGCTCAACACAGAAGACCAAAGAAATGGAATTGTGGTAGGTGCAACACGTATGACCTGGCTGGCTCCAAACTTGTGGTGCACATGCCCTGTGTGCCAGCCATTACTGAACTCACTGTCTTGTCTACCTAGAGTGTTCATTTGATGGTTTACAACAGTACAAGTGAGGGAAGAGCCTAATTCAATTTCCACTGTACATGTGTAGCAGCTGGATGACCCGGTCTGTGATGACGATCCCAGCAGACGCTGCCAATGCCATGACGTGCCTACCTGAAAACGACACACATAATGTTAAAATAGAATCTGCAAACAAGGCAACTGTAATTCTAAAGACTCTATAGGCCTAGTATCTGCATTTTAATTCATACCTATTTAAGGCTCAGACCTGAACAGCAGTAGGCTACTATTACTTAGTTTTAAATTTACTGCTGACAGGGAGAGTTGGGGTCCTTGCCAGTAGCTGGTGAGTGACAGGCCTCACAGCCTGTTTTTATTCCAGTACCCTCTTGTGTTAATTCTGTTTCCACGCGAAGTGGGTCTCTTAAGTCTTAACCATGCAAAATCTGTGATTAGTTTAGTCTTTACCATCGAAACAGGTTAACAACTAGGGCAAGAAGTGAAAAGGGGAAGCCCACAGACCTATATCAATATGTATAGACCTGTGGGGAAGCCATCGTGGTGAGTTTGAAGTCAGAATGTCGTCGTGAAATAAACATTCCATCTCTCACATGCAGACGTTTTGGGACATGCTGCATTGACAGCGACCACGGGGGATAGTACATTTAATTTAACACGAACTTAGCATAAACAAATTGGTCTGAATGTGTTTGGCATAATATTATGATCAACAGCACTCAGTAACCATAGCATGCGAGGTCTGGAAATGAGGCTTGTACAATATTGAATTACCGGCACTATGGGGGCATTCACAGTTGTAGCCTACCATGTCAGTCAGTTTCACACACATCAAAAACACGTTAGAAACAACCAAGAGGTTTTCACTCACCATGTATATGTGGCATAGACCTCTCGACTAAAATCCCCACTTAAAGTTGGTCTTGTAAACAGTTGAGGACTGAACATCGCTGCGCTGTAGACCTGCTCATTCTCCTTCAGTGGATCATTGGAAGAAGAGCGAGAACGTTCTTGCCACCAACTAATTCCTTGTTTTCTGTTCCTCTTTCAAAGAATGAATGCTTGGTAGTTTTGGTAACACTTGAAATCGCTGAGTTCATACAGTATGCAGGCCGCAGTTGTTGTGTTAGCCACTGACTGTGGGGTGTGCTAGCAGCACTACAGTGTTGTCGCGCAAGATGCTACGTCATACCCGTCAACACCTCACTCCACGATGATTGGATCTAGGCATAGAGGCGGGCTCATTGACATTATCCAATGGTCGGGGCACGTTTATTTTCTACTCGAGGACTTCGGGCTCGACAAGGCTGAACCAGACCCCTGTGCGAGCTCACGAAGTGTAACGAAGATGCACGAAGCACTCGGGGTCTCGCGAGAGCCAGGCTAGTAATAAATAGCATAATCAATAGAAAGCGTAAATGAAAAGGAAAAATACAATAACTGGGAAAAAGTTAAGACAGTACATCCAATACATACACATTCAACCAGCATCACATCCTGTCCTTTCAGTGGTAAACAGCACTCATAGAAATAATACAATGTATTCGTTCTATGGACAGCACTTAGTAGAAACAGTCCTCACTAGTATGCTCTACACCATCTTATTTACGTAATTGTCTAACGGTTGCAGGATAAAGGAGTTAGAGAATGACAAAACAGTTGGTTGCTCTTGGAGTACAGAGGACCGTTGTTGTTTACATTCCATTTTGCTGATATTCAGAAGGCTGTCGGGGAAAACAATGATTAGACAATGACAAAATATGTTTTCTGGATTTTTTGCCTTTAACAATTTTCTATTGACATTGTTGAATTTTCCTTTTTAATGAAGTTTGGCGGTGGGGTGGGGTGTTACAGCCGTTGGCTCAAAACCCAGACACAGAAGCAGAAACACAAAAATCTACACAGATATGTATTAATATGTATTAATGTAATAAAACACATTCCCTTTTTTCCCACCATCAGCCTCCCTCACACATTGCACAGAATGCAGATCATGCGTTAATCTATCCCTCACTCAGTTCTGAAGCTTGTATTCATTCATTGCATTACTGAATCTAACATATTTAAATGTAAAAAGAGCACATTAAAAGTCTTTGCATGGAGAAATAGCTACCGTAATCATGGATGGAAACAAAGTTGCCTGATTTGTACGTTGCTGTCATCATGACTGTGAAACCTACGTCTCTCCTCATCTATATCTGGGCCAGTATAACGAGGCTCAGGAAAAAGATTGGTGCAACTGAAACCCCTAATGCACCCCTTTGTACCACTTAAGCATGACCCACCATAAGTTACTCCAATGTGTCCCTCTTTTATCCATAATTGACAGGGTGCCCTACTCTTTGGGAGTGGTTCAATGTCCTTTATGATCATTTCTACCTCCTTCCTTTTTTGGAGTTACACGGTGCTGTCGGGGAGGGTGGTGCAATAAACTGAACATGTGCTACTCATTCCAGGAGAAAAATGGAGTGGACATTTGCAATTTGCATTCATTATACTGATTTGTGCAAGCAGCAGTGCCTGCTTCGTGTTATATTTAGTCGCCCATTGATCTGTGCTATGAATAGCTTTTTTGTGAGACCCTCCCCTGCACCATTCCCTCCCCATTAGCTGTGAGCAACATGCCTGAGACTTGGGATTGAAACTTGGGTGTTTTGGGCCTGGTTCTCTCTTTGTCTTTGCCTCTGTCTGTCTGTCTGTCTGTCTGTCTGTCCCTTTCTCTCAGGTGTTCCTCTGGCACAAGGAGGGTGCGTTGAGTGGCAACACTCGGCTCCTTCCCAGCAGCTCTCTACTTCTCACCATCACAGTGCATTCACACCAACTTAACGTCCACTTCATGTGTCCGTTATCTGTCCGAAACGGTTAGAATACATGAAAACACATCATGCCTTGCACACAGGAGCACGATGTAAGTGCGGCGCATTTCCGTCCCGACCGGAAATGACATCCCAAAACTAAAAAGTTGCTCTCACCTCAAGGGTTAATGACTTTGAGAACTCCAATGTAGGTTGACTTATTCTAGTCCAAATGGGCATCATTTTGGTGTTGGAATTATCTCTCAGCACCCCTTAATGTAGTGGCAATCAACAATGATCATACCTGCCCCTGATCGAACCAGCCCCGGTCTCCCCCTACCGCTGCGGGATGTACTGTATATCCCAGGTGAAAAACCCATATACTTAAAGTGTACTTTTTTTGACCGTACTTAGTACAAAGTGTACTATTTTCGGCGATTTAAAGTGCGCTTCATTGCACTATTAGTGCGCTGAAGCACTACTAAAGCAGTACTTCAGCACACTTGCAGCACACTGAGGATGCTAAATTGGCACCGCTTTTGGACAACTTTAAGTGCACTACAAGCATACTTTTGAAAGTATGCTCCAAACATGCTTTTCATGCATTCGTATGGCATTAAGAGTGTGCTTGAGTACACTTCTATAACATTTTATTGTTACTAGAAGTTCAATAAAAGTATATTAACTTCGTGCTTCTTTGGACTACATTGGAACATTTTAAGTCTGTAAAAAGTATATCACATTAAGTATTGTAAATATATAACAGGTATGCTTGAAGTATATTTACAGTACACTCCCAAGTACATGAAATAATATAAATGTAATACTACAAACCATGCTGGTCCTCAGAGCTTGTACATTACACACAGCCACATGTCACAGTAGTGTTACAGTGTGCATGCCTAGCACGATTGACATGTACAATAATTGCATTGTTACAGAGATTTCAGATACACATTTCATTTCAATCTTGTTCAACCTTCCTGCATTTGATCACTTGAATTGATCACTGATGATGACCCTCTATTCATTGTTTGAACAACTAGTTCCAATTTACCTCCCACCGTGATAGCATGGAAAGTGTGAGCCTATATATACCAGAACATATACGTGACCATCATAATGACGGTGGGAACATGGTCATTTTTTGTGTACCACTTTAAAATTTTAAAACTCCTACAATAAACACAGAATATAACAATGAGTAATATTTTCATGCAAACCAAAAATATTCCTTCAGGATAAATGGCTTTCTGTTTGAGAAATTTAGCTCCAAGAAGTGCATTGCATGATGTGACATGTATGATGGTGCATGCTGGGTAAATGCACTTTGTGTAAGCACACTTTGAAGATATTTGGGTGAAGTACAATCATGGTGCACTTAGAAAAAGTGTACTTGCAATATGTTAAAGCGATTTACTTTAAAGCGCACTACAGAAAATCACACTTCAAAGACATTTGGGTGAAGTGTAATCATATTGCACTTTAAAAAAGTACAATTGCAATATGTTATTAAAAAATACACTTTTAGTAAGTTCACTATTAGAACACTATTAGTATATTCCTCTAAATACACTTTAGCCAAACATCTTCGAAGTCCACTTGAAGTATGGTTCGCTAAGTGTACTTTCTTTGAGAGCAACTTAATTACATCTAATTTTAAGTACACTTTAAATAAGCATATTGTAAACATACTTTTTCTTAGCACAAAAAGCACGAGTGCACTTTTAACATGCTAAGTACACTTCAGTCATGCTTTTATTGTACTAAATTGAACCACTTTTTCACCTGGGATGTGGGTTGTTACCAATCCCATTGGAAAATCGGCCGCCTCCAGCCACCTCCACGTGTCTGGTGAGTTGAGTGAGAGAGCTGTGAAAGTGCACTTCTTCTTTGAGGCCGCCGTCGTGTTTCATGCTAAGGTTTTAGCCAGTCAGGAGTAACACAGGAGCTGGTGATTTAGCATACTCTCCTGCACGCCAAAAGGGTTTGCTCCTTCATTTTCCACCCGTGTCAGCCCCGCGGCCTGACACATGAGTGGTGTATTGGTATTGGCATCAGGAGACAAATCATGTTAAGAAATACCCCGGCCTTGCAAGCCAAGCTGGGGCTCAGGCGGTGGCAGTCTGTAGTGAGGTGGTAAACTCTGTCTTGCGTTATACAGATTTTTTTTGAAGTTGCGCCCCATAGATGCTATACTGTACATTTGTGTGGTGGACCATTTAGCCAAACTGTTATATTGACACATTCAAGGCATTCAGAAGGCAAAGGTCTCTGTGGTGGGTGGGTGGTCTCTTCATAGCCCTGTTAGCAGCAACCACATGTCAAGACAACGGGTTAATAGCAAGTGAGGCTTTTATTTTTTGGGGAGTGTATTTTCCAGGGTAGTTTTCTATAAAACACTCTGGTACTGGTGTAGGCTCAAAGCTGTAAAAAATGAACGACTGTCATGAAATTCATTGAATGTGAAGTGACCTCTAGGGTTGGGCACGTTTGTCAAAATCAATTTGAAAGGTGTTATGTTTCTGCTGGCCTGGTGCTTAATTTGATGGTTTTTTGTTGACTATGTTGTGAGTGGATCGCTTTTCTTTTTTTGGCAGGGGCAACCCTGGCATTGTCCGAGCACCCCGTGATGTGGGGCTGTTTAGCCTATACGAGAACAATTGCAAGGGAAACAACAAATTATTTTATCAGAAGTGTCCTTTTTTACACGGCAACCGCCATCGGGCTTGAAGACGCAAAAATCTGAAGATTCCTTCCAGAGTGGGTTGCATATCCATCTAAACAGCAAAAAAGCCAAAACATGTTCACGTCCCATATTCCTTTACCGTACGTTACCACTCTCTGGATTTTTGCGTTTTCAGGCCCCGGCGGAAAGGGTGCTGTAAACGTAACACACTTAAGGTAAAATATGTTGTCGTTTCCACTCGCAATCGTCCTTGTGTAAAAGGATGGTAGGCTATGCCACTTTTGCCTCTTCTGTTTTGAGTGTCACCCTAAACATGAGGAGGAAGGCCACAAACGCATCCTCATGTAGTCTCGCGAAAAATCAACTGTATGCCTCGTTTTTCGTGGTTGGGCAACGCATGCTGTCGTGGAGAGTGGGTGAGTGAGAGGGCGAGTGAGAGAGAGAGACCACCCGAGCAGCGTGCATTCTAGGAGGAACCCCAATTGTCAATTCCCGCTTTCGTCACCCAACCACGAGAAACGAGGCTTTTCGTAACGGCACCACAAGGCTTAAAGTTATTTTTTTCTGTTTTTCTCGTAAAGACTTCACGAATGGCCTGAGATACGGTTGCCAGAAGACATATTACGTATCGGAAATGTCTCACTTACTGCTGAGAATAATGCGCAATGTGTTGCTCATGTCCGTCATGCCAATCACCAAGTTCTTGCTGTACAAATCATTCTTTGAAAAAAGAATAAACCAACAGGCTTTTCTTTTAACTTCAGTAACCATTCTCGCTGTAGCCTTGACTAGAAAGGCGCGTCCGTCTATTCCAAAAAAGACAGCTATCTGGGCCAGTGGCCAGAGTCTGATGTATCACTCTTGCTTGTGGCGTTGAACTGTAACTGTAGGTGAACCAATTAACTCATTAACTGTCCCTCATTAACTTCTCATTCATCTATACTGTTGTCCTGTGAGAGGAGCGAGACAACTGTGGACTTACTTACAATAAAGAGCAGACACGTTTCTGTAATGAGCGCCAGTCCAGTAATGGCTCATTGGGAGAGCGTGTCTATTAGGGCCTGGATGCAGATTAAAGGTTTATGTGTGTGTGTGTGTGTGTGTGTGTGTGTGTGCGTGCGTGCGACGTGCGTGTGTGTGTGTGTGTGTGTGTGTGTGTGTGTGTGTGTGTGTGTGTGTGTGTGTGTGTGTGTGTGCGGTGTGTGGGGTGGGTGGGTGTCTGAGTTGTTGGGCAGCCCAACACACAGTAGCAATGCTCATAGTAAATAAGAATGACTGGTGGCTTCATTCACAAACCACCTTCACACTCCTCATGTCCTACCCCTCACTCACACCCTCCACACACCTCATCTCCTCCCCAAACTGTCCTTGCACCCGTTTGTATCACGCAGGTTTTTGTCACACAGTTTTGTCTCTTTCTGATGTCCACCCAGGGGCACACGAGCCAATTTAACAGGATGGCCTTTGTGCCGTCACTTCACATTTCACTCTGGGCGGTTTTGTGGACACAGCTGGGACCCATCATTAAACCTTAATGAAGTCGGGCAATTGTAGCCCTTTATGTCATCAGAAACGGCCTGTCACGGGCACTAGTGGGCGTCTTCCAGAGGGAGAGGGGAAAACGAAATTGAGGGGAGAAATGTAGAACAAACAGAATTTCTGTTGTCATTTCTCTTTTTTTTTACATGTTTGGAAGGTGAAATGAAATACCGTGTTTGAGGGAGCAAAACATGAAAAGCAAAAGATCTTGTCAATGTTTCATTCCTTGCCTTCAACCAAATTAAAGTCGCCCTGTTTCTCACAATGTCAATTTAAGTTTTGGCCTTGTTTTCTATCTCTCTTTCTCTGTTTAATGTTCTGCACTTCCCCTTTTATATAGCACATAACAAATACTTGGAAGGTGGAAATCTGAAGAGCAGTGGAAAGAGCATTGATAATCAACCAGGACACACAGTAGGTAGGGCACATGAGAAATCATCCATAGACGTTGGAGACCGTTTATAGCAGCAAGATGACGAGCATCTGCCTGTTCCAATATCAAGAAACAATTATGCGGAACAGAACAAACAGCATTTCAATTATGTTGAAATATTGTTCTCCACTCTACCACATTTACTTGGTAGTGAAGCAATGTGTTTTCAAGAGAAATGTCTTTTAAATCTTTATTGATACAAACCTGCACTTATTTCTAGCCATTATTGCGACTCCAAAGACGTGTTTTATGTCAGTCAGTCATTGGAAACTAGATAAGGCCTGGTCAAATAAATCCGCAGAGGGACTGCCAATATGGTCACAGAGTGCAGGGTAATTATGAAAGACCAATAAAACAATCTAAAAATGATTGACTATATTTCCCTCTGACGTAGATAAAAGCTCCTTAATGGTTATTGGTCTGATGGCCATGTTTTTTTGTGGAAGCGATCCACTTAGAGATGACTGGGTGCAGTGTGGTTTGTTTTGTCCTCTCCGCGCAGAGTTTGCCTGGTAGCTGGGGAACTGAGGAACTAGGGCAACACAATAGAGCTCACACATTATGCTTAGAACTATGTAGTTAACAAGAGGACATTTTGGACTTGGCAATCAATTCACAGAGGGCTGTGTCTGGAGTGTGTTTTGTTATCATCACTTATAGTTCACCTGGCAGCAAGGGAACTGTGGAGGATAAAGCAATGGAGCTCACATCTAGTGTGATAAATAATAGCATCCTTGAATCCTTGGGTAACAATGGAACTGGGAGTGAGACAATGGAGATACCCAATGGAGACCATTACATCAGTTTTTCCCAACCAGGGGTACGTGTAGGGGTACTGTATGTGAACACAATGCAGGGGGTACATGGAAAAATATCAATAAAAACAAATGGGGTCATTTTTCAGCCCTAGCCCCTCTCTCTCTCCTGCTCTATTCCTGTCATGCTATCTACTGTCATAGCCTCAATAAAGGCACAAACAATAAGAGACTCAGCAATTCAAGTAGAGATGACCCATGTGTTTGCGTTGTTCTTTCCACTCTCCAGAGTTGGGCTGGCAGCAGGGGGAACTGGAGTGCATGTCGTGAGTGTGTCCTCCTTGCAGCAAATAATGTAGATAACAACTATGTTTGCAATAATCGTTTTTGAGAATCGTACTCCTGTCTGGGTAATGTCACTTTTTTTGTTTTGGTTCCTGGCGGAGGCACTTGTGGGCGCACACTGCTGAGCTGCTGAATCGCTTGAAGAGAGCAATAGCTTTTAATGAAGTCAAGGGAGGAGAGAGAGAGAGAGAGAGAGAAATCCAGGCAGTGAACAGCAGACATCCACTTGACTCCAGGCACTCTCTGCCCCTCTCACCTCCTCCTCAGATGTATGGTCCCTGGCCAAGCTGCTTCTCCCCATGAAGAAGCCCATCACTCATCGTCTCCTGACGTTTGTTTGTACAGGGGCCACGTAAAAGCTCAATGAACAACATGAATCAACCACTATTGTTCCTGCAGGACCCATTGAGCCGGTGCCCTGTACCATCTGAATGTCATAACTCATCAGCATCAGCCCCTGTGATTGGGAGCTAAGGCCAGTAGCAGAGATGAGAGTCGAGCTGGATTCTGTCTGTGTATTTCATGAAGGTCAAAGCACTTCTCTACAGGGCACTGGGGTTTAAGACAGTTCATCCACCACCAAACCCCCCCCCCCTTTTAAATTCCTGGTAGCCTACTCGTTGCTTTTATGAAAATATGAAGACTTGGAGAGAGAGAGAGAGAGAGAGAGAGAGAGAGAGAGAGAGAGAGAGAGAGAGAGAGAGAGAGAGAGAGAGAGAGAGAGAGAGAGAGAGAGAAAGGGACACATTTTTCATTTGTCGTGCCTGCTCATGCCAAAAACATCATCTGATTATTGCCATTTATACAGGCTCTTCCATTAATCAAAAAGATCAACTCGGTCTGTGAAATTGCTTAGGGTCTTCTCTGAACTATCAACAGGGGATCCTTGCACAAAGCCCGTCTTTGTTGCTGTTCGTGTTTGCCTGACCAAGCCCAAAATCTGCTCTATCCCATAACTCTGGGCTTCATATGAGAACTGACACCCATAAGGCTGAAGATATAAGTTCTGCTTTGTGCATGCAGTAACTGTAAAAATACTATTTAAAAAAAAATAGTTTGGCTGACGTGGCAGATACGGGCCTTTTGTGAGTTATCTCGCACAAGAATGTGTTTAGTTAGCACATGTTGTCCATAAAGAGAAATGAGTTTGGTACTTCTGGTTATTTTCACTGAGCGAAGCTGCATGCACACAGGTCTGAAGTGGTTACAGCGAAGCAGGGAGGCATCTTATTCTAGCTGGAGCAACAGAACATGATATGGCTGATTTGAAATCATCTGGCTGGTGCATTCTGCACTTCCAAAAGTGCAACTATGGTCAATCACATTTGAAATGTCAGCATTCTAAATATTGTAAAAGTGTAACATTGCTTTGGTTATAGCCTGCTATGGACAGGGACCTAGAGCTTTCTTATTCGTGTACAATATGTGTTGTATTAAGTTCTTCTATCTTCTATCTATCACAGGCACAACAGACACAGAACTTTTGAGCTGTTTACAATCAGCAACACTAAAACAGATAGCATACTCATTTGTGTTTCTCTGTGTAGGTTCTTACTAACCCAGGACAAAATAGTGATATGTGCAAATAACTGTTTGTCTTCCTCAAAAGATATTATGGTATATCAGTGAGACTTCAATGAGATGACTCCCAACTTAGCTCTGAAGGTTTGATCTCTGTTTCATTTGTCTTTCCTATGCAGTGCACAGGTCATTGCCTTGGCCCAGGTGTGGCCAGTTCCATCAGCCCAGGGGTGTCATGTGACCCAAAGATAGGTAACTCCTCGCTCCGCTCTGCAGAGCCGCTCTGCAGCAGCCGTAAAGCCAAGCTAAGCCAAGGCACCACTCTCTCTACAACGGTGCTTCTTCCACAGTAGAGAGCTAAATATTGATTTTGCACAGGGCTTTGCTGCAGTGAGAAATCTCATACTTTCAAGTTGGACACAACTCACAGAGTTTGGCCTGCTATACAGTTGCAGAATGCCTAGAGCAATGGTTTTATGGTAATATGGTAATCAGGGATGATTACGGCTGTAATGATGTAAACATATGGACAACTGATTACCTTAGACCCACTATCTAAATCATGTAGTCTTTAAGTTACAAGTTTGAAGGAAAAACAAAGAGTAATGTTGCTACCAACAGTGTCCGACTGTAAGTGACTATGTACATTACTATGGAGTTAGTGGTGCACATACTGTGCTGTACTGTATGGATAGTACTGGAAGAGCAGCACAAGTTTTACTCCAGCCCTACTCGCACTGATTAAAAGCTATACAACTCAACAACACTGGTTAGAAACCTTTGTATTCTCTAAAGTGTTTCACTTGAAGAAAGGAATATCTTGTGTGTCAAAGGTGTATGGTAACATTGCCATCTTACAGTATTAAGCCACAATGAGTCATTGTTGGTCATTGCAGAATATCTTGTCCGGCGCATTCATCTTGTCAGGTTGATCATGACGATGCAATGACTCCCATCAGGCTGCTGTCGAGTGTGTCCAGCACAGGACCAACTGGACCGTCCCTGACCAGAACTGCACCTGGAAACGGAGGCCGGTCTCCTGGCAACAGTGCAACATCACATCCTGCAGCAGTAAGATCCTGGTGTGTGCCTTGCCGATCATGCACACACATGCACGCATTCATGCTCATGCACGCACACACGCGCGCGCGCGCACGCACGCACGCATGCACACACACACGCACACACACACACACACACACACACACACACACACACACACACACACACACACACACACACACACACACACACACACACACACACACACACACCAGTACACACACACATTTCCTCTCCCTCTCCCTCTCCCTCTGCCTCTCTCTCTCCCTCCCTCTCTCTCTCTCTCTCTCTCTCTCTCTCTCTCTCTCTCTCTCTCTCTCTCTCACACACACACACACACACACACACACACACACACACTGTACTCTCTCTCTCTCTCTCTCTCTCTCTCTCTCTCTCTCTCTCTCTCTCACTCACACACACACACACACACACACACACACACACACACACACACACACACACACACACACACACACACACACACACACACACACACAGAAATACACACAGGCGCACAAACGTGTGTGTATGTGCGTCATTTGGCAGGTACAGCGTCTCTGTGAGGAGTGCCCTTTGTGAGGCTGCTTCCTCAGCCAGCCCCCTTTCATGTCCTCCTGTGAAGCCCTTTAACTGTCACTCCAGTCCTCCCTCTTATTTGCAGGCAAGCAAAAGCCCATAAAACATGAACCCGGTAAATTGCCTTGCACTTGGTTTCACAATATACTGCCTGGCATTGCCACCGCCCGGTACTACCCGCCAGAATAACTGCATTTTGCAGGCTTTTACTGAATGCCTTTTTAGCTCAGTTGGATAGCACAAACTACCTGGAAGAAAACACTTATATCCTTGAGTTGTTGGCTACGAGTATGCGTTTTTAAATGGTCCAAGCAATTACAGGAAAATTGATGGAATTTTATTTGCTCATGTCTTATTTCCTGATTCCTCATTTTCTGTTTGGCTTTTGTTTTTGGTCGGTGAGTGCAAAGATACAGCCCAGTACTGTGTAGTGGTAAAGCGTCTGCAGCTGTGTCTGCTGGGTCTGTAGGTCTAAGTCCTGTTCCGTGGACACTCACCCCATCTAGTGTTCACGGCTGTGGACTTCACTACTAGCAATGGAACACCCACCGCTTCTAGAATATTCAGCAGGGGAATTGGAATGTTTCTTGGTGTAGACACATCTGAATGGATTGGAAAAGTTATATATATTGCGACGTGATTTAATTCTTGGGGAAGATGTTTGTAACATCTTGTGGCTTGGATATATCCTCATAATAAATAATCAAATAAATAAATAAAATATTGACTTAATGTGTTTCAGACTACAACCTTGCTACAGTGTTGTAAACATCTCAACAAAAATGTGGTCTCTTCTCCTTGTTTTGACAACAATCTCAGCAGTGGTGCATAAATATTGTGTGCATACTATATTTATTTATTACATCAAATGCGTCTGTTGTAATCTACACCTGGTCTGGATTAAGGTCAAACTCCTTCAGGGCCATTCGCTTGTGTGAAGGGAGTCAAGGATGTGCAAGTTCAACAAGGAGTCGGGATGCTGTCATGCATGTGGAATCATCACCTTGTTTGGAAAAGGAATATCCAAATATGATCAAGAGACATGAATTTTGAACTCTTGACTGTGGCAATGGGAATGTATTTATATAAGTGCAGGACTTCTTTGGAAGGAGAAAGACTTCAGGGCAAATACTCACTACTGGATATGCTCTTGCTACACTAAGAAAATGTTTTTTTCCCCTAAAAAACCCCCCACCCCATCAATTAAAAAAAGATGTTTTTATAGTGGTTACAGTGTTCTTGGAGGCCTTGGAGCCTGATATCACGCCTTTCGTAAAGTCTTCACGAAAATAATAGAGTAATTTTCGTGGTGCATTCACGTTATTGCCCGCCTTTCGTAAAGTCTTCACGAAAATAATAGATTAATTTTCACGCTGCCTATTCACTTGAATTTCCCCACTGCTGCTATGGTTATCCAAACGTCTGCAGGGGCGGGGAGGGGGTGCTGACAGAACACTGCTGATACACTCGGGACTCACTAATTCGACGCCCTTTCGGTACTTACGCCTTATGTCCCCTAAACCTAAACCTAAACCTAAACCTAAACCTAAATCTAACCCTAACCTTAACCCTACTTAACCCTAAACCTAACCCTAACCCTAACCTTAACCCTAACCTTGACCCTAAACCTAACCCTATATTGCTTGTTTGAAATGTTTGATTACCATGTGACGGTAGGCTACCGAAAGGGCATCAAACTAGTGGGTCGCTAGGGGGCAATTTAAGTGAATAGGCAGCGTGAAAATTAATCTATTATTCTCGTGAAGACTTTACGAAAGGCGGGCAATAACGTGAATGCACCACGAAAATTACTCTATTTTTTTCGTGAATACTTCACGCCAAATGGATCTATTTCACTTCTTCATTGTAACAGAGTGCAGCATTTAACTAATTCTTGTAAATAAGGTGTTCTAAGCGCAATAACGTGCACATTCTGTGTAGATATTTTATATTACATAATTTGTTACACCCAGATACAAGATAATAGTTGTCTTTCTGTATTGTGTGCTGTCATGACTGAAATAGTATGTGAACACTTGCAATAAACTGGAAAGATCTTCCTCTGTATACTCTGTGCCCAAGACTTTTGGCTGTGTGTCTCCTTGTCCATCGCATCATACATTTCCTTTCACTACTCCCAACACAAGTGCTGGGTTGACACCTGGGTGATGGAAAACTTCAGTGTGTTTGCGTGTTAAGTGCTCAGATTCTAAAATTTTGGTCATGCTTATATTTAAGATTACAGAACAAAACCTGCATAGCATTGATGTCATTCATTACATACACTGCATATTTCTTTCATTTCATAAGCATGGATTTACCGTAAACGCATTTGTAGACGATTCGATGTGCATATTACAAGCACCACTTGCCAAAATACCAAAGAAATCCCCAGTCACTGACACTGACATGGTGTCATTGCTTCAAAATGCTACACCAATGAAATACCAAATCATAATATCATATGCCTGAAGCTACTAACCACTATTGCAAATGACTTGTGACAGAACAAAAAAATAAACTGACTTTTCAATAGATTTATTTCGATTCTTTTTGTGTTTGTGACAATATAATTATGCTGAGAATTTACTTAGCGTCACTTTCTTCCTGAATGAATACAGAGGATGTCCTGATTTGGCAACTTCCAAGTGTTCCTGATGGTGATGCCACTTCATGCCAATGGCATAATACAGCAAAGGCTCAGCTTCATTTGTAAACCCAGTCACAATCGTAAACAACACAAGTGCATGATTTAAAGTAATGTGATGTAACATTGTGTGGTAGTAAGTGCTCATTATTGATTCACCATCTATCAAAATACATGGGACAGACAGCTGACAGTGTAATAAAACACAACACTTCTTAATAATACGTGTTTATAATTAAGGCACGTCTAAGGCAATCAAAGTAGCAATTAAGTTGCCAAATATATGTATGTTTATTACTAATTATTCTATAACTTGCCTCATAATTCTGAAAAACAGAGGTGTTACAGTAAAAGCATCATTATCATACCTCAGTGCTAAATAACACCTTGTCAAATATCTCACACAACAACTTTTCTTTTTTAGGAGGAAATGTGAGATGTTTTTTAATGAGCGTCAACATGGTGGTACTGCAGCATCCCTGGCTGTGTCATGTCACCCGCCTGTTCCTCTAGTTGACCACCACGGTGTCTGAGATCTTGACCCTGCCGTCTCTCTCCTTGGAGGACAGCCTGCGGTAGAAGCGGTGACCTCGCTCGTCGCTCTCCTCAAAGGCGTAGCCCGGCGGGCTCCCCAGGCTAGCAGGGCACACGCTGATCTTCTTGGGCGTGAACTCGGCTGTGTACATGGTCTGCTTGTGCATGGGCACGTCGCTGGTCATGGGCGCGTTGGGGGGCTTGAAGCTGACGCTGGGTTGCAGGGCATGCTGGGTAAAGTGGGACCTGAAGGTGGTGAGGTCCTCTATCTTGCCGGTCTCCCTGTGCAACTCGTCGGCCTTCTTGATGATCTCCTGCTTGCAGGAGGCCCAGGCCTTGAAGTCGTCCCGGGTGGTGGTGCTGCTCTGGAAGGGGGTGTTGCACTGCACGGGCCGGGTGAAGGGCTTGGCCGACACACTGGGCTGGACGCTGTGCCGCGTGTAGTGGGTGTTATTGGTGGTGCTCAGATCCATTTCGGCGGTGGGCGCCACATACTCCTGAGCCTTTTGGCGTGGTGGCGCGGTGACGGGCCACTGCTGGAAGCGCTCACGGAACTCCGTGCTGCTCTGGAACGGGCTGTCCGAGGCCGTCTTGGCGTGCTCCGGCTTGCAGCTCTTGGGGATGCGGCCAGGCAGGCCCTGGAAGTCCTGCTTGTGCGAGGTGAGGCCCTGCATGGGCACACCACTGGGCTTGTAGACCTGTGGGGGCCTGGAGAAGCGGGCTTCCAGTGGGTGGGGCACGTAGGACTGCATGTTGCTCGTCATTCCGTCGAACGGTGTGTCTGACATCAGGGGCTGGTGGAGGGGCTTGAAGCTCTCCCGCGCCACAAGGCCCCTGGGTGCAAAGTCGTCTTGGAACGTTGTGGAGTTCCCAAACTTCTCGGGAGGGGGGTGATAGGCCAGGTCCGGCTTTTTCATTTCGGTCTTTTGCAGGGCCCATGCACGGAAATCCTCTGTGGAAGAACATATCACACTTTTAAAAAATGAATCCTATTGGCAACTTTGAGAGATAAGCTTAATAATAAAAAATAACAGCAAAAAAAAGTTTTGCTTAGTCCACTTCTATGCAATTGTAAAACTACTCGTTATGTACATTGTGTCAATGGCAACACACCCAGTCTGGCATGCCGTAAACCCATCAGCTCATGATAAAGTGTCCTTGATAGATAGCGCTCTGCACTTCATAATCTGTTTGCTTTGAACAGAAGTGTCATCATACTGCCAAGTCATAGTACTCCATTATCTACACCAAGGTAAGGTATGCCTACAGTATAAATGGATTGATTGGCTGTTGATATGGTACTAATGGTGAGTGAGGACTTGTGAAGTGAGGATGACAAAATATGCTACATTTGCTTGGAGATGCCTGGACCGTCTGAACTGAGCGCTGATTCAGATATAGAACAGTGACATCAAACTCACAAATAAAACTCTAAAGAAAACAAGAGCAATCCGAGATAGCAAAAATGCCCCTCTAGCCAACACTAGATGCACATGATGTTCAGAGCCCTACATATAAGACTTAGCATACTGCTCTGGTGATGTGTGTTTGGCGCCCCCAAAGACATCCAGATACACTGTGGCCAGACACACAAACACAGAGACAGACAGACAGAGTCATTGCTTTACAGCTCTACAAAGCAAAAAAGTAGTAACTGTGCAGAGCTCCAAACTGAGTAAAAATGACTTTATAATAATCCTGTTTGGCGGCCTAAGCACCTTAGATATAGAATACTGACATGTACCAGTTTTGTAACTTGATATTGTCACTCACATTCTTTGCAGATTTTTTTCATCATTTTTATTTAACTTTATATTGTAATATATATGTTATTAAAATCATAATAACTCAACCCAGAACAATGCAGTTACAGACTTTTTGCTTTGTAGGGCAGTGTACCTGCCCCAACCCCACTAATAGGGGCCGGCCAACAATACAGAGTAAACAGCTGAACCAAACCTCGCTGTCACCGATGCCAATCTATTAGATAGAAACTAGAAAAGTGCTCAGAGTGCAAATGTACCTCCGCCCTCTGGTGGACAGAAATACACATGCATCGAGAACATACAAACAAATGAGCGTACACACAACTTGACCACATAACCTCCTCATTCGAGCCGAGGTAATTGTATCCTTACCCTTGCAGCATGCCAGGATGCTGAGGTTAATTACCTTTATAAGTGGGAACGGTGTCCAGTTTTCCTGAGCCCACGTGAGGCTTTGCCTTGGGCCTGCGAGGAGCTGCGGCCTTCACTTCGTAGTAGGGGAACTCCTGGTCATATGTGGTGGCCAAGTCAATCTCACCAGGCATGGGCTTATATTCGGCCTTCTGCTTACCAGCACGTGGCGTGATCTCGTAAGGGATAAAATCTGTCCTGAACATAACAAGATCACCAACGTAGTCATTACAGTATCTATCCCTCATGTGCGCTCCAATGCACTTAATCAGTGGTATGTAGTATGATGTAGATATAGTCTAGTCACCAGAGGGGGGTCACGCGCACCCCCTGTACTTGTTGTCGAAACCTATTTTTTTAGACTCCTCCATATGTCTAATTTACAATAAGAGATGTTAGCATTGCTGCAAATTGTCCCATGGGTGTTTTTCAGGGCTCATCTTGGAAACTGCAATAGCGATTTACACAATTCTGACATTTGACTATTCACATAACTTTTGAACCAGACATGGTACAAAGACAAATGAGACCACTTTTCCATATAATTCTAGCATGGGGAATTGATTGGAAGGGTCAATAGGTTCATAAAAACATGTTTAGACTACTTTCTAGGAGAAAAATGACTAAAATGTATCAAATATTCTAGAAATTCTGACAGGAACTAGTGTGTAGATTTTCAAAAATGGTGTAAAGATGACATTCATTGCAAGTATTTATGACTAGAAACATTCTTTGACTCGAGGTGACTACCATACATGCTGTCATTAACATTAAAACATCCCTGCCACCTTTTAAGGCTATGCTTAGTCATGGTTGATGCGAAAACCATAATATTAGCAATCGGATGCATTGATGACTTGACCCTTCCAAAGCATCCAAAAACAGATTTTCAGTGGTTTACAATAGTATCAGAAGTACTTAGAACATAATAAATGTTTACCCAGTTTTTGGTGACAAGAAAGGCCTCAATTTCAAGATGGCCGCCACCAGGCCCACAAAATGAGCATTTTCTGAAAATGACCATACAATGACCAGGAATAGTGATGTTTGATATGTATTGTGATATAATATTCTTAATACCATGCTTACTTGATGGGTAAGTAATTATGAATACATTTTGATATTGAGGAAGTCCATTAGCTACATAAAATAATCTTATTGAATTTAATTCTAAGATCGAAATTGGTGAAAAATACTGCCATGTGTAGGCTCAGAATCTTGTGTAGCCAATACAGATAATAATACCAATATAGGTGTTTTACCCCATGTTTCTGACTTGATCAGTTCATGTTCTGAGTAATTGCATCATTGTATACTGCTAACAACAATGCAAAATTACCACTTTCCAGCAATTCTGAAGATTTAGAATCAGAATACTTTCAGTTGGTATTTCCTAACTCCTTGAAGTGGTGTTGGCAGCACAATGCATATCATTTCTCGCAAACAAATTCACCCTTTATTGCTTTAAAACATGCAACACACCAGCCAGCTCCTGCACATTGCTGTAATTTACCAGAAGAAGCCACCCCAATTTCCATGGTAACACAACATGCCCAAACACCTGTAGCAATAACATTGTAGCGAAGGGGAGTAGAGTTGCCCAGCCGGGACTCGAACCCAGACCTTCTGGGGTAGTAAACTGGGGCTTTGACCACTACACCAAAGAGCCAGGCTCGTTGGCATGTCAGTCAGAACACACCCACAACCCTAGTGATGGTTACTCCATCACACTGCCTTCCCCTTCTGGAAGCGCACCCGTGCGCTTCACACACTCATGGTGTCCCTCACGCAACTGCCCATCATGCTTCTCCCATCCAGTGTGCCCCATCATCAATGCTTCACCCATCACTGGGGTCCCTCACACCGGGGTCACCACACCTGGGGGTCCCTCACCTGCAATTACAGCTCACAAATAATGGGTATGCTTCCAATGGCCGCATGGTAGCCATCCCACTTCTGACACCATTTGTAGCGAAGAGGAGTAGAGTTGCCCAGCCGGGGACTCGAACCCAGACCGTCCGGGGTAGTAAACTGAGGCTCTGACCGCTACACCAAAGAGCCAGGCTCGTTGGCACATTAGTCAGAACACACCCAAAACCCTAGTGATGGTTACTCCATCACAAGCATAATAAAAGACACAACAAATACTCCGAACTCTGAGTATCTATAGTAACATTAAGCCAGGGGGTATACTGAGAACATGGTTAAATGATAAACCAGACTCTGTTAACCAACAATGAGTGGTAAACCTGCTAATAGATATGCCTATTGTTATCCTTTAGTAAAGAACATCAGGGGTCCAGGCTCCAGATGATATACCTCTAACCTACTAAATCAGCTAATTAGTATACCCCCTAGGATGCACTCTGATTTAATATTAAAATGAAAGCTTTGGATTTGACCACCATTCTCTCCAGGCATCAGTGAGAAACACTGTGTCTGTGTCAGACTCTGTTTGTGTCAGACTCTGTGTCTGCCATAATCAACCCATGAAAACCAACTGGTCCAGACAATGGCCAATGTTGTGTGCTCAAAGACAGAGCAGAGTTGCTAAACACTCTCTTTACCAACAAGCCATGATCCCATCATGTTTTAAAGCGACCACCATCAAAGTTGTGCCAAAGAAATCATTCCTATCCTGACGCATGCATCATGAAATGCTTTGAAGGGCTAGTAATGTTGCACATCTAAAAACAAATCCATCCATATAGTCTCTTCTTGTTCACATTGTATACTCAGCCAAATATCCCACAGAGGAGGTGATCTCTCCCGTCCTTCCAGCTCTAATCTATCTGTACAAAAAACTAATATGAGAGAATGCTCTTGACATATGAGGATGCTGGTCATGGATGGCAATTCAGCATTCAGCACCAGTACCTCATTTACAGACTGTACAATCTGGGTATCAACAGCAACTTGCTTCAAGACTTCTTTAGGCAAGCACCAAATTCCACCTCATTCATCATGACTCTCAGCACAGGGCCTAAGGTTGTGTGCTCACTCATCAGTGCAAAACAACCTTTAGCACCAATCCTCTTTGGAAGTTTGCAGATGACACAGCTCTGGTGGATATCCTCGCCATGAGGTGATGAGACTCAGGAAGGAGATTGACATTGTAAATGTGGTACAGGCACAACAACCCAATACCCAGGGCACGCCCAACACCCTTCACACTCTTCACCCATCACGGGGTTTGTTACTGGTATAGAGAGAGAGTGAACTACAGAAAATCCCTGGAGAGGTGCATGAGCGAGGTTCTCTACTGAGACACCAACCCTTTGTCACTGATGAAGCCCATTAATGCCATTGCTTCCTGTGTAAACTGGAATGGGTAAGTGCTTCACCACCCATCATGAACATTTGCTCAGCTAGTGCTACATATCCAATCATATATGTGTGCTGTGGCAAGACAGTTGGGTGTGTCCTTCAGCACAATGTCCAGAACATGCAAGATATGTCAGGAGACATGTCAGTACACTAAGGGACATGGAAGAGGCCATAGGACGGCTTACAACCCAGCAGTGGGATTGCCGGAGCCCTGCAAGAATCAGCTTTTTAGGCCACTAATGTCCAATGCTCAAATGCTCAGGAGCAATAACAATTCTGCAGTATTTATTTAGTGACTTTCAAAACACCCAAGGTTGCTTTGCAGTGTGTGTGTGTGTGTGTGTGTGTGTGTGTGTGTGTGTGTGTGTGTGTGTGTGTGTGTGTGTGTGTGTGTGTGTGTGTGTGTGTGTTAGAGTTTGAGAGTGAGTCTGGAGATGTTTCTGAGATGGTAAAAAGCATATTTGGTGACTATTTTGATGTGGGACTGAATTGATAGTGATAAATCCAAGATGAGCATCAATCCAGGGTGTCCTTAATCCAGTGAACTCAGAGAGCCATTCCAAGAGGATGGTGTTAGAAACTGTCTCAAAAACTCCAGAGAGGTTCAGGATGATGAGGATGATTTCATTAGGAGGGTATGAGGGTCTGGTGTCCACAAGTGGGGCCTATTCCTACAAAGCAGCACTGTAGGGAGCGATTTGCATACCAGATAACATAAAGACTGGCACATTCACTATTGGTTCCCTGTGCTCTTCATAGATGAGAGCAGGTTCACACTGAAGACATGTGACAGACATGACTAAGTCTGGAGAGAACATGGAGAATGTTATGCTACCTGCAACATCTTTTATGAACAGCACACGGTGCAGATGTTGAATATATAATTTTGATGTCGTTTTGTTTATACAAATTGGAAGGGTCAAGTCATCATGAACATGAACCGATCAAGTCAGAAACATGGGGTAAAACACCTATATTGATATTATTATCTGTATTGGCTACACAAGATTCTGAGCCTACACATGGCAGTATTTTTCACCAATTTCGATCTTAGAATTAAATTCAATAAGATTATTTTATGTAGCTAATGGACTTCCTCAATATCAAAATGTATTCATAATTACTTACCCATCAAGTAAGCATGGTATTAAGAATATCATATTATCACAATACATATCAAACAACACTATTCCTGGTCATTGTATGGTCATTTTCAGAAAATGCTCATTTGTGGGCCTGGTGGCGGCCATCTTGAAATTGAGGCCTTTCTTGTCACCAAAAACTGGGTAAACATTTATTATGTTCTAAGTACTTCTGATACTATTGTAAACCACTGAAAAATCTGTTTTTGGATGCTTTAGAAGGGTCAAGTCATCAATGCATCCGATTGCTAATATTATGGTTTTCACATCAACCATGACTAAGCATAGCCTTAAAAGGTGGCAGGGATGTTTTAATGTTAATGATAGCATGTATGGTAGTCACCTCGAGTCAAAGAATGTTTCTAGTCATAAATACTTGCAATGAATGTCATCTTTACACCATTTTTGAAAATCTACACACTAGTTCCTGTCAGAATTTCTAGAATATTTGATACATTTTAGTCATTTTTCTCCTAGAAAGTAGTCTAAACATGTTTTTATGAACCTATTGACCCTTCCAATCAATTCCCCATGCTAGAATTATATGGAAAAGTGGTCTCATTTGTCTTTGTACCATGTCTGGTTCAAAAGTTATGTGAATAGTCAAATGTCAGAATTGTATAAATCGCTATTGCACAGTTTCCAAGATGAGCCCTGAAAAACACCCATGGGACAATTTGCAGCAATGCTAACATCTCTTATTGTAAATTAGACATATGGAGGAGTCTAAAAAAATAGGTTTCGACAACAAGTACAGGGGGTGCGCGTGACCCCCCTCTGGTGACTAGACTAATAGGTAGAGAATACAATTACGCACATTTCACAGCAAATCCCACATATCACTACAGACTAACTATGCATAATGTCAAAAAATGTACTTGAATGTTGTTGTTCCATCCATCCTCCCTTTGTTGCCCATGAATTCCTGCTTGGGTTTGAGACTCTGCGGAGGATGCTGATTTCCATAGGAAGGGTACTTGTCAGTGTACTCTGTGATGACACATGGTTTGTTCCCCTTTGTTCCGTACAGTGCAGTAGGTGGATGGGGGCAACGGTGACGTCTGATATAAGAAAACAAATGAAACGATGAACGAATGAATGAATGAATGCATGAACGCATGAATGAATGAATGAACGAATGAATGAATGAATGCATGAACGCATGAATGAATGGATTACATAACAAGTAATTGCAGATGCATTTACCATACATGCATCCTCAATTACTTGTAATTACTTAAAGAAACAAAATACATCATCAAGAAATACACCATCAATTAATTAAAGAAATGCTAAGTAGTTTCCACCTTCTTTGGGCAACTGAATGCAAACTACAGATCTCATACAGAACACAGACGGGACTCACTCCTTCAAACTTGCTTAGCGCTGCTCTGACCAAACTTACAGGTACTATATAGCATTTGACGAAGTAAATTGAGAAGTGCCCATCCTCTGACCCCTCATCCTGAAACAAGTTGATGAAATATTGCACTGATAGTTTGTTTGTTTGTTTTGGTTTATTTTCTTTTATTGGCTTATTTTATCGGTTGGTTGTTGATGGTTTTTTTTGTCTGTTGTGTTTTTTGTGTCTCCATTGAAGAACTCTCTAGGTTACTCTGTATACTTATAGCTATACCTATATCCTGCTAGTGAATGTGTCTAATGGAATGTCGACCTACCAGGGGCCCTGACTGGCCAAAAGTAAAAAATCGCAGAATTGTGACAAGATGCAAATGCAATATTGAAAATTTTTACTATTGTTTTAAGTACAGTTGGTAGACATGTTATCCTTACTTCCTAGCTTGTAATGATGACACTGTCACGAAATGTGCCTTTTGTGGGGCCCCCACAGCAACCTGTAGCCTAGGGGCCAGCTCTGCTGTGATGGCAACATTTTTTTTTACCAGCAGTTTGCTAGAACTACATTGTGACATCTGCTGTTGGTCATGTCATGGTTACAAAGTTGGTGACTGGCTGACAGTAGAAAGTTACTTTCAGAGTAGTCAGTCTCTTTGCTACTTTGTAAATGCATAACAGCAACACTGTATATTCAGATCAGATTCGCATCAGATTTTTCTTCTGCTGATATGATTTGAAATAAATATATAATAAAAAAAGAGCCTACATGTGGTCTCCACAAACATTTGTTTTGGTTATTATTTGACTGGTATCACTTGGCTGATAATAACAAGTAAAATGCTGTTGATTTATTGATTGATTGCTCACTTTTGTCTTCGGAGTCACACAGACAGAGAACAGAGAGTAATAGCTATCGAGTTATGTTATGATGGAATTTCTCCTTGCAATCTAATAGCTACCACGAATCATACACCGAGTATCAACAGAGAACGTGAGCACTTGGCACACTGGATACAGAGAGTCAGTGTGTGAAGCAGCTGTATGCATAGTGTATGTACTAGGCTACCTACTTGTGATTGAATTACATGATCGCATTAATTACTAATTATTGACGTCGTTCAGCAACGGTTGTTGTTAAACAAGCAGTCAGGTCAGGTGGTGCATAATAAATAAGATTCCAATATTCTTACCCACAGCTGCAGATTTCACAAATACATCGCCGTGTCATTTTTTCAACTTCTTTATGAAAAGAAGCGAAATATCCTGCCTTTCTCCCCTTTCCAACCTACTCTCACAGAAGTTTTTGACTTGCTACTAGATCTTCTCAGTATTCCCTAGCAACCGCAGAACGTTTGCAAAGCTTGTTTCTAGGCAACGCTGTGTGTGACGTGTAAGGTTAAAGTTTACCTTTACGTCGTCACTTCCTGGATAGGGAAAACAACGTGAGTTTGTGTGTTCTTTCCATACATGACAGATAGTTTTAAAAATACCCAATTAAATCGTTTATGGACGTGGTCAACAATGCCATCCCATTGAGAGACAACCTCGAATTTGTTAAGAGATAAATAAAATGTGGTCAATGTTATTTGCAAGTGTTTTTGAGCTAACTCGTTAGCATTACAGCTAACGTCAATGTTGTGTACAGTAGTGGCAGTTCAACATTCTATGATAACAGCATGCTCTTTTGATTATCATACTATGCAGCCTTTTCACATCTAGGGGTAATTCTTTCTCTGACATGGTTGAAAGTTGAGAAATTCAAAGCTCCACAACGGCCAGTCAAAAGTTTTGCACAAGTGTTTCTTGTTCTTCCAACTTTGAAGTGATCCATACAGGTCTGACATTGACAGCCAACCAATGTGATGTTGGAGAACAGTGAACACTGCATGTGAATGTTTGTTTCGTTCATGGTCTTGTCGGTTTATTTGCCAGGTGACATTATTCAGCGATGGGGCATACGAGCTTGGAAAAAATAATTCAGTTGCAGAAGAGAACTGCCAACATTAGAAATATCTGTATCTTAGCTCACGTAGACCATGGTAAGTGATATGGAGATACCCGTAAAACACAAGCAACAAAAGCACAAACATTTTTAAAATTAAGATAAACATGGTTAACTCACACTGATCATATTCACTTCTATTTGGATGAACAGGCAAAACGACTTTGGCAGATTGCTTGGTTGCCAGCAACGGCATCATATCCAGTCGTTTGGCAGGGAAGGTAACGTGGCTTTATGACTGTCTTGGTTCAGTGCGACTGTAACTTAAATATTGCAACTAGTCTATTGTTTTTACGGTGTTGATTGTGTATGCACTGTTTTTTTATGTCTAGTTAAGATACATGGACAGCAGAGAAGATGAACAGATCAGAGGAATAACGATGAAGTCCAGTGCCATCTCATTACATTATGCATCAGGTAATGCATTTCTTGTGACATATGCCTTATTATATATTATCTAATACCTGGCAGTTAACAAAGATCTTTTTCCTGAGCCGTACTGTATGTGGCCATGTTTTTTTTTCAGGTGATAAAGAATACCTGATCAACTTGATTGACTCTCCGGGTCATGTGGACTTCTCGTCAGAGGTGTCCACTGCAGTTAGGCTCTGTGATGGAGCCATTGTAGTGGTGGATGCTGTGGAGGGTGTCTGTCCTCAGGTAATGGAATTGTTATTAACCAGACTGACTATTTTATATATATTTTTTTAAGTATCAGGCGGTTTTCTGCGGTTGTATGGCCAGAACTCAATGTAGTTCACGTTGGGTGGGATTTAGCACCTCCAAGCAGTCTAAAGAGCTTTTCTTGGGCTGGAAATCACCATGCACATCTGGCAACCCTATTTGCAGTTTGTATACAATGCAATTGATGATTATTTGAGTATATTTTAACTATGTCTGAGTGACCCCATAGCAGGTCTCATGTGATGACAGTGCAGCAGTACTGTGCCATTACGGTACCTGCATTTGGACCAATTGCTTCCCCCCTCCTTTGCAGACCCAAGTAGTTCTACGACAGGCTTGGCTGGAAAACATCCGACCAGTTCTTGTCATCAACAAAATTGATAGGCTTATCGTGGAGCTGAAGCTCACGTCACTAGAAGCGTACACACATCTGAAGAACATCTTGGAACAGGTCAGATCTGGTTACTTTTGTCCTTTTTTATATCAGTTTTCTTGAATTAATTGGTAAGTCAATTGGTTTACTGTGAAGTCGAGCTATGGTTGAAAAGTGTTATTCAAAATGTTTTATATCAGTTTGAATTGTGGTTGTTTTCCGCGTTCCAGCTGGTGTGAATGGAAGTTGATTGATACATCTTGTCCTATTCCTATGATGCCATCACCTACTTTTTAGCCCAAATTTAATTCATATGTGGGTGGTTGACGTTTAAGGGCGTAACGCAAAAAAAAAAAAAAAGTTTTTCAAATTCCTGAAAAAAATGATGGATAAAAATTGGAAAAAAATAGAAAAAAATAAAGCACTTAGTGGTCTGTGGAATTTCACCTTATTTTTGCCATTTTTGGGAAAATGTGTCCTGCATCAATACATAGCATAGGCATGTCACACCGCAGGAAAATGGAGTCACACCACAGGGAATTCACTGCATTATGGCCATTTTAATCCTTTTGAAACATGACTGACATCTGAGCTCATGCTAACTTAATAATGATATTATAATATGTGTTTTCATTAAAAAAAAACTTTTTTTTCCTCCTATGAGAGCAGTCACACCACAGGACACCATAACATGAACCTAAGCATTGTGTGACAGAAAGATTGCAATATGAAGATATATTAAGTGGTTAAGAGTCACCTTAAACTTCCACAGCACTCTCCAATAACTGAGGTACTGACTGGTTAGTCTTTAAGACCCTTGTAGTTGGCCTTGCAGCTGCCCATTCACAAACATTGACATACATGTCACCCCACAGGACGCAATTTGTGTTACGAAATTGAACTTGTAGTTAATATTACTGTCTTGAGTTTTTTCACATTCACATATCTTAATATAAAGTTAAGATTTATGCAATCATGCCAAATGCTTCATACATTATTCAAAATGTTGTTGGTTAATTTATATATATATTATTATATATTGTTTCATTAATGTTACAGTCACACCGCAGGAAATTTGACATATAAACCTTTACATAAATCTTAACAAGAATGTTTCTTCTCATCTAAGACTAATATGAAACATAATGTACCACATCTTCTTTCATTGACATCCTCCGCGCTTTCTGACCCCCCCACCCCCCCCCCCCCCCCCCCCCCTCCCCCCGGTTTTGTACAATGTCTGCGTCTCCACTGCTTATAGCCATAATGAGGTTTTTTGTTCTATGCCTTGATGTTGTGTTTGCAATGTGGAGCTATGGAATCTTTTTCTCCTCATCCTTACCCAATGTTGTCTACTACTTGTCTAAAACCAAGATTTGTGAAAGTGGATGCGCGCAGTGCGCAGTTCGTCCCAGGTGTACTAAACTTTGTATTAGTTTATGCTGCTACTAAGTATTGTACCCGAAACACAATTTCGTTGCCTTTTTGACAATGACAATAAACTCTTGATTGATTGATTGATTGATTGATTTGTTTTTTAAAGGAAAATAACAGTTTTGTAGGTTTTTAACCAATGTTACGAAAAAACAGGGCGTCACGTCTCCCACCCATGTATTGTAAGTGTGAAATTGAGGCAAGTTAATGTTACAGTAGCTGGATGTGTCTTTACAGGGACTGCCTTATCACTGCCAAGTCTTAAAATAAATGCGAAAACGCAGACAGAAAATCAAACCAAGAGGCCTACTGCCGTTGCCAAATTTTCAGATGACTTTTGATCCACTATTGTGGTTCTTGCTGCAGGTAAATGCTGTGACGGGTTCCCTCTTCACCTCCAAAGTGCTGGAGGATCGAGCGGAGAAGGAGGCCCAGAAGCAGGCTCCCATCGACAGCAGTGATGGAGGAGGAGGTGGCGGCGGAGGTGGTGGTGGAGGGGAGCAGGTGTACGACTGGAGTGCGGGCCTGGAGGAGACGGATGACTCGCACCTCTACTTCTCCCCCGACCAGGGCAATGTGGTGTTCGCCAGTGCCATCGATGGATGGGGCTTTTGGTATGTACTAAATCACTACCCCGTACGGGCGTGTACTGTATACACACTATGCAGCGTATACCTCATCACCTACTCTTCCTCTGCCTTTCATTAGGTATCCATTCCTCGGCTGCATTCTACAAGTTTTACCCCCCTTTTATGCCTGATTTAGATGGAAAGCCAAGAATGTTGCATTCTACTCTACCGAGTATGCATTTGCCAATACAATGGACTTGACTCCTCCTCCACATACCCTGTTTTTGATGACAAACACCAATGTAAATGCATGAACAAAACATCTAAAGGTCCTATTATACTCAGTATAGCTGTGCATGCAACAATACACTTTTCTTGTTGCATCCCTTTATCCTTGTGCATTTTCCTTGACAGAATGGTTGTGCCTTGATCTTTTCCATTGTTTAATTCTGCGTGTGCAGCAGTAATTCACAAAAGAGCCACAAGGTGGAGCTCTTGGAAAAGAGATATGGGATTGGTCAAACGGCTTCTTGTCACATAATTATTTTGAATGCAGGTGTAGCTGTTGCACCAGAACTGGTGAAACTATTTGTTCAGGCTAAATAGGTTTGTTAAAATTAGTAACTAGAACCTATCACTTGAGAAGACACCAGAGATTTAATACCACTCCAAATATTGTGGTAATGTCAGTCCATTTTGTGGTACTGTAGATGTGCGCAGCTTGTGCTTAGTGATGAGAGAGGGGGGGATGAGTGCTGTGCTTTCCCTGTTATCTATCTGGGATAAGTGAGCACAGCACTTTCATTCTCCTCCTCTTCACTTTGAAGTACAATTAAGCATGTTGAGTAACGGACAGATAAAAGCCCTCAGGAATGGACAGGGCCGGACCAGAGGACACTAATGGACTGCATTTTTTTGTTTGGCAAAGTTAAAAGAGAAAAAAAAACTTTTTTAATGGGGGAGGGAGAGACTGTAGTATACACACACACACACACACACACACACACACACACACACACACACACACACACACACACACAAACACACACACACACACACACTCTCTCTCTCTCTCTCTCTCTCTCAACCAGGGCACTGATTTATTTTAGCTGGCAGAGAAGCGAAGCGTCTACGGGCTGCTCTGCTCCAGTCGAGGTCAGCGGTACACGGCGGGCCGAGCGGAATAGAGCAGAGCAGAGCATAGCGGGCTGGGGCGGCTCATTTGGGCGAGCGAGCGCTCGCTTGCATAATGACCTCCAGGGAGAGGCTCCTGTGCTCCTACGCCACCCTGCTCGGCGCTGTACTGCTCTGCTCTGTTCTGCTCTGTGGTGGGTAGACCTATCCCAGGTAGAGAGAGAGACAGAGAGAGAGATATGAACAAAGAGCCCAATTTCATTGTCTAAGCTTCACTGTCAGTTTGGTTACTGTTCAAAAGCATAAATAAGGCAATTTAAATAAACGACTAACGTCTTTCATCCAAGAACATTTGCCCTCTTCCCTCTTCTGTACCATCTCACCACCACCTCCTCCTCCTCCTCCTCCTCCTCCTCCGTCTACCCTCCTCCCCTGGGAGACTACTGGAAGCCGGACAGACTTTATGTCTGGGATGTAATTATTTATTAAATTGTTGTTATTTTATTTTGCATCTCTAAGGGTAACTCTTGTCTGTACATGATGAGCGCTTTGTTATGAATGGCATGTTGTCTGTGTGGCGTGATGCGATGAGTGGCGGTGCGAGTGGTCTTGGCAGCGTGGAGGTGACAGACATGACAGTCTCATCTCCTCTCCCACGCAGACAGATGAGTCAGGCAGTCAGGCAGTCGGTCGCTCGCTCGCTGGCACCACCGGGCTGGCCTGAGCTGAGCTGAATTGAACAGCCTGATGGAAGCCTGAGTAGGTGGTCAGAGTTAACACTCGGTCTGCTTATTATTCGCCATAAACAATAAATAATAAATAAATAATGAATAAATAAAGGAGGGGGCAAACATGGCCACTGGCATTGCATAGCTTAGCATAGCGTGACATGGCACTCAAGTTCGCAAGAGTTTGCGTCGGGCTAGAGGTGTGCGTTTACATGGCTGACTCAGTCCTGTGTGTGTGTGTGTGTGCGTGTGTGTGTGTGTGTGTGTGTGTGTGTGTGTGTGTGTGTGTGTGTGTGTGTGTATGTGTGTATGTGTGTGTGTGTGTGTGTGTGTGTGTGTGTGTGTGTGTGTGTGTGTGTGTGTGTGTGTGTGTGTGTGTGTGTGTGTGTGTGTGTGTGTATGTGAGAGAGGGAGTTCTAGAAAGATCACACAGCCCCATGTCTTCTGAGATGGTGGAGAGGTGGATGTTTATACCTAGGGTGGGGTGAAATTGCAAAAAGATGTCATAGCAACAGATATTTTCATATCAGTCTGCAAGGCTGTATGATACAACTTCAAATCTATTTTGACTAGACTGGCCAGGATGACGGGACCGATCATGTTTCAAAGAACAGTACATGATTACATACAGAATCAATTATAAAGACATAAACTCAATGATAATTAGTCATCGTGGCCAAATGCATGTGGTTGTCAGTTTGCTGAATTGCTCAGCCCTAGCTCCATCCATGTATGTGTTTTGTTTTAAGTAACAACATGCATATCTATGTAAATCTGTCTCTATATATGCTGCACATTTGTATATGTATTGTACAGTACGTTTTATATGGCCATATGTGTATTAGCCTCGGTGACCTTTGTAATATAAAGGGACCGTGTGTCTCTCAATGCTTTAGACATTAGACATCTTTGACATAGCAATATCGCTAAAACAGGACACAGTTGGACCACAAAAGATTTGTCACAAAAAAGGTCTTATGAAGACAATTTTCTGTCTACACTCAATTTTCTCAAAATATGCAGTTAGAGCCCTTTGCCTTAGTACGCCAGTACGACGCCGAACAGTTTTCCACAAGAACCAATAAATATTTATGTCTATCTCTTTCCCAAACACATTTCCACAAGGTGACAACAAACAAACGTAACTAACTAACTAACTGGCAAACTTGTGTTTCTGTCTGCTTTCAGCATTCAGCAGTTTGCCCAGATCTACAGTCAAAAGATGGGGATCCGCTCCGACGTCCTGCTGAAGACACTGTGGGGGGATTACTACCTGAACCTCAAAGCCAAGAGGATCATGAAAGGAGCTCAGGTGAAGAAGAGAGAGAGAGAGAGAGGCGGGAGGCTTTGTTGGGCACCGACGATTCCGCCCGCCACAAAAACTCATCCAACTGAATTAATGGATTAATGTCTCAACACACATTATTCTGGTTCAGGCACAGGGGGATATGATTTGGCTTATTTTTTATCCTGCCGGCTTAAGGTGAAAACGTGTGCACGTCCAGAAAATTGCAGTTGGGGCGAGACATAAATGGCCGAGCTTCTAAAAGAAAACAATATTCCCACATTCTTACTTCACTCCTAAAACTGTTGATTTTTACGTTAAAATGATTTGACCGCAAGGACTTTGGCACCTTCTAATTAAAATGTTGTGTTGAAACATTGTAGCAATAGCAGAGATGGTGAAAGGGCACCCAGCCTTGAAAAACTTCTGCAATAACACAGTTTTGGAGGCAAGACATCAGTGTGTGCAATGTAAATATGTGTTTTTTCTTATATTATGCACATCAAATGGCTGCCTGTGTCTCTTACTGTATTACTACACTGTTATTATTATGACATATGTGGCTTTTACTATACCACTAAACACACCAGTGGTGTGCTTCAGGCTTGTACATGCATGGCATACGCACATGAAAAGACACTCAGCAGCTCACCTAGTTAGTGTTTGAGCGATTGCTGTTTATGTCTCCGCTGTGCCATACCTGTTTAGTTGGTACCTGTTTATGTAGGGGAGAGCTGGTGACTAGGTAGCCCCCATTAGCCCCATACCGCCATATCCAACCCTAGCAGTCCTGTACCAGCGTTTTAATGGGCCGGCAGCCCAGACCCGTTGCCTCTGTGCCCTGAGACCTGCTTTGTTCTCACCGGCTGACTGTGCATGGGCGTCCCCCGCTGTGATGTATACTGGCTGGCTGGCAGTCTGAAGTGGTTTGGCGTTGCTTGCGGTGCTCGCCTGCCTGGCGCTGATGATGGTGATGGTGATGGCTCAGCGTCTCGAGTGCCATTTGTGCCTGTAATGAATGTAAATGTAAAGTAATGCAGACTCTCCTATGGTAATGGGCTGCACTCCAGTCACTCAGCGGCCTCTTGAATGAGTGGGAAAGTGGGTGGCGGGTGAGTGGGTGGCTGTGTGGTGGTGAGTAGGTGGGTAGGTGAGTGAGTGGGTAGGTTGGTTGGTGGGTGGCGTGTGAGTTGACATGGTCGTACTGTTCTCTCTGCTAGTACTCCACTGCCTCCACTGTTATCCCTGCTAGAGTGTGAGCCCACAGACAGCATGATAGATAGATCCATACATAAGAAGAGCTTCCCCACTGCCACCACTGCATTCTGGCAGGATAGGGCACGGACGCACACACACACACACACACACACACACACACACACACACACACACACACACACACACACACACACACACACACACACACACACACACACACACACACACACACACACACACACACACACACACACACACACACACACTGCTCCACAGCCATCCCCAGCTCAGCTGAACATAATGAAGCTTGATGTGCGTCTCCTCGGCTGACGGAGCATCTGCATTACCATGTGACTATAATGGATAAGCAAGATGGCTGTTGGCTTTTCTGCATTTTTTTGATTTATAATGGAGACACGGCAGTACTGATTTTGGCTTCTGCGCATCGTTCGGTTTCGTTGACCTCATTTACAATTGGCTTGATGGTTGGGTGACCAGACTGTGCTGGGATTCAAACCAGGGACACTTTTTGCTTTTTGTCTGGCACAGAACAAGGGATATTTCCAATTGGGCTGTCAATATCATTAAAATTAGCCATGTCTTAGCCACAAAAACCAGGGAACAAAGTGTATTTCCTTGTGTTTTATATAAGGGATAAGATAACCAAAAGCAGAAATGTGTGGTCACCCCCTACACAGAATGCTTTGGAACAGTTTCACGGTAATAAAAGAGGACATTGTGTCACTGGAAAAGAGTACGAGGTGGAGAACGATTTAGTCTAACCAGCAGTTATAATGAAAGGCACATTTTACATCACTGTATACTGGAGCTGGATGCAAAATCAAAAAATGTATTAAACAAAGCCGAAAAAATGTAAATAAAACCGACAGACAGGGGACAAACGTTTCGGGTCTAGCCCTTCATCAGTGTTCCCAGTTTGGCAAACTGGGAACACTGATGAAGGGCTAGACCCGAAACGTTTGTCCCCTGTCTGTCGGTTTTATTTACATTTTTTCGGCTTTGTTTAATACATTTTTTGATTTTGCATCCAGCTCCAGTGTGCGACTCCTTTCTTCCCTTTATCATACTGCTCTTGGAATTACGCACCGAGCGATACGCACAGGATAAGACATTTGGCGCGGACGCCACCCCACCTTTACTACATCACTGTATACCACATTGTAAATGCAAATCTGTGTCCTGAATCAGCTATAGGCAGTGGCAGAACTTGGACTAAAGGCTTGAAATCAGCTGTTATGGAGACATAGACCGATGTGTAAATGGTGATGGTGTTTATCAGCAGTAGACAGCGGTCTGGTTGTTCAGGATGCATTTTCCCTTGAAGCAAGTATAATCAGTGTAATTTCCGCAGTATTAGTGCAACATTTTATTTGCCAAAAAGTACTGTACTCTGGAGATTACACTTGCACAGCTTACACAACAAAAAGCGTGTTTCCAGCCAAAATCTGTGCGGCTGCAACACAGTCTCGTTTACTCGCCCATTAGAGTCGTACTGTAATGTTTAGCGGGCTGCTGCTTGTCAGGTGGTGTTTCTGGCCAGGGCAGATCAATCAAGGGCACGGCAGTGTTTACACCTCACCAACGTGCCGCACCGCTTGCTCCCGACCTGCAGTTACACGCATCGATTTCCCTGGGCGAGAGTTTGCACGGACGAGCGACTCGGAGGTTATCCATACGTGCCCTGGATTGAACAGGCCTGAACGAGGAGAAAGTTAGGGCATGAGGAGGGAACCAGTGTTTTAGGAAGCAGAGATGCATAATTGGAAACAGTAAAAAAAAAAAAATGCTTCTACTGTACTGTATTTGTTCAGCCTGTTGTCTTGGTTGTACTGCACAAATGTTCTAGGGCACAGGACATCTACAGCCCTGGATGAGAAGGCAGGTAGGCAATGGGGAACTGGTACAAGAAGCAGAGTCGGGAACATTGGTTGGAGAAAGTACAAGTTCTGTACCGTATAGGCTCTGCCTGTTGTCTTGTAGTTACTAACTTTTTAGGGCATAGGACATAAACCTGGCTGAAGGGTTGGGCTAAATATGTACAATCAACTGCTTAGTTGAACCTATGCAACCAGTATGTGGCAGAACTTGAACTTTCCGAGCCTGGGTTGTCCATTTCTGGTATTCAGGACGGGGTTCTCATACCAAGAGAACCTTTTAGTCTCCCTGACCTGGTGTCACAGTATCTTTCCAGAAGGCAGTGGACCTTAAAGGGCGTCTGTGGTCAACTAGTCCCTGTGCTCGCTTTACTGGTATTTCTGATGAAATCTGTCAAGTCTGTGCCCTGATCGAGGTGAGAGCGGTCTGCACAGAACTGGTAAAGTGCTTTTGAGTGCGAGCTTGACCGAGTAGAGACATGCTTGGCTGTATAAATACCAGCCATTTTCCATCGGCAATTAATGTCCAGCTGTTTGAAAGAGAGAAGCCGACAGAAACACCAGACTGTGGGCTTTGGGTTTAGCTTTTTTTTTTTTTTTTTAAATTCACATGTGGTCATGGCAGGCTCAACTCTCGATTGGTGGTTGTCTTTTTATTGACATACAAAAGATATCACTTTTCCCCGGGCTCGGTAGGCCCTCTAATATGATGTATGTTGACTGCGTGTGTGTTTGAACAGCTGCTGGATGTTGAAGACCTTTCTTCTTCTTCTTCTTCTTCTTCTTCTTCTTCTTCTTCTTCTCCTCTCTCCCCATCTCTCCATCTCCCACAGTTCAAAGGGAAAAAGCCTCTCTTCGTACAGCTTGTCCTTGACAACATCTGGAGTCTGTACGACGCTGTCGTCACGAGAAGGTGCGCTATTAATGGCCTGTAGCATGTCACTCAGAGCCCTGTGTATTTGCGTGCTGTGTGTGTGCGTGTGTGCGTGTGTGTTCTTCTGTACATGTGTACATTTGTGTGTTGTGTGTGCATGTATGTACAATAGGTGTGTGTGTGTGTGTGCGCACGTGCGTGCGCATGTGTTTTGCACTATGTGTTACCCCGGGAATCCTGACACACCGATGACAGCCGTGTCACTGTATCCGCAGGGACAAGGAGAAGGTGGAGAAGATGGTGGCCTCTCTGGGGGTGAAGGTGGCCACCAGGGACCTGCGGCACTCGGACCCCAAAGTGCTCCTCAGCGCCATCTGCAGTCAGTGGCTGCCTCTGTCACAGGCGGTGCTCTGTATCCTTCCTCTGTGAAAGCCTTACTGTAAAGCAACGCACATCCAACTGCAGAACACACCATGTCCAGGAAGTCAATAGTGCTGCCACATATATTTTTTTTCCCCAACAAGTCGCTGAACCAGCTGATCTTTTGGTGATAAATCAAATGACTGGTGTTAAGCATGGAATACGTGGCAGGAATTTTTACTTTCCCCTCAATCAGTTTATCTACTTCTCTGTACAGCCAAATTCAATGTGGACTACATTCTACTTTCTCAATCAGCTTGTCTACCTCAGTCCTCAACCAATTTAAATCTAGATGCTTCGGCATAGCAAGAAAGGCAACAAAAAGGGACAACAAACATCACTGACGTCAGTATGATTGAGATACTTTGTCCCTGTTTCTTGCTCTGTATCTTTCTTTTTTAGCAGTTGGAGTCAACTCCCTTCCTTTTCAACATTTTATACTGTCGTTGTATGCAAGGTTATTCATGAGCTTGTTTGTATGCAGGGAAATTCTGCACCGGTGATAACCCCAATATATATTGTGGTATGGGTTTTTCCACCTGTCCATGATGAAGTGTTTTGGCTACGCTTCTTGGCTGAAGCTCCTTAACTGTTATGGTGCCTGAAGTAATGTATGGGACAGTAGGGTAACATTTAACATTTGCAAGTAAATAGTCATATCAATTTTAGATAAGATTTTAGATTTTCATGAGTTCTGGCGCAGAATTAGTCATAATAATCGCCCTGTAAGTATTTTAATGGTTTAATTCTGACACAGAATCAGTAATATTACTAACAATGAATCTGCAGCCTTTTTACCTCCACCAAGGACCTCCTTTTACCTCCGGTTGTGTTGGCCTGTCTGTTTGTCTGTCTGTTTGTTTGTTTGTCTGTCTGTTTGTTTGTTTGTTTGTTTGTTTGTCCGCAGCATAACTCAAAAACTAATCAACTGATTTGGACGAAACTTTGTGGAGTTGTTGATAATGACCCAAGGAACAAGTGATTAAATTCTGGTGGTGATCCGGATCACGAACCGGAACCAGGACTTTTTTAAAGATTCTGTTAGCAGGATAACTCAAAAACTAATCAACTGATTTGGACAAAACTTTGTGGAGCTGTTAGCTGGCGGTGATCCGAATCACGAAGCGGAACAAGGACTTTTCAAAAGATTCTTCACCATTCTAGACGCCCCCTAGTGACCAGAAATTGAATTGCGGGAACAGCACAAAAACAAGGCAGAAAGACTTAAGCTAGATTTATGCTTCGGACGCATAGAATCTGCGTCCGTCCGTTTTCTGTCTGTGCGAGTCCACGCCCCCCTCTCAGAGGCTCTGCGCCCGTCGTCGAGCGCCTCGAAAAAATTCTAACTATCCGTCGGACGGACGCGGAGTACGCAGACAAAAAGGCACTATGATTGGTCCTCTCGCTACTTCCTTCTGTTCTGGTGGCAGCGCAATGCCAGTAGTTTGCGAGAGCAGATCTGTATTCTGTTAAAAACTTTATTAATGCCCTGTGTGTAAATGTGTGTAAATACACGAAGCTACAAGCTAAGTAACAAACAATGCATCAGTTGAACACTCGTGGCACAATGCCTGCAGTTTTACTACCGTTCCTCCACCGAATGTAAACACACATAGGCAGAATCAACTGTCTTTACATGCTTGCATTTTCTGCTCGTGAAAACAGACTGGGTATGTCAAATAATGATACCAGTGCATTGCCTTTGCAATTTTTGTGGAAATACCTAGCTAACCGGGATAGAAAGCAACATTGCTTAATAATGACCGCAGTGCTTACAATGTAGTGAAAGTATCCTAATCGTGCAATTTCAAATGTGGCTCGCGACGAGACCTCGGACCTCGCAGAACTCGCAGATGCATGAATACAATGTTGGTTCGTGGCCACTCCCACGCGAGTTTTGACGAGCGCAGTTGCAGAAGTCTAATCTGACCTTTAGGGTGTAACATGGTCAAATGTATCGAGCAGCTTCCTTGGCGGAGGTCTGCGCTCTCTGAGTGCTTCTTGTTTTTTTTCTCCTATGATAAAGTGTTGTGCTGGCTGTTCTCTCTAGGCTCTGTGAGTCTCTTCTAGTAGGTGTATCTCCTTAACGCTGGCTGCTGTAGCTATGGTGTGTGAGAAGCTGCCTAGTCCCCTGGACATGGCTGCAGAGCGGGTAGAGAAGCTGATGAGCGTGGGAGCACGACGCTTCGAATCCCTCCCAGAGCAGACCCAGGAGCTGAAGAGAGGTGAGCATCCATAGGCCTGTTCTCGTCCCATAGACTTGCATATCTTCTAGTGCAGTGATGGGCAACCTGGATTCATTAGCTACTGTCCAGTGCCACATTGTCCAAATGGACGTGGTTTTACCTGTCTAATTCAATTCATTAACTCAGAGCAATCACCTGGTTGAAAAGGACAGGTAAAACCAGGTCATTTGGAATATGTGGCACTGGATTGTAACTTGACACTGGATTGTTGCCCATCACTGTTCTGATATAATAATAACAATGACAACAACAATATTATTATTGTTATTGATGTTCATGCGGCTGATGATGTTGTTGATGACGTTGTTGAGGATGACAATTAATAATCAGTTATAATAATTCTGTTAATCATAAAGTACAGTCATTGAACGTATTATAGTGTTTGCCATCTGTGGTCTCATGGTAGCTGGTCTTGCGATTGCAGGTTGGAATATCCTTCAAGTAGGAAGGTTGTTGGTGCGGAAGTACATGTACTGTATATAGCTATTGCTCTGCATTGTCATCCATGACTGAAATCCCCTAAATCAAGCATCAAGAATTGTTTCAGGGGCGCTGTCCTCTCCTCTCCTTGTACTGAAATGATCTGTTGAATACGTATAATGCAGGGGTGTCAAACTCAAATTGACTGAGGGCCAAAATCAAAATCTGGAACGAAGTCGCGGGCCGAACTCAATACATTTTAAAAATGCACTAAAATCGTGCATGCATACACTTCATACTTATAGGGCCTACACTGTTTCCCATCATATTTGTTAGTTCAAATGTGTCTACACATCCTGTGACACAGCAAATTTCATGTTCAAGTCATATTATGCTATACATTGATGGTGTATGTGGGCCAACTATAATAGACTTTGAAATGATCTCGCGGGCCGAATAAAATGGCTCCTCGGGCCAAATTTGGCCCCCGGGCCTGAGTTTGACATCCCTGGTATACTGTATTGTAAATATACAGACATAGTTTATCTGACACTCACTCCCTTTTACAGTGAATTAATTAGTGTGTCGAGAGTCATTATGTACACTATAGTGTGTGCTCATATAATGAGGTGGAGTTTATTCATCAAAGAATTCAACTTAATTTTTTTTTTTCACAGCTTGTGCTTTATCAGCACCTGTGTGAAAGAAGCCGTTTGATCTTTGCTGGATTGTGCGTGCGTGGTTATGCGTGTGTGTGTGTGCGTGCGTGTGTGCATGCGCGTGTGGAGGGGGCGGTTGCTTTGACCAGCCGTTTTAATGGCCTCTCAGTGCAGGCCTCGTGTCATGTCAGACTTTTTACGACTCTATTTATGTTTCCTCCAGGCTTTCATTTCTTCATTTCATCAGCAGCTTGTGTGAAATTCCATCCGCCAAGGCGACTTCAGGATCTGGCCATAGGTTGCGATATTGGCAGGCGGTGCATCTTTCCAAAGTATTCCAGATCCATGCGCCAGAGAGAGAGAGAGACACGGAGGGAGAGAGATGAAGATAGAGAGAGAGAGGGAGGGCGAGAGACAGAGAGAGAAGATTGAGAGATGGATTGAGAAGTCGAGTTGGAAAGAAAGCAAGACGAGGGGGGTTGAAAGGAGGAGATGGAGATAGATAGATAGATGGATAGATATACAGAGAGGGAGAGAGTCTCCTCTCTCTTTCACCCCCTCCTCTGGTTCCCATCTGTTTCCTCCCCAACTCTGCCCAGCTCTGCTCTGCTCTCAGCTCTCAGTTCAGCCCTGCTTAGTGTAAAAGGCAGCGCCCCGTGGCTCGTGTGAGCTGGCTGGCTGGCTGGCCGCGTCGTTGGCAAAAGGGCATCCAGGCTTGTGTTTGGACTGGCCGGAGATGTGTGACTTCCCGGCTTTATGACATTCATTTTGGGGCTTTATTACCGATTCACCCCCGTGTGCGGGGAAGTTCACATTGGTACTCCTCTCCCCTGACTGTGGCGCTCACGCTGGGCTGCAGCACGCATACATACACGCACGCACGCACACACACACACACAAATTCTGCTATGAAGTCAAACTGCTGGCAGGCTCAGCATACCAAGCAGCTATAGGCTTAGAAAACATTTTGGCTTCATTCTGTTTTCCTTCTGACTTCTTTATCTCAACAGCTTTCTTTCATTGTTTTTTTTTTCCTTTTCTTTTCTTTTTTTTCTTTGTTCTCCGTCCTTGACAGCTTTCCTGGAGTGCTCGAATGAAGACACAGCCCCAGTGATTGTGTTTGTATCCAAGATGTTTGCTGTGGATTCGAAGGTGCTGCCACAAAACAAGCAGAGGTACGTGACTGATCCGACTGTGGCTGAGACCACTAGGCGAGAGAGAGAGAGAGAGAGAGAGAGAGAGAGAGAGAGAAAGAGAGAGAGAAAGAGAGAGAGAAAGAGAGAGAGAAGGACAGAGAGAAGGACAGAGAGAGAAGGACAGAGAGAGAGAGAGAGGGACGGATAGAAAATGGAAAAAAAGAAAGTGTTAGACTCCATCAGATGGTCTCTGGTCTCTATCTTCTTTGCCCACCACCTTTTTTTCTGCGTTCGTTTCCCACGTCTGACACTTCGGCAGGCCGGCCTGTCTTCCCTGTCTCTCGCCACGCACGCGGGCCCCAACACCAACAGACCTCCTCGGCTTCTCCACTGCCAGGCTGACTCATTGATTATTTACATTCTTCCTCTTCCATGAAACCTCGTTCTCCAAACACGGCATATTCTATTTTTGAGATTGGGTTTTCTCCCCCCTTTTCTATCCCCTTTTTAAGTGGGCGCGGGCATGCGCGCGCATGTGCGGTCTCGTGTGCATGTGTGCATGTACAGTATGTAGAGAAGAGTAGAGTTGAGGATCATTTATGTATACATGTTTGTCAATCAAGTAGGTAGCAGACTTCACTCAGGTTTCTTGATAACTTTTAAGGGTGCTGTCCCAAATGAATACTTAGAATCAAAGAAAAGGGGGGCGCACCTCGCATCAATTTTTTCTTCTTTATTTTTGTGCACAATGTATACATGTTTGTGCAATGTCAACTGTACAAATCATATGTCACCATGTCATCTATCATATTTTATTTGTTTTGTAATCTACTGAATTATCTATAATCTGGATTAAATATCTGTAGGTAGGTACATGTTTGCACGTCTGCAGTGTGTGACTAAGCATGTGTTCGCATACATTTGCATGTCTCTATGGGTGTGTCTCTCCACACATGCATCTCATGCGTCAGCGGAGCAGCTGAGCTGAGCTGAGGGGTGCTGATCCCATCTCAGGTGCAGGTGGTGGCGGTGCACACACACACACACACACACACACACACACACACACACACACACACACACGCTCGCGCGCGCGCGAACACCAACACACCAACACACCAACACACCAACACACCAACACACCAACACACACACACACACACACACACACGTACACACGTACACACACAGGCTCCTGCTGCTGGCTGACTTCCCTGATGTTTTAACGTTTGCCAGTGCCCTTTGATCTACAGCAGGTGCTGGACCAGGAGTTGGATGGGGTCGGGGAGTGGTGTGAGCGTGTGTGTGTGTAAGGTGCAGTGGGGGTGTGAGTGTGTATCTGTGTGTGTTTGCTTGTGTGTTTTGTGTGAGGAGGACGAGTCCGACGAGTTGTGTGTGTGTGTGTGTGCAGGTGTGTGTGTGCGTGTGTGTGTGTCTGTGTGTGTGTGTGTGTGTGTGTGTGCGCCTACGTGTGTGTGTGTACGTGTGTGTGTGTGTGCCTACGTGTGTGTGTGTTGATATAAGGGCGATATAAGGGGATAAGTCCACATATCACCCCCCCCCTCCTCCCCTGAAGCTCTGCTCCCCCTCTGCCCAGCACTGCACTGGCTGCCAGATGCCCCTTTACCACCGCACTGGCACACACACACACACACACACGCACCGTCTACAAACACACACGCCCCGTCTACAAACGCACACGCATCGTCTTCACACACACAAGCACACACACACACACAAACATATACTGGCGTGCGCACACACACATATTGACACACACACACACACACACACACACACACACACACACACACACACACACACACACACACACACACACACACACACACACACACACAGTGAGTCATCTACTGTGGGAGCTTTGATCCAGGATGATTTTGCCCCGGTACAAGGATGACGCAAATAATGAGATGCTATACTGGTATGGTAGTCTGCTATCTCAGACAAAATGTCAGTCAATACATAAACACACTTCACATTACATTATACTACAAATAAAGACACTGTTTCATTACATTATATATTAATAAAAGCACATCCTCGAAAAAAAAGTCAGTGTTGTTAGTAGTGTCTCCAATATGTTAATCTTTTATCATTATTTTAGGGGCTTTTTTAGGGGCTTGATCGAGACAGGGCAGCAAAGCTTTTGGACAAGAAAACAGAGCAGTTGGAGGCAGGGGAACAGGTCGGGGAAACGGGCCGAACTGGCGCTGGCACCCTACCTATCCCCCAGCACAGTGCGCCAGCACCTACACCCCCCCCCTCCCCATATTAGTAAATATTCATGAAGACATCACATTTGGCAATAGGCAGCACAGCTTCAATGAGCAGCATAGTTGCATACCTACCCTGGCCACAATCCTACATACTGCGCCTTTAAAGGTAAACAAAGAGCTGTTCACAATTTTCAGATCTTCACCAAAGGACATTATTGACTGTGGACATGATTGAGTGTTTGTGGAATTAAATAAATGCTGATCCTAGGCTGATTCGTGTTGTTGTTGACTGGTAGAATTTCATCAAGCATTATAGCACTGCTTATAGGTTTGCCATTTTTGCTTGATAGAAAACTGGTCACGTGAATCGATGTAGTATAATTATTTTTATGTTTCTTAATGCAGTTTTGCATTTTATGTATAAATTATGTCTAACTAAGGAAGTGCAACCTCAGGAGATAAGGAACATTTAACTGTGTGTATTTCACATATGCAGTTTCAAATGTAATGGACTCAGAAATAGGAAAAGCCAACACAGTAATAATTATTATAGCATGTGTGAAAATTCAGGCTTTCATTTTAATGTCTCCGAACATTACATTAACTTGTCATGGGCCATTTAACTTGTTAGCATGGAGTCCAGTTGTTAAAGGGAGCCGTTTTTAAAGGCACTTGTGAGGCAGACAAAGTCTTCATTCAAATTCAGATGTTTAAAAAAGTAATTGTTTTAATGTTAAATTCACAAACAAAAGCCACATGTCAGCAGAGCAGGCAAGCAGGTCAAACCCGACACAAGTCACAGATTACCTTATTACATTATTATGTATTCAGTACACCAATGGTGGTGCTCTGCAGCATTGTTTCGGGACCTACCTAACATGAGCATCCACAGGAATCATCAGCCAGCAGTACTCAAGCACAACTAGGATTTACTCAAAGTAATGGCTGCTAAAAACCAACCTGACATTAGGATTGACACTGTTGTACATTGTTGTGAAAAATTGAAGCTGCACTTGAAGAACAGAGCCCCTTTAACAAACTGCAAGCATGTGGGTGGATCTGTTCTTTTTGCAATCTCCCAGCAGCCAGTGGCACAGGAAATGGCCAAATAGAATGAGGAATAGATTCCATCGAGAATCAACAGATTCGCAATGCAGATGTCATATAGTCACACAAGAAAGTTACTGAATAAAAACAAGATGCCGGTCATTGCAACAAGCCTGATGATTCAAACTTTTACCTCAGACTACACCTGGAATTATTTATGGAAACATAAACATTGGGTTTTTAGATGGGCCTGCGGTCTACAAAAAATAAAAAAAGACATGATTGAAATATCAGTCCGTGAAATCGCGGTGTGCCTGCAAGGTACTCTGAATTTGTTTTGGATCTCGGAAGAGAAGAGTGGCTCTGAATGCATGAATCAAATAACAAAGAGGCTTTAGCCGTCTACAAAGGTTGTTCGCAAACTCCCATATCTGCCCATGCCGATTAAACGGTAACACAGGTGCCAAACCGTGAGCCCTTTTAGGGTTTGTGAGGTAATGCCGAAATGAGCTTTTAAGTAAGCCTCATTGTGGCTGGAAAACTCTTTACTTTATTCTTTCAATTTGGTACAAAAATCTGTCAAAACATTTTCCATGCAGCTGAATATGTTTTCTTTACTGTGCCATAAATGAAGAGGATATACACTTACAATGCTGAATAAACACATCTGCTGCAAATGTACTTAAATGCACTGGACATTCCAGTAGAATAAGTGTAGCAAGCAACCCCTCAATGCAAGATTCCATATTGCGGAACAATACCAAAGGTTCACACATTGAAAATATTTCCCTTCTTCAAGGTCGAGGATATGTGGTTTTGGCTGAGATTCAGAGCGTCTGAATCAAAAGTATTCCTGCTCTGCTTGTATTTATATCTAAGCCCCCACGTCCCCACCTCCCTCTTCATGATCCCCACCTTCCTCCTTGGCATTTTTTTGTGTCTACTTTGTTCCTCCCTTCTGCATCCTCCTCCTTGCATGTATATCTAAGCCCTCCTCCCCACCCCATTTCCGCAGTCTCTTTGCTTGAAGTTACTGTATAAGCCCAAGTCCTGGCCTCCAATTCCACTCACCCCCCTACCATATCCCACCTATTTGGATTAAGTCGTACAGGTACGGATGTGGAGGGAAGACACAAGCCCTCCTCCCCCTCCCAAAGCCTTGCTTTCCTGCGCGCATATGTACAGTATCTCGGACCCACTACCCCTCGGCCACCTATTGGGATTGAGTCATGAGCATTTGTATTGATAATTGAACCCCTTCCTCGTCACTTCCACACTGTCCTGCTTGCATGTACAGTCACATCCTCCTCATCACACGTATTTTCTCCAACACACCCACTGTCCCAGACATGTCCACCTATTGGGATTGAGTCATGGGTAAGGGTATTGAGCGTAAGCGCTTCCTACATTCATATCTATTTATATTTAACCTCTCCTCACCACCTGCTTGAGCCATCAACGTCATACCTACCATCACCACCAAACCTGCCCTCCTAGCCATCTGCTATCTATTGGCTATTAGGATTGAGTCATGGCCAAGGGTCTGAACCATCTAGATGCCTATCCCCTCCACACATTCCACTCTTTTGCAGCTTGCATGCATACCCACACCATCCTCACATCCACCCATCCATGACTGCACGTACTGCATATACACGCCCTCGTCTCCAACTCACCACTACCCCTCGGTTGGCTGTGAGGATTGAGTCATGGATGGGGGTCTGGAGGGCAAACACTTTTCTACATTTCTTTCTTTCTAAATATTACGGCTCTTCCCCTCTTCACCTCCATGATCATCTCCTGTTTACCCCTCAGTGGGCTGTTAGCCTTGATGTTATCACGGGTGAGGGTCCTGTGTGGAGGGTAGACACTAGATGGAGCACTAGGAGTGTTTACGCTGCTGACACACACACTGCTGTGCTGACCTGCTGCTAGGGCCACATGGCCCACAGAACAAGTCCTTTGTTCAGGGGAAGCATGGTGCTGCGAAGGTGAGGGATGTAGGGTGGGGGTGGGGAAGAGGAAGAGGAAGGGCATTGAATCGGAGGGGGTATGAGTGAGGGGGTGGCAAGATTGCCTTCGCCTGTGGTTTCTTACATCCTTCTCTCCGCTTTTTATTTATTTATTTATTATTATTATTATTTGAAAGACCCCATTTCTCTGAGCGAAAGCAGCAAGTGAGTGGGTGGGTGGACCCTGTTGAAGCTAACAGTCTCTCTCTCTCTCTCTCTCTCTCTCTCTGTCTCTCTCTCTCTCTCTCTCTCTCTCTCTCTCTCTCTCTCTCTCTCTCTCTCTCTCTCTCTCTCTCTCTCTAACATGTCGAGCTGATTTAAAACTAAATAATTCCAGCCTGGGCTCTCAGTGGGGACATGCTGAAGTGCCTTATTCTTCGGGCCTACTGTTTTTCACGGGAAGTGGTTTCCCATCCCTCCTGCCTCCCGCTGAAAACCGTCTGTGACTTGTGACTGTGACGTCTCCACATCTCCAGCTCTTTCTCTCTCTCCCTCTCTCCCTCCCTCTCTCCCTATCTCCCCTCCCTCTCTTTCTCTCTCTCTCTCTCTCTCTCTCTCTCTCTCTCTCTCTCTCTCTCTCTCTCTCTCTCTCTCTCTCTCCCTCTCTCAGACAGACAGTACCTGTCTGTGGCTCTGCTCTGCTGCCGACCCGTTTCTCTCCATCGCCTGTTTTCCATTTTTCCCCCATTAAAGCAAAATGGACCCAAAAAAAATCTACAAGACAGGCTCCGGGTCGTGATGCACTCCCGGCAACATGATGGATTGATGTAGCGGAAGATTAGCCTGCTTCTTCTTTCTTTTTAAAGGGGGGACAACCAGCATCAAGCTTTAAATAAAGTTCTGCTTGCCGTATCGGCCTCATAAATCTCTTCTGGGCTTGTCAGCCAGGGGCTGCACTTGTCGTCGTCGTCGTTGTTGTTGGACGTAGGTTGATCTGTCTTTCTGGGTGCAACATACTAATACGATTATAAGGATCCAAGATGGCGGCAGGCGGCGCGTGCATGTGTGTGCACTTGAAAGGCCGGAGTGACAGTGGTGCGTCGGGTTGAGTCATTGGAAGCAGATGGCCGCAGGAAGCGGAGAGGATGGGCGGTAGCCATTAGGGCTCTTTGTGTTGGCCTTAATTGCCTCGCCTGCACAACATGTGGGAATATTATGGGAAGTGGAGGTTGTTGTTGGAGAGCCTCATATTGCACTGTACTCCGTCTCCGCTAACAAGTAGGCAAGGCAAAGGCGAAGACGTTAGTGTTCGCGCAGCCAGCCAGCCAGCAAGCATCGCTGGTCTGGTCACGGTAAAGATTACGCTAGACGACGAGAATGTTTACTTTGGAGCATTTGATGTCTGGAGGAAAAAAAAAAAAAACACTACAAAGGAAAGTTGCAATTTTACTCTTTAGATGTTACAAATTGTGGGTTTGCGGTAATTAGATATACGTAATGGTTTCCTCTAGTCGTTATTGTTATTTTAATTACCCTGAGCTCTGACTGACCTGGGTGTTTGTGGGAGTCTGTGGTTGGGGTCACTGTGGGTGATTAAAATGATGAGGCCTTTTGCGCACTCT
>NC_085878.1:23661001-23663501 GCF_034702125.1 Engraulis encrasicolus
CTTGCGTGTGTGTGCGCTTGCGTGTTTGCGTGCATTTGTACATGTGCCATGTGTGCCTGCACAACTGTGTTTGGTTGTGTGTGTTTATGTGCGCACATGTGTATGGTTGAGTATGTGCATGTGAATACATGTGTTCTTAACATGGGTGTGAGTGTGCACATACAACGAGACACACACACATGAATTTGTGTATGTGCCCACAAGCGTGTGTGTGTGTGTGTGTGTGTGTGTGTGTGTGTGTGTCTGTGTGTGTGTCTGTGTGTGTGTGTCTGTGTGTGTGTGTGTGTGTGTGTGTGTGTGTGTGTGTGTGTGTGTGTGTGTGTGTGTGTGTGTGTGTGTGTGTCTGTGTGCATGCGTGCGTGAGTGCTTGTGTGTCAGGCCTATTTTGGGACAGCCACTTTGTTATTACGTGGGCTTAGGATGTGTCGACAATATTGGAGGGGGCCCCAGCAGCCACCATCCGCCACCAGCAGCCTCGGTCAGTACCACCACCGCGACTGCTGCTCTCACTGCCGCCGCCCCCCGCTAAGCTAAGGGTCCCCTTCACTCACCACAATGACACTTCTGTGTGCAGTTTCACATGTCACATGTGGCACGGATTTGCTCCCTCCATACAGGCGAAACAGGCCCCGAGTTGAGTAATTGTGTTTGCGCAGCTTGGCCCCCGAGCGCACGTCGGCCATATAATTAGGGGGACTTGACCTTTTGTCGCTTTTTTATCATACTTTTAAAAATGGTTTTATTATTGTTTGTGTTTCTTTCAGGAGCATGAATGTATGAATGAGGGGAGTGTGAGGCAGAGAAAGGCGAGGTGTTGTTGAAGGGGGGACGCATGTTCGCAACATGGGTGGTTCCTTTCACAGTTGTATAACTTTGGTGAGGCATGACCACTGCCATTGGGCCATGTTAGGTAATCAGACTGTTGTTGTGTTTGGCAGCTTTACAGTGCCAAGTTCGCTTAGTGACAGACACGCAGAGTAGAGTAGAGTCACTTTATTGATCCTGAGGGGGAATTAAGGATTCCCCAAAACAACAAAAATGTTGTTTTTATTCAGCACCTTATGGCAATGTTGTCTTGTGGGAGGAAGATTGTTGTGTTTTTTTTTTACTGTTTGGGTGTAGCCCAGTGACCGTAAACCTAATTTTTGACCGGTGTGTGGTGGGGAGGGGGGGGGGTTTGGAAAGCCCGGTGCCAGAAAGAGCAGAGTCAGAATGTTTCCACAACACAGTCCTGGGGTTTGTAATGTGTCATCATAAAAACTGGCCTACAGCAGGACCATGTTTTATTTTGCTTTACTGTTTGGGTGAATGGTTTCACAGATGAGGATATCCACTTGTTTTGTCTTTTAAGAACTTCTTTAAGAGTCTGAGAGTGACGGCAGACACTTTCCTCGCTCTCCTTCTCGTGGCTGTAGTTTGATGAATTTCATCCAAGTTTTTTTTGCGATGACACAGGGGATTTGCTGTAGTCGCCTGCACAGTCTGTAAATCTCCCGTAACAGAGGAAGCAGAAGCATCAGGCCAGAGCGGCCGAGGAGCCTTTTGTGTGTGCTTGATCCAGTTAGCCCCTTACTCTCTGGGCCGGAAGAAACCGCACCGCACAGCACCGCCTAGCTACAGCTACTACAACAGTGACAACAGCAGGGGAGAGCTGTGCGTGTGTGTGTGTGTGCGCCTATGTGTGTGTGCGCCTATGTGTGTGTGCGGGCACTTGTGTGTGTGCACGCTATTGTGTGTGTGTGTGTGTGTGTGTGTGAGAGAGGGAGATAGAATGTCTTACACACTGCGCGTTAACACACACTATTGTGTGTGGGTGTGTGTATTAGTGTGTGTAAGTGTGTGTGTTTGTCTGTGTGTAAGTGTGTGTGTTATTATAGCAGATGTTATTTCTCCTTCCTGCTAAGCTGCTGCTGCAGTTGAGCCATGAGGGAAATAAAGTTGTGTTGGCTGCGATAGTAGCAGAGCGATGGGATGGGATGGGATGGGATGGGATGGGGGTGATAGTAATGAAAGAGCAGGGGATGAGGCTCACAGCGCACAGCTCCTGGTCATGGGCTCTTGGCCTCACAGTGGTCGGCCAAACACATCCCCGCACACAGAGAGAGAGAGACACACACATACACAGCCACAGACACATACAGAGACTCATATAGACGCATGCACGTGCACACACACACACACACACACACACACACACACACACACACACACACACACACACACACACACACACACACACACACAAAGCCTCATGTAGACACTACCATACTCACACACTTGCACACACACACAAACATATACAAACACACATGCACTTCATACACACAGACACACACACACACACACACACACACACACACACACACACACACACACACACACACACACACACACACACACACACAGTGGTTGGCCAAACGCATCCATACACAGAGAAAAAGAGACAGACACACACATGCACATACAGACACACTCGTATAGACACTAACCTACACAGACA
>NC_085878.1:23678501-23693501 GCF_034702125.1 Engraulis encrasicolus
GTCTCTACTGCTGCTGCTGGTGATGACTACCGCTTGCTCATACAGTACAAACCCACGTCCTTTTAAAAGCGCCAGTGGTCCCAGTAAAGAACCGCATGCAGTCAATTTGTCGATTCGGAGTGTTTTTTGTCGTGATGTCGACAATAGTCATGTTTCCGTCTGTGGGATGCCCCCCGTGGATGCTCTCCTCTTCCCTCGTGAGAAAGTTGTCTTGTCTCATGAGCTGGTTTCTAGAGTTCTGTGAGCCCTGGCAGAATTGGTTAGGAAATGGGTCTTGGGAGCCCTTACCAGTAGGAAGAGTGTGTGGGTGGCTGACTAATTAACCAGTGCTGCTTCATCCCCAACCATGCCAGAAATGCCCCTGAGCAAGGCAACTAACCCCCCACAATTTTCTAGTGAAATTGTCCCTGCACTGTACTTTAATAACGAGGTCACTCTGAATAACAATGTCATTTAAGTGTAATTGTAATGTAATGTAGTGAGATGTGTGTTCCTTGCCATTCATACAAATTACTTCTTCAAAACCAGTGTTAGTGAGTAGGTTTTAGTGGGAAGGAAATTGGTGTTTCAATGTCCTTATCAATAGGAAGAATGTGGATGATTAACTAATTAATAAGTGCTTCTTCCCCATCCATGCATGAAATGCCCTTGAGAAAGATGACTAAAGCCACATTATTCCAGGGATACTGTCGCTGTGTTTTTCCGTAATAACTGTAGTTTAGCCTGAATAAGAATGCCAGCTAAGTGTCATATAATGTAGTGAGATGTGTTTTCCTTGCTATTTACACAAATCAGTACTTCAAACTAGTTTTTAGGTTTGAGTGGGAAGGAAATTGGTCCTCGAAGCCTAGGAAAAATGTGGTCGGGTAACTAATTAACAAGTGCCTCATCTCTTACCCCATCCATGCCTGAAATGTCTTTGAGCAAGGCAACCAGCCCCACATTGTTCCACAGGGATTGTCTCTCTACTCTGCCTCACTTCACTGTAGGTCGCTCTGGAAGAGCACCAAGTGTAGTGTAATGTAATGTAGTGTAGTGAGATGTGTGTTCCTTGCAGTGTAGTACACGACTCAGTACTTCAGACTAGGGCTGCCATTAGCACAGACACAGGCAGCCAAGCCTTTCCAGTTGAAAATGGCTGTGAGGCTTTCTGGCTGGCCCGCCTGGGTAGTGTACCTCTTTGGCTCCCGCTCAGTCATCTGCGTGAGCTCCCTCATCTACCGAGAACAGCATCCAAACTTTTCCACCTCCTGGCTTAGTTTGTGTGTGTGTGTGTGTGTGTGTGTGTGTTTATTTATTTTTGCTCAAAGTTCATATCGGTGTTGTGTTTTTTGGTCTAGTGCCAGGTTTATTTTTTTCTTTTGCTGGAGAATTTTGCTCAGAAAGGGAGATATCACCTTTTTGTTGGAGCCTTGTGCCCTGTGGTGCCCCTCTCCTTTCTCTGCCCTTTAAAGAAGTGCGAAAGCTGTGTGTGTGTGTGTGTGTGTGTGTGTGTGTGTGTGTGTGTGTGTGTGTGCGTGTGTGTGCGTGTGTGTGCGTGTGTGCGTGCGTGCGTGCGTGCGTGCGTGCGTGCGTGCGTGCGTGCGTGCGTGCGTGCATACACCTCCTTCTCCACGTAATGGAAAATGGTTGATGCTTTATGATTTCTTTATATCTACTTTGTTTTTCATATCAACTTCACCAAACTTTACCTAAATAAGAAACTGTTCATGTGTTGTTGTAAAATCTCATTTTCCCCACCCTGTCTTATTTCCCTTCCTTCCTCTTTTCTTTCTCCACTTTCCCTCTCTATCTATCGCTTTCTTGCTCCTTCCTCTATCTATGTCTTCTTTTTCCGCTCTCTGTTTCTCCCTCATCTTTCTTTTTTTCGCTCACTTACTCGCTCTACTATCCCTCTTTACCACCTCTCTTCCTCTGCATCTCTCTTACTCAATTTCTCTTCTCCTCTTCCTCTAATCTTCCCATCTCTCTTTCCTACCTTCTTCCTCTCTCTACCCCCCTCCATCTCTCCATCTCTCCATCTCTCCCTCTTTCTCTCTCTCTCTCTCTCTCTCTCTCTCTCTCTCTCTCTCTCTCTCTCTACCTCTACCTCTCTCTACCTCTCTCTCCTACTCTCCCCTGTCTTGATGGCTTTGTGCTCGGGGCCCTCTCTCTCTCCCTCTGCTCATTGTGGTGTACAGTAACCACTGAAATAGTGCTGAGTCTCCTCAGTATTAAACCACACCCACCTCATTAATTCCTCTGCTGCCTGTTTTTTTTCTCTTTTTTTCTATGGTGAGAGTATTACTGCACCCAGATGCACTGATTTCCTCTCTCCACTGCAATTTATTTCTTGGCTTCAAAAGACTCCTGGGCGGCTTTTGTGCCTCTTTAAATAGGAAACGCGGTGATCGGACCTGTTATCGGAGGGTGAACTGTCCCTTGAATGTCACAGTTGCAGTAGAAGGATTAACACGTTCCATGTGCACGCAAAAACACACACACACACTAGGGCTGGTAACATTCCCCAGAAATTAAATTCGAATATGTGTCTTAAAATATGGTCCGAATATCGAATATATTCGAATATTATTATTAATTAATTAATATTTTTTCCTGCGGAGAAAATCACGCAAAAAAACGAGCACTGGGCACGGAATAGACACTTTAGACAATGGGGAAAAGGCTATTGCATATCGTTCTACCCGTTTATTTTATGCTGGAGATCGAATAGATACAATTAGTGTTAAAAACTCCAAGTGGGAAAGTAGAAACACGGCACTAGCCAGGCTGTGCCCTCCTAGTGGCGCAACATTTTGAACGTCGATGATAATCAAGCAAACACGATGTGAAAGACTATCTAGGTCCATAACTGGCGACTGTAGATGTTAGAAGCAACAAGCAATGTTGTTTGGTCGTAAGTAGCCTAAATGTCACTCTTAATTTAGGGCGTATTCATTCAGACCAGGATTGATAGACTTTCGTTTTGACCAAACGCTGTGTTTCTATCACCTGGAGTTGGTACGGGGACCCAGATAGTCTTTCACAACGGCACCTTAGCGGATGCGTGCTCCCTCTCGCTGCAACATGGTCTCCAAAAATTCCGTGCTCCTGGACACGGATGTTAACGACACGAAATCTGTGTCTAGGAGCACGGATTTTGCCAAAATTCCGTGCTCCTGGACACGGAATTGTCTTCCGTGATGGACACACAGAAGTGCTCTCTCTATACTCCCACAGCTCTGTTTCCACAGTCTTGTGTTTTCTCAGGATTTTTCGAATTTCAAATATTTTTTCTCAAAAAAACATTTCTTACTGACAGGTTAGGCTTAGGGATCGTTTTGGTCTGGGCACAGCTATTTTTCTTTCATTCATTATATGAATTTGATAGCCTAGCAACCAACTGGAAAAGGTATTTCTCAAAAATATGTCTTTAATGACAGGTTAAGGTTAGGGAATGTTTTGGTCAGGGCACAACTTAAATAACTATAGCATTATTTTGTTTAGGATTAGCATTTGGTATGTATTTTCTAATGATAGCGTTAACACAGTGTTGTGGTAATAGCCTTTAGAAAGCACTTCCTTGTGCCCATCACGGAAAACAATTCCGTGTCCTGGAGCACGGAAAACAATTCCGTGTCCAGCAGCACGGAATTTTGGCAAAATCCGTGCTCCTGGACACGGATTTCGTGTCCTAAACATCCATGTTTAGGAGCACAGAATGTTGGAGATCAGGCTGTCTCTCTCACTCACCCACCCCCACACACACACCGACACACACACACTAGCGTCACCCAACCTCTCCAACTAAAATTTGGGCTGTACCTCGCTTGATTCCATTGCTGCTTTGACAAACTCCTTGATGCCGCCTGCTTTGGTCTCGTGCATCCCGTCTCCAATTCAAGCAATTCGTGACTGCCTCTTGTCGCCTTATCTTAAGCCAGCATTTGTGGCGGACGGTGCAAAAAAATGCGAATCGCTTATCTGTAGCTAAAAAAAAAAAAGCTATATTGTGACTTCATGGTGCTAACTCACACCTCGCCAGCTTCCATACCACTTTATCACTCGGCTCACTTTTATTCCGTGCATAGTTTGGAGTGGGGGTGTAGGGCTCCACGTTGTAAGTCATTCACGAGAGACGACAACTTTTTACAATGTGGTTCGAACAGCAATAAGAACTCAAATGTCAAAACAATCTGCACAAAGCTACTCTCTATCAACAAAGCAATTCGCAGTCCTTGCTTCCTTGTTGTGACATGTGACTGCAGCAGCTACACACAGGCCAGTAAGGGACGCACCATGGACACTTAGGAGAATCAATGCGCGCGCTGCCCTGCGCAATATATTTTGTAAATTATTCGAATATTCATTTTTGCATTCGAATATACATATTTTTTCCCTTATTCGAATATTATTCGAATTTCGAAAATTATTTTACCAGCCCTAACACTCACACCTTCACAGTATATGTTCCTCCATAAAATGCCACTGTCATTCAGAGAAATTACATTACCAAATGCATAATCTTCAGCATTGCTATGTTTCGTCGCATTTCATCTACGACGCTTTCTTGTCTTTCACTTTTTTGGCTACAGCTATGGCTTTATTATATGGAAAATGCATTGGTTTAGATTTTCCAAAAGTGACAGTCTGAAAGTATAGCTGTTACCAAAGGAACTCAGTAAATCAAGCTCTGTTGGCCAGTAAGTAGCAAATATCGCTCTGTCTTTTTCTTCCTGTGCATTCAGCAGAAAGAAAATAAAAGACAAACGTCCCCCCCCATAGTTTGTGGGAAAGTATTTTTGGTCTGTCTCTCTCTCTTTTTGTGGATATCCTGTCATCCGATAAGCTCAATCGGGTTTTTCATTTCTTGTCCATGTCTCGCCAAGCACCAAGTTATCCGCCTCAGTGACTTGTGTCGGGGGAGCTCCTGTGATCCGGATGAAGCAAAGCCACATTTGATTTGATGGCAGAGATTGCAACCTCGGTTAAGTTGCTGTCATATCCTCAGCTAAGATCTCGGCTGGCTGAAAGGTCTTCACCCTAAGTTTGTACCCGGCTGTTTTGTAGCCGACACTTGCGTTTACGGCACAGAACACGACTTTTGAAGTCGGTGTGCCTCGTTTAGAATCCATTTGTAGGGAGTTGGAGGGGAAAGAGTGGGGTGGAGTGGAGATGGGGAAGGAGGGTGACTAGGTGAGATGTTGCTCTAAAAAAATAGTGGCAAGAGATGTCGGAATGATAAACGGGATGGAAAAAAACAGTGCAAAACCACATAGAAGGAGAAGCTTTTTCGTCTATGAAAAAGCCTGGCTCAGGGGAAGAAGGCCGATACGCATAGCTCTGCTCGTCCGTCCGTCCATCGTTTGATGTGTGTGCGTGCGTGGTTCCGCTGGCCGGCCAGCCAGGCTGTCAGCCGTTGTGTTGTGTTGGCGGGGTTAAGGGCCTGGACGACATCAAAACTCCTCGGGAAACCGACCGCAAGGCGAAGCAGCTGTGCAGAAGCGACGGCTTTTTGAAGTCGCCTGTGTCTCCCTGCCAAGGCCCGGGATGAATAATGCTGATTCAGTGGTGAGAGGTTTATGAAAACATTTGTTTTGTGTTAGAGAGTTTCTCCCTGGCGCTCTCTTCCTCGCTCGCTATCGCTATATCTCTCTCTATCTCTCTCCATATCTCTCTCTCTCTCTCTCTCTGTCTCTCTCTCTCTCTCTCTCTCTCTCTCTCTCTCTCTCTCTCTCTCTCTCTCTCTCTCTCTCTCTCTCTCTCTCTCAATCTCCTGCCATATCTTTTCATACTTTCTCCTCTTCTTCCTTTGCTTTCCCTATGCCACCACAGTCTAAGAACACTTAACTGTGGCCACATAAATCTTTTTTTCCCCACTTCTGAGGCCACACTGCATTTTGTTTTTTTTTAATTTTCCTTTTTCTTTTTCTTTTTTTGTTTGTTTGTGGCCGTTGTGATTCCCAGGGAAAGGGTGTGATCATCTCAAGGGCAGATAGTGTGCGTGTGTGTGTACGTGCGTGTGTGTTTGTGTGTGCGTGCGTGCGATCATCTCAAGGACAGATCCCCACAGATGAATGAATCAGCAGAAGAGCTGATTTGAGCTCTGGGAGGGAAAGCTCGGCAGTGTTGCCAGATTGGGCAGTTTCCTGCCGCAGACGGTCATCTTAAGCAGCCTGTGGGTGACAAAATGCTTTGGGTGGGTTTTTCAGTAGAAATCAATAAAACTTAGCTCAAATTGGGTGAGATTTAGTGCCTCCCTGCATTTTTTGAGCATTTCTTTGGTTGCAAGTCAGTACATTGCGATGGCAAATTATTCATAGGTGTGTGTGCGTGTGCGTGTGCATGTGTGTGCGTGCGTGCGTGCGTGAGTGCATGCCTGTGTATTTGCGTGTGTGTGTAATGTATGTCTATCCAGTCATGGATCCTATCCCCTAGAGGTGCTCCGATTGCTCGGCAGCCGATCATGATCGGCAGATAATGGCCAAAAATAGCCTGATCGGTGATCGGAAAAACGTGCCGATCAAAAAACCGATCCAGAGATATTAAATTCCTCACGCAACCATTTTGCCTTTACACCTGGCGCTGCCTGCATGTAGCCTAGGTGCTGGCTCTGCACAGCTGCTGCACCAAAATAAGGCATCTTTACTTGTCTTTAACTTTTTGGAATTCCCTCCTTCATTTTCACCATTTATAATCATATCTGCATCAACAGTGATCTGATTTTCCGATCCAGGCGCCGTTTACATGACGCTTGTAACTTGCGAATGACTTGTCAGTCTCGCCATGTTCGCTATTTTGAGTTACAGCCTGTCAGCACGCAACAACTAAACGTTTCCAAAACAATCATCAACGGTATTGTTTTCAAAGTTGTAGCCTAATGCACAGCCAGGTCATTAGTTTGTAGTCGCTGCAACACCAAACAGTGCAGAGGGAGAGTGGACGGTGAAACTCAATGAGTCTGTGCAGGGAATTCTACAATCTATGACAGTGTTACAGAGAAAGAGCTTTCCTCGCAGACACGCTGTGTTGTGCGTGTTGCCTGTTCTTTCAAGTGAAGTTTTTTTTTCTTGTTTAGTGTAGAATCTCAAGTGTTTCAGTCACAATGTAATTTGCGATAGACTACTTCTCTCCAGTTAGCCATGTTACGTTATAACCTGTGTAGTTGCCTCGGTCAGCACGCGACAAGTTCACGTTGTCCGCACAAGCATGCCAACGTTATTGTTTTCAAAGTTGTAATTGACAGTCAGTCGATTAGTTTGATAGTCGCTGAAACGCCAAACGGCGACAGGTGAGGGGAGAGGGAGAGAGTCAGACCGGTCGCGGAGCACTGCAGCTGTGGACAGTGAGTGACAGAGAGGGGAGGGGCTCTCCTCACGAGGCTGCTCATTTAAAGCGACAGGGTTTTTTTCTCGTATGCAGAAGACGAGAGACTGAGATCCAGGTGTCTGAGCTTCAATTCAATCTTAAATAGTTTAGTAATTATATGCAATAACTTATAAATTGATTAATACTGTAGACTTACTTGTAGGCTATATTACCAACACTAGTCTGAAAGAGCTGCAAGATAATAATAATAATAATGGCCTAGGCCTAATAATAATAATGATAATAATAATAATAGCCTAATAATAGGCCTACATTGTGAAAGCGACATGTGCAAATTAAGATTGATTGGTTTATGGGCAGAAATGGTATTCAATAAGGATAATTAATAGGCTATTAAAAAAAATAGGAAATAATCGGCAATGATCGGTGATCGGCAGATAAAGATTTTTGGTGATCGGTATCGGTGATCGGGCCAAAAAAATGGTGATCGGAGCACCTCTACTATCCCCAATCATGCTTGACTAGCTGTGTTTTTCTCCTCTACCTCTCACGGTCTTTGTCTCACTGCCTCTACCCCACTATTGACTCTGTCTATCTCCGACTCTCTCTCTCTTTCTCTCTCTCTCTCTCTCTCTCTCTCTCTCTCTCTCTCTCTCTCTCTCTCTCTCTCTCTCTCTCTCTCTCTCTCTCTCTCTCTCTCTCTCTCTTACAATCCTTCATAATGCAGGCCTTGTGGAAATCATGCACCCTAACACCCCTCCCCTCCATCTCCACCTCCCACAGCCGGCCTTATCCCTCAGCCTCCATCACTTCTCTGCTTTCCACTGGAATTTATTGACTACCCCCCCCCCCCACCCCGCACCCCTCTCCATTCCTCCTCTTTATCTCTCGCATCTTCACCCACGCGCTCTCTCTCTCTCTCTCTCTCTCTCTCTCTCTCTCTCTCTCTCTCTCTCTCTCTCTCTCTCTCTCTCTCTCTCTCTCTCTCTCTCTCTCCAGGGTGACCTAGATTTCAGACTCCACTGCTGTCCTGAAGAGCAGCCTCTCAGGGTGTGTTGTTCACATTACGAATTCTGTTTGGGGCGGAAAAAAGAGAAAAAGGAAAAAAAACAGGGAATTGTGGTGCGGATCTTAGGGGAGACGGGGTTTGGGGGTGGGGGGGGGTGTGTGTTGCCGTCAGGATTCCCCCTCAGTATGTGCCTTTGTCTGGATTCTCCTCTCCATTGCTCAATGTTTCGTTCCTCAGCCTCCTTTTTCGTTCATGGAGGCAGTGGATTAAATATCCAGGTTAATGAGAGCTTGTTACGGAGGTAGCCCTCCATCTCACCCCCCACCCCCTAGCTGACAGCAGCTAATACAGTACTGTCCTTTTGTATGACAGCAGATTCAGTGGTTCTCCCTACCTACCTGGCTGCTTGGCTGGCTCCAGCCAGACCGACCCTCAGCCTATCTCGCTGGTCTCTTTGTCTCTTTGTGTCTGGACGGCAGTTCCAGACTCCACCAATAGGTGGTGCTGTAGAAGTGAATATAGTGACATGAACTGCCCCCCTCTCCCCTTTCGCTCACTCACTCTCCCTCTCTCTCTCTCTCTCTCTCTCTCTCTCTGCTCAGACCTGAGCAGCACAAAGGCTGAGTGGACAGATATTTACACTTGAGGTTATGGAGAGCAAGCAATCAGACTGGCCCTTATTCTCTCACCTTAGACCACCTCAGAGCCTGCAGAGCCAACCATTTCTTTAAAAAAAACACCTTTTTTTCCAAAACTGCTGTCTGCCATTACAGCTAATCAGTTTACTGTAGCAGCACAGCTTTTGTTCTCTTCCGTCCTCATAGAAATAACCGTCATGTAACAGGGTGTTGCATCTAAAGCGTTGCAGCGCAGCAGAGTGGATTGGGGGTGTTAGCTAGCGTCCCCGGCTAAGCTGCCGAGAGCCTGCTGGCTGGCTGCTGAGGAGGAGTTGTTTTATTCTGATTCTGTGGGAACGCGAGGGAGAATGATCCCGGAGCACATGCAGCGCAGATGCAAATGCCATTAAGCAGAACAAATTGCTGAGTGCGGTGATCTCTTTGCGCGCACTCACACACACACCCACACACACACACAGCCACACACACACACACACACACACACACACACACAAGCACACACACACACACTTGTGCGGACGCCTGCACACGCACGTACACTTGCCTCTGACAATAAAAGTACTCAACTGAAAGCAAGCATGGCAGTCCTGACACACACACACATACAAAACTCACTCATACCCGCACGCATGCACACACGCACATGCACACACGATGTGTTTCATACTCTTTCCAGCACATTGAGGGTGCACCTTTTGTAAATCAGCCCTTGCTGCTGCCAAGACTAAAGAAATATATGTAAGCTGTTGAAAAACAGGGGAGGGGAGGGAAGGAAGAGAGTGAGAAACCCAAACAGCCCCTTCTCTCTCTCTCTCTCTCTCTCTCTCTCTCTCTCTCTCTCTCTCTCTCTCTCTCTCTCTCTCTCTCGCTCTCGCTCTCTCATATATAACGTCTGCTTGATGGCTTTTGATGCTGTAAAAGATTCTTAAAATAACCCCAACCGCTATTCCCTCGGTGGAGGAAATAAACGGCGTTCTGATACTCCGACTGCTCAGACTGGAAATCAAATACACGGCACTTAATGGCCAAGAGATCTCTCTCCTCTGCTCTCCTCTCCTCTCTCTGATGTTTTCTTCTTCTACTTCTTCTTTTTTCTTTCCACGTACGATTCCATGTATCACTTCATTGGGAGGAAAACAGGAAGTCGAGGTCTACTCTCCAGGCTCACGTAGAAGGTGTGTGTGTGTGTGTGTGTGTGTGTGTGTGTGTGTGTGTGTGTGTGTGTGCGTGTGTGTGTGTGTGTGTGTGTGTGTGTGTGTGTGTGTGTGTGTGTGTGTGTGTGTGTGTGTGTGTGTTTGTGCAAGAGTCTGTTTGTGTGTGTGTGTCTGTCTGTCTGTCTGTGTTTGTCTGTCTGTCTGTCTGTCTGTGTCTGTCTGTGTCTGTGTGTGTGCATGTGTGTGCGTGTGTATGTGTGAGTGTGTCTGTCTCTGTGTGACTGTGTGTGTGTGTGTGTGTGTGTGTCTGTCTCTGTGTATGTCTGTGTGTGTGTGTGTCTGTGTGGGCGTGTGGGTCGGTGGGTCACAAATTTGTTTACTCTCCTCTGCGTCCTTTCTTCAACCCACTAACCCCCACCCCTCAGTGTTTTGGCCATTTCCAATGACTTTGCCTGCCCTTCTGCTATTTTTGGGCCCACCTATTAGAGGAATCCGGCACATTGGCTTTTGTCAAGAGAAATTGAGTGTGTGTGTGTGTGTGTGTGTGTGTGTGTGTGTGTGTGTGTGTGTGTGTGTGTGTGTGTGTGTGTGTGTGTGTGTGTGTGTGTGTGTGTGTGTGTGTGTGTGTGTGTGTGTGTGTGTGTGTGTGTGTGTGTGTGTGTGTTCGAGTGTGTGTGTGTTCGAGTGTGTGTGTGTTCGAGTGTGTGTTCGAGTGTGTGTTCGCAAGTGTGTTAAAGTGTTCTGGAGGGGTGTCCGTTCTTCCTCTGCCTTCCTTGCCTTGCCTGGATCTAATAAGTAGGCCTGGGAGACTGTGGCGATGGCGGTAGAGCCCTCTGTACTGGTTACTGGGCCAGTCTCACCACTGACTTGGCAGCCACAGGCGGTACAATGGATATGGCAGCACTTTTTCAAAACTTTTCTCCCCCCCTTCTCTTAATCTTTGCTTTGATTCTCGTATTGTTTCCCTAGTGATGTTCTTTTTTTGTTGTTGTGAGTCGTTCTTTAAAAGGCAGTGTAATGGGAGAACAGTGGCATCATCCACTTACAGGATGCTGTAGTAAGCTCACATACAGTCATGTGGGCTTCTCCAAGCCCTCCACAATCTCGCTCATAAATCATCATTGTTTTTCGTGAAATCTGACTTAGTCTTGTGCTCTGTTGTGCTGAAACTCAAGTCTCCTCCAGAGAGGGCGGCTTTGAACTGAGAGGAGAAGCCACAGTGGACGCGGACACTGATACGTCAGTAGAGTAGAGGGGAATAATGCAGAGATGCCAGCTCTCAAGTCAAGTGCTGCTGCACTCTAGAGTTCAATAGAGAGTCAAGCTCAAGCCTCTTCCGACGAACGAATGGACGAACTAACGAACGAAAAAGGCAGCTATTTTTTCGCACCGCCTCGATATGTGTTGTATGGAGTTCAAAGCGGTGCGGATGGAAAAAGGCGGCTTTGGGTATATATCGAACGCCGCCGCCTTCGACAGCCCGCCTGCTCGGAACAGCGGGGGCCTTGAGCATTTTCTTCAGATTTTTTTTTTCTTTCATTTCTCCCTCCTTTTCTTGTCTCTCCTCTGTTCTGTTCTCTTTTTATTCCCCTCACCCGGCCATGTTCTTGAAGCAGGAAGCCTGGAGGACTTGGCAGGTTTGAAGAGAAGCAGCCGCCAGAGAGAGAGAGAGAGAGAGAGAGAGAGAGAGAGAGAGAGAGAGAGAGAGAGAGAGAGAGAGAGAGAGAGAGAGAGAGAGAGAGAGAGAGAGAGAGAGAGAGAGAGAAGACACACTCACACTCTCTCTCTCTCACACACACACACACACACACACACACACACACACACACACACACACACACACACACACACACACACACACACATACATACACACACACACACACACATACATACACACACACACACACACATACACACACACACACTCGCACACAGGGCGAGAGTGGGCCAAATGCTTTGTCCAGAGAAGCATTCCTCTAATGCCTGCAGTTGCCAATTGTAACCCCCCTAGTAGGCATATTGTAGCATTGTGGCCTGGGTTGGCATCTCATAGAGCAGTGGCAGTGGTCTCACCACTGCCTTCAGGGTGTACCCCCACCTCTCCTTCAGCTCAAAACCACCCTTTAACCCCAAACAACAACATGCCCATACCCCTTACCCCACTCTACCCCTCATGGTGGCCTTGGTTGGCATCTCGGAGAGCAGTGGCAAGAGTGGCACTATTGCAGTCATGGTGCCTCTACCCTTTATTTATTATTATTTATTCATTATTTATTATTATTTACACCCTCTACCCCAACTTACTCCTTGTAGTGGTGTAACTAATAATCGATATGTATCAATGCATCGATCCCTTGGCCGACGCTTAGATCGAATTGTATGCTATTGTGGGTCATTCTTAAGTATCACAAATAATCGAATTGCTGGCCCCTGCCCAATGCCCTATCCATAACATAATAGAAGTAGGACATTAATTGGAAAAAATCGAAACGGACCATATCGTATCGTGGGGCATTCTGAAGTATCGAAATCGAATCGCTGCCTTAAAGGGACAGTTTGGTCAATTTCAACATGCAGTTGTATTGCTCACGCTACCCTTGACTTGTCAGTACCTGGTGATGCCACATTTTTCGGCTCAGCCCTTTCCGAGATATGAGCAATTCTAATGGGGGCAGCGTTTGTTTACATTTTTAAAAAATGAAACATAGGCCAAGTCCAAATATTTTCCCAAAAGGTACTGCTGTTTGCTAGTTGTCTGCTGATGTTTTATAACCTTTTGGATGTTTTTGGGAATAAATAAAAATGTTTTTTTGAAATGTAAACAAAGAGCTGCCCCCATTACAATGACCAGGATCTCGGAAACGGCTGAAGAAGAAGAAAAAAAAATCTCAGGCACTGACAAGTCCAGGGTAGTGTGAGCATTACAACTGCATGTTGAAATCAATATTGAATTGTATCCTCATGGAGGCTGTGATTTACATCCCTGCTATCTCCAGACCATCCTCTGAACCCCAGACTACACAACAACCTGTGTCTCCAACCCTCCTTTTCCCTATTGTACCCCATGCACGCCTCTAGCCTATGGATACACTGCTGTCATCACTGTCATTGGCACTTGTTCCATGTGCATTACAGGATCGAAGGGGTGAGGAGGTGTTTAATAGACTTTCTGATGACGGGTAATTGGTGTAATTATTACAAGCGTTGATGAGGCCATTTGTCACTAACCTTGCCTTTCAATGCCATAGTGGCATTGTTAAAGACTCTTTATTCATTCAAAGGTTTTGGTTCAGGAACAGAGCTTTGCGCCACATCCATTCGAACAAGTTTTTTTTTTTACTTTTTGAGTTAAAAGTCGTTCGTTTTTCATTCTGCGTCATCTTTATGGGTTGTAATTTTAGTGCCTTTGTTCCTGGTTGGCCTCTTGAAAGGGAGGTTTGGAGGTTTGAGAGTAAGGGGCGGGTCGTGAAGTGTGGCTGGTGAGCTGCTTGAAACACATGGTGGGGTGCCTCATCGTTACCTTACCACGTCCCCCTGGATCACTCTTAATAGTTCAAGGGATGGAAAGTTGTGTGTCTGTGTGCGTGCCTGCGTGCCTGCGTGCATGCGTGCGTCTGCGTCTGTGTCTGTTGTGTGCCTGCCTGTGTGTGTGTCTGTGTGCCTGTGTGTCTGTCTGTGTGTCTGTCTGTGTCTGTGTATGTCTGTCTGTGTGTGTCTGAGTCTGAGAGAGAGCACATTTGGACCCATTTGGGGTTTGGCTTTTTAATAAGCAGCCGTTGCGTTGTTGAGGGCTTAGGGAGCAGCTGCGGCAGGCGAGCAGGCAGGCGGCGGCGGTGGCGTTTTCAAAAGGCCGGCCCGGAGAGAGTGGCTTTCCAAGAGCCATGCCAGCTTGCAGGCGATGCCGCAATGCCACCCCACCTCACCCCCCCTCCCGCGGCGAGCCCTCGAGCAACTTCAGAGGCCTGTCGCCTGCCGCGGGCACGCCTTGGCACTGCGCCCCACACCCTGCCAGAGCCAAAGCAATCACACACTCAACCCTTCACCTCTAAACACTACCCTCGTCCTCCTTTATTGCCAAGCCTCTTTTGTCTCTCACTCTTTCTTTCTCTGACGCACTCTCTCTCTCGTGTCTCGAGGTCTCTCTCTTTTCACTCTCACTCTCACTCACTCTTTCTCTCACTGCCTTTCTTTTCTCTCTTTCTCCACCTCTGTGTCTCTTTCTCTCTCCCTCTCTCTCTCTCTCTATCTCTCTCCCTCTCTCTCCCTCTGTTTCTCTTTCTCTTTCTCCATCTCTCTCTGTCCCCCTCTCTGAGGGAGAGTAAGCTGGTGCCCTTGCTATTCGAAGCTGTTGTCACAGTTGTTTTGAAGCATGTTTTCCTTTCTTTTTTTCCTCTTCCTTATTCCCCCCATCATGCTGTTGTTCAGGTCTACTGGCCTCACCATGTTGTCTCTGCCCACAGGGCTAGACTTCTATGGAAACGGCCCCCTTTGCATTTGGCTCACGGTAGGGACACATACACGCGAATTTGCGAACTTTGCCATTCATTCCTATGAGAGAGGCGAAGGCAAGCGATGGCAAGCGAAAGCAAGCGAACAGGGGCGAAGCGAAGCGAAATTATTAAAGAAAGTTTAATGTTATGCAAATGAGGAGCGAATTCGCCTGCCGCGGCCCAATCAAATCAACAACATAACTGTTCCATTCCATTTGATTCGCCGCGACGACCTGATGACGGTTGGATTTCGCCTCTCGTCGCTTCGCTGGCTTCGCCTCCTATGTGTCCCTACCGTCAGCCCTCCGGACCTTTGACTTGATATGGAGTAGCTGTTTTAGTACTTTCCTTTCCTTTCCTTTCTTTTCTTTCCATCTTTCTTTCGTTCTTTCTTTTCTT
>NC_085878.1:23711001-23743501 GCF_034702125.1 Engraulis encrasicolus
CAGTCAATGCATCGTTTGACTGCTCTTGCTCAAGTGATCAGAATGGTTGTTATTCGCCTTTATGCTGCAGAGTTAGGGTTTCCCACCACGTTGATGCACATCTCTGGTTCCATGAGCAATAAAAAAAAGAACTGCCCGACTTTTATTTCGCAGACACCCCTTGCGTGTCTGAGAAGGTAGAAGAGAAGGCAGGGATCTCCTCAGAGGGTGTTTTCTCAACATGAGGTGTCTGGGTTTTCTTAGCCATCTCACAGGCCCCTCTCAGATGTTTTAATTGTTCCCTCGGTGTGACTTTACCCACGGCTTTGATGGCGATCTTGGATTCTGTTTGTTTTGCTTGGGTCGGGCCACGTATCTCTCTGAATCACTCTGCCGCAACCCCACCTCACCCTGGGTCTCTCTCTCTCTCTCTCTCTCTCTCTCTCTCTCTCTCTCTCTCTCTCGCTCTCTCGCTCTCTCTCTCTCTCTCTCTCTCTCTCTCTCTCGCTCTCCGTTCGCTTGCTTGGTAATACCTCAGTGATGATGTCACCCCTGAGGCCTCGGTCTCTGCCTCGGCCTCAGACACTGATCTCCTGGGCCTGATCCAGTGCCTGCATGGCCCTTCTCGCGTTACCAAGTCCAGGGGGCTGCGGAAAAAAAAGCGACTTTAACAGGGGATGGCTGGACGTTTACAGACACGGCAGAGGTTTCAAAACTGCGAGTGCGATTTAAAGTTAAGCCCCCTTTTATTGTATTGTTTTAGTGCCTGCAGGTGTTGGCTCTTAAATAGGATATTGCCACCCCCCTCCCTGCCTCCCTGCCTCCCTGCCCCTGTAATATTAGGCATCACTCCTCTGGCAGAGGCCGGCTGGTCAATAGCAGGGGCTGAACTGCTGTGAGGCACAATGCAGCAGGTCTGGCTTCAAGATTTAACAACATTCTCAAAAGATTGTAGAATGTCTTTTTAAGTGTTCCAAAACATGGTCTTAGCATTCTAGAACCTGTTTTTTTGAGCATTCTAGAACATGAACATTTCAGAATATTTTCAGAGTGTTCCAGAACATTCTGTGAGCAAGCAAAGATAGAATACCATAATTACAGACTTGGGAGGGAAAAATCCTTACTGTCTCTCTAGGTGGGTGGAGAGTCCATACAGACAACTCTCTGTCGCTCGCGAAGGTGTGGGCAGAACAGGAGCAGCGTTTGCTCTTGTGTTTTTGTGAAGGCCTCTCACTGCTAGCGAGGTGCGCAACCACCTTTTGGCTGTGCTGCCTGCAGCTGTGTAACCACCTTGTCTGTGTAGGGTCTTGTGTAAGCGCCGCTCCCTAGAAAACTTCAAAAAACAGAATTGACATAGGAACTGATAGCCATGTGGTGGATACAAATAAAAGTTCCTCTGTACCGTACGGCATTTATTTATTTTCCTGTTTGAATTTCCATGTTTTCCTGACGTGACTAGAGCCAAACCGTCATTGCTTCTTCCTCTTCCTCCTCCTCCTCCTATCCTTTGGCAGATCCCCAGTGTGTCAGCAGGGAGTGTTTGGGTAGGAGGCCAGGTTAGGTTTCCCTGTCAGTCAAAAGGCACATGCAAAGACGAGGAGAAAGAGCCAAGCATATGTGCGGTCAATGTCCAAACAACCTCTACCTCCACATTCCGTGATGTATGTCCCTACCCTCTTTCCTAGAAAGACTACAGCAATGTTTCCCAACCTATTTTGTCTTGCGACCCCCTTAGCCTTTTGCTGTTTCATGAGTACCCCTTAACTCATGCGCGGTTTGTCTTTCTCTATCCCAATGTGACTATCCTCCAAGTCCAAGTACCCCCTGCAGTGTGCTTGCGTACCCCTAGTGTTACACGTACCCCTGGTTGGGAGACACTGGACTGCAATTCAGGTGTCATATCAAAGGCGCACGCAGAAATGAGCACTGAAAGTATCTTCACAGCAAATGTCTCAAAACTCGTCTTGCGGAGCACGTGCATCACCTTACCCCCTTTAGCATCTCCCACCCTATACACTCCTTTCCCATCCCCCATCTCCCATTTACCATCACGGTTGTCTCTCTGTGAACCCACCTCCATGTCCCTCCGAGAGTCACCCCGGGTCAGGCCTCGGCACCAGGGGAATTGTATGTAAATGCCAATTGAATTTGCTCTGGGTGGGTAATGGCAAACGGGTCTGGCCCTCTTAATTTGGACCGTAGGCGATGTGATCTGCATATTCCCCCGTGCTTAGAGTGGTGAGGAGCGGAGCGGAGAGGAGCTAACCTAAGGGCAAGGACTAAGGTCCTCTAAGGGGAAGGATGAGAGGTGAAGACACGGCTGGAAAGGCAAGAGGTAAGGTAAGGGGAGAGAGAAGGGTGAAGAGAAGAGAGGAGAAGGGGAGAGAGGTTAGGGGAAATGAGGTGAGGACAGAGAGAATGGTGAAGAGTAGAGAGGTTTGAATAGGAGAGGAGAAGGGGAGAGAGGTTAGGAGAGGAGAGAGGGGTAGAGAGGGGTGAGGAGAGGAGAGTGTGCGGGGGAGAGAGGTTAGGAGAGTTGAGGAGATGCTGCAGCACTCAGCTGCATATTGACCCGAGTGTCTGGGGATCATCTCTCAGAGGAGGAGAGGAGAGGAGAGGTGAGGTGGGGGTTTCTGATTAGTGCTGCATCTCGCTCAAATGAGGCCTTCTATTACATTAGCGGCGGTGCAGTGAGCAAAGCGCTGCTTCCTCTCTCCCTCTTTTGTTCTCTTCTCTTGTCTGCCTTGCCGTTTTTACAGGCAGTCACCCCGGCTTTATGTTGAATTGCCTGCAGCATAGTCAGAGACAAAGACAACGGCAGCTGTTAACCCTCTGCCCTTACTAATGCTAATAATTTCTCTTGTACCTTTTTTCCATCTCTCTTTCTTACTGTCTGTCATTCCCTCTCTCTCTCTCTCTCTCTCTCTCTTTCTCTCTCTCTCTCTCTCTCTCTCTCTCTCTCTCTCTCTCTCTCTCTCTCTCTCTCTCGCTCTCTCTCGCTCTCTCTCGCTCTCTCTCAGGTATTGGAGGTATGGAGGAGTTTATCCTGAAGTCTGCCACCATCTCCTCCACCCCAGCGTGTCCTCCTTTCACCCCACTCAACTTTGAGGCCACCCCCATCGTCCGAGTGGCCATTGAGCCCAAGCATCCCAGTAAGTAGTGTACCATTGTGAGACACCAGAATAGTAGGCCAAGCACCCCAGTAAGTAGTGTACCATTGTGAGACACCAGAATAGTAGGCCAAGCACCCCAGTAAGGAGTGTACCATTGTGAGACACCAGAATAGTAGGCCAAGCACCCCAGTACCGGTAAGTAGTGTACCATTGTGAGACACCAGAATAGTAGGCCAAGCACCCCAGTAAGTAGTGTACCATTGTGAGACACCAGAATAGTAGGCCAAGCACCCCAGTAATTACTCTCGTAAGACACCATACCTGCAGACCTGCACATGAAAGCTTGACCTGAGGTGACATACTGTGGGTTGGTTGTGCTTGCCAGTTTGTAATGATGCTGAAAATAATACATACGTTTCATATAGCGCCTTTCTTGACACTCAAAGATTCTTTACAGGTGAAAAACATTTAGACAGTACAACACACAGTATAAGGAAAGACTGAACAGAGGTAAGGAAACACAGCAGTAAAAATAGGACATAGAAGGTAGAAGATTTATTTTATATAGCATATTTGATATGTGCTCAATATTCATCATTATTTGCCTGTCGGTTTTGTGCTTAATACCCTGAGCACAGGTGTTTTGCTTCCCGATGGTTGCTACAAGATGTACAAAGCCTACCTGGAGTTCCTTCTCTCTTCTCATGAGGGATTCATTTTTATTTTGGTAGCTTGGATATTTGCGGTTTCGATAGTTGGTTTGGATGAACGGATCTCCTCAGTGCTTGTTGGATTGACACCTCTGTCTGTCACACTTCTCTCATGTCTTGACTGTCAGGCCGGCGTCATCACTCTGTTATCTCTCTATGGTGCCTGCCCTCGTCACTCGTTCTCCTCGCCCCACCTCGTCCCCACCTAACCCACAGCTCTGGTTGCAGAGAGGAAGCGGGATGTTTGCTTATCTGTTTACAAGGATGAAATCCTTTCTCCCTCTGCCTGTTTATCTTCAGTCATTCTGCTCGTGTGGTATAATGGCTGTCCAAATAATTTAGGCTTACTGGTAAGGCTTCAGTAGATAATTTGGCATCGATGTTGTCCGTCCGTTTACCCATGCAGACAGACAGTAATGTGAGAGGATTTCAGAGACAAGAGCCTTAAAGACTTAGCCATGTGTGGGAGCAGCTGCCGTCAGTAAATTTTAGCGTTAATCTCTGTATAGTTTGCAAATTTTATAGGAAAAGAAATATCCTGTTTATTTTTTTTTAATACCTCAAGACATATCGGCTTTCAGACTGTTGGGCCAACATCACTTTGAACTGCACTCACCCAGAAAACTGGAGGCTTTTTTGAAGATCCTTGTCGGCTGCATTTTCTTGTCTGCCTCCACAACTTTCACAATTTATCAGATTGCCCTTCAGAATTCAAGATCCCGACTAGGTGGATAAGAGGTTTCTTTTGTGCAGAGATGAGAAGCGAGAGAGAGAGAGAACGAGAGAGAGAGAGAACGAGAGAGAGAGAGAAAAGAGAGAGGGAAAAAGAGACAAGTAGAGTGAGTGTGAGAGACAGGCAGGGAGAGAGAGAGAGAGAGAGAGAGAGAGAGAGAGAGAGAGAGAGAGAGAGAGAGAGAGAGAGAGAGAGAGAGAGAGAGAGAGAGAGAGAGAGAGAGACAGAGAGAGAGAGAGAAAGACAGAGCTAGAAAGTGGCATTTGCCAAGTCACAGGGCTGAAACCGCAAGAGGAGTGGAGAGGAGAGGATGGGCAGGCAGAGCTGCTCTGCTGTGCTGTGCTGTGCTTCGGTGAGTGGTGTGTGTTTCTGATTTTCCTTGGCTGTACTCTGTGGCTGTGGGTTTGGGCCGTGTTCATACCTTCTTGTGCCTACACACACAGGTATGCCAGGCCAGCACGGGATGAGCAGGCCAGGCTGGGAGCTTACATGGTGCCCAAGTTTCCACCACCGCGTTCATACCGAGACAGCATACTTTGTCATGTGCTTGTGTATCCATTCATTTTGCATGTATGTAAGGGTGCTCATGCATTTGTACATGTGTGCATGCTTATTTGTGTGTGTGCGTGTGCGTGCGCGTGTGCGTGTGTGTGTGTGCGTGTGTGCGTGTGTGCGTGTGTGTGCGTGCGTGCACGTGCGTGTGCGTGCGTGTCAACATCCGTAGGTGAGATGCCAAAGCTGGTGCGTGGTATGAAGCTGTTGAACCAGGCCGACCCGTGTGCTCAGGTACTGATCCAGGAGACTGGAGGGCACGCGCTATACTATGCCATATCATTATTGTTAGTAGTAGTAGTTATCATCACTATTACTTATATTGATTTCTAATAATGTAATTTGGACTTGAGGCTGGAGACAATATGCTCTACAAATTCAATGCTTATTTTTGATCATCATCATCATCATCATCATCATCATCATCCTCTTCCTCATAATTAATGATGATAATGTCATTTGGACCCCGTGTGTCCAGGTCCTGATCCAGGAGACTGGAGAGCATGTGCTGGTCACCGCGGGAGAGGTCCATCTGCAGCGCTGTCTGGATGACCTCAAGGAAAGGTGAGCCATTACACACACATGGACACAGACACACATTTAAGACACGTTTCACACACACACACACACACACACACACACACACACACACACACACACACACACACACACACACACACACACACACACACACACACACACACACACACACACACACACACACACACACACACACACACACTTAACACCTTTGCCAATCACGTATACCTCCCGTCACCTCCTCTTCAAAGGCTGCTCAGGAATTCTTGCCGCCTGATTTTATTCCGCTCCAATGATGTCACTGACTGCGATATTACCTCAGCGGCATCTTTTTAGCTGACGGGAAATTCGACCCAATTGGCCTGCCGCGCTTTACGGGAATCTGATAGGTGTGAAAGCAGACTCGCTAGGGATGCATTACACTCCCGACATGATGCGCGTTATGTTTGTACAAGTGCCATTGTTGTGTCTCTGGCAGACCTGTGTGACACGCTAGCACTGTCAATTAACAGTGACAGGCTAAGCCTGACTTCAGACACAGTTGAAATGCAAAGAAAGAGAGAGAGGGGAGAAAAATAAATAAATAATAAAACACACAGTTATGACATGCAACGCTGTCAATTACAGTGATGCACTGTGGCAGACTTTGGAAATAAAATATTTGAAATGGAAGTCGTGATGGCAAGCGGGGGATGAGAATAGAATCTGTTTGAGTAGGAGGCTGGAAACTCCCTAATTTCTCCCGTCACCTCGCATAATGATTTCCTCCATAAATGTTTTTTGGGAAGAGAGACACACCAAATCATCTGTTTATGGAAGGGAATCACTACCCTGTCACAGACATTGGAAGTTGGGTTGTTGGTATTTTCTTTGCAACTTGGAACAATAACTTCAGGAAGAAACAGCTGGATTGTTTTGTTTTGGTGAACTACATAGTTGTTCTGTGACAGCTGGACAGATGGTAATGAGGAGGATGATGATTATGTTTGTTGTTTTTATTTATGTTGTTAATTGTAGTTTCTAAGGGGTTTATAGGTATTTGTTGTTTAGAAGCTGTGCCACAGGTTGTCTGTAATGCCACAGAATGACAAGGTTTTTGAGTACTTTAATAGCCACACTGTTATTGCTTTTTGAATGTGTTCTGTATTTACAACTTACTATTTGCCCACCACCATAATATTTATTTGGGCCATAAAACAGTCCCTCCCTGCAAATATAAAGCCACTTTGATAAACGCAACATCCCCTTTTGCCTATTTAGAGTGTAATTGAAGACATCAGTTTCAATTTGATGGCAGGTGTGATATGATTATAGACCTGCTCGCTGTCATAACCCGTAATGGTAAATGTGTATGCGTGTGTATGTGTGTATGCATGTGTGCGCGGGAGTGCGTGCGTGTGCATATGTGTACACGTGTGCGTTCACACCCATATCTCAACACATCCCTCTTCTTTAGTGGGCATTCGGTCATCCACACACACACACACACACACGTGCGCGTCGCTGCCACGGTATGTTGTTTGCGTCATTATCATACAGCACAGTCGGGAGGACTCCAGGACAACTGCGAGGAGATGCTGATTGGGTCTTAAATTAAATATGGAGCTTATTGCTTATGACAGCGTGGCTGCCATCGTGATAAAGTCCCGTCCCCGTCGCTCGCCCATCGCCAGCAATCACCTGGCCCATGATTATATATTGACTGCGGGATTACTCCTGATGTTTTACCTCGCGGCTGAGGTCATGGCAGCTGGAGAGAGACAGCGAGAAATTAGAAATGGGTAGACACCGTTTAGGGGTTCAGAAGAACAGACAGAGGAGAGATGGGTGTTCAGGGGAAGGGAGGAGAGGAGGGGAGGAGGAAGAGAAGAATGGAGGAGAATGAAGGGTACCAACACAAACACAGCAAAATTGGGTAGAAAATGAGACAGACGGATAGACAGAGCGAGAAATAGAAAGATGAGACGGAGATGAAGAGGAAGAAAGAGCGAGAGAGGGAGAGTGAGAGAGAGATAAATGAGATGGATAAATGAGAGGGAGATGAAGGAAGAGACTTCAACAGAAGGGGTGAAGAACATGAAAAAGGAGAGACAGAGGCAGACACACAGAGAAAGAGAGAGCGAACGAATGGAAAAGAGGAGGGAAAAGAAAGCAGAATGCCTCTAGAACTTTAATGGTGTTCATCTCCTCTGGGTTTCAATTGGCCAGCAGGCAGAATAAAGAGTTTGTCAGTGCCAGTGATTGGCTGACAGCTGCAGTTGGATTTTGCCAGAGATGCCACTGTCCCACTCTCTTGCACGTTTGAGTTTTGAGTACTGGAGCCATGTCTGGATGTCTGTGCCGTCCAAGTGTGAGCGTGCGTGCGTGCGTGTGTGTGTCAAGTCAAGTCAAGTTGGTTTTATTGTCAATTTCTTTACATGCACTGGTCATACAAAGAATTTGAAATTACATTTCTTGCTTTCCCATGCAGACATAGACTAATCTAGGTAAGGACATAGACAGTATAGACATAGACAGTACTCATACATGGACATAAGACAGTGTGGACATAGACAGTGCTCATACAGACATTTAAAGTGCAAGACTGGACAACAGAAGACTTGTAGAGAACATACATTAAGAGGAGGTATTTGTTGTGCTTTTTCCAAAAGTCCTTTATAGCGTTCTGACATAGTAATAGTAGCATTTTTGAAGAAAAATAAATATTAAAATAGGTCTATCAAGTACACCAGCAGCAGTGTGTGTGTGTGTGTGTGTTTAGTGCAGGTAGAAAGTGTGTGCGTGCGTGTGCGTGCGTGTGTGTGCGTGTGTGCGCGTGTGTGCGTGTGTGCGTGTGTGCGTGTTTGCGTGTTTGCGTGTTTGCGTGTGTGTGTGTGTGTGTGTGTGTGTGTGTGTGTGTGTGTGTGTGTGTGTGTGTGTGTGTGTGTGTGTGTGTGTGTGGTGATTTTTGTCCCTCACTCTGTGCTTGCTGATAATAAGACATTCTTATGGCTACCCATGTAAATGCTCACACACATACACACAAACAATCACACACGCAAATATTCAACAGTAGGTATTGTGTGTGTGTGTGTGTGTGTGTGTGTGTGTGTGTGTGTGTGTGTGTGTGTGTGTGTGTGTGTGTGTGTGTGTGTGTGTGTGTGTGTGTGTGTGTGTGTGTGTGTGTGTGTGTGTGTGTGTGTGTGTGTGTGTGTGTGTGTGTGTGAGAGAAAGAGAGAGAAGGAGTGCGTGCGTGCATACATGTGTGCGCGCGTGTCTGCTCTGTGCCACCTTAGCTGTGGCCCCCATCAGTAGGTCCTAATGCTATCTCTCAGACAGGTAGCCAGTGTCATCTCTCTCTCACTTGGCCAGGAAAACAATATAGAAAACCAATTCATCATCATCCTCTTCCTCCTTTTCATCCTCCTCCTCCATCACTTCTTCTTCGTCATCCTTCCTCCTTGTCATCCTGCTCTCGACCTCCACCATATTCCCCCTCCCCTCATTTCCCCCTCATCTTCCAACTCCACACTCTCATCCACCTCTTTCTTTTCCTCCTCCATCTCCTCCTCATCCTCCTCCTCCTCCACCTCCTCGTCCTCCTCATCCATAAACCAGCCACCACATCTGCTGAGGCCAAACCAGGCGCAGCAGTGTAGTGTACCTCTCCAGGTCCATCTCGCTGACTGACAGGCAAGCCACAGGAAGGGGAGAAAAAAAGAGAATGAATAGAAGGGAGACAGGACGAATAAAAAAAGTATGAATTTCAATGTGCGTGCGAGCATGCGTGCATGTGTAGTATATGACTGTGTCTGTGTGTGACGTTGTGTGTATGTGTGCATGCAAAGTGCGTGCGTGAATGCGTGCATGGTTGCGTGTGCGTGCATGTGTAGTATATGACTGTGTCTGTGTGAAAGTATGTGCATTTTTTTTGTATGTGTGTGTGCATGCAGTACATCAACTTCACTCAAACCCTATGCCTGTGTGTGTGTGCTTGCGTGTGTGCTTGTGCTTGCATGCAGGTCCACGCGACTCAATGTTGTGTGGAGTTTACTCGCTGTCCAGAAAATTGTCAGGATAGGAACAGGAAAGCAGCAGTTGACGCTGGTATTTCTCAATGACCATCAGCCAGATAATGATCCGTGGGTTCCTCTCTCTCTCTCTCTCTCTCTCTCTCTCTCTCTCTCGCTCTCTCTCTCGCTCTCTCTCTCTCTCTCTCTCTCTCTCTCTCTCTCTCTCTCTCTCTCTCTCTCTCTCTCTCTCTCTCTCTCTCTCTCTCTCTCCTTGTGTTTCTCCCCTCTGTCCATCCAGTCACCCTTCCTCCTCCACTTTGTTTCATTTTGCACCAGGAGCCAGGGATGCCACAGCTTGTTTGTGTAGTACTGACGATGGGTAATTGGTCGGAGTCAGCTCCCAATTCAGCTGCGCAACCTGAAGCGCTGCCTCGTGCGAGCCCCACACACACCTGCATACATTTAGCCCCAGCCCCAGTGCTGCCGCATGTTAACTACTGGTGAGAATGGCGTTGCCCTGTCCTCCAGCACTTAATCAATCACAGGTTCCCTCGCATACACTTAACCTCCTTTTTCACTCAGACATGCAAAGACACACACACACACACACACACACACACACACACACACACACACACACACACACACACACACACACACACACACACACACACACACACACACACACAGTCAGAGGTCAGTGAAGGTCAGGGAAGCAGTCATCCTCCAGAATGAATTGGAAAAAAATGTTTGAAAAACAAAATGGCTACCTATTGACATGCATCAACAAAGAAGTTCTATTTGCATACCAAAGCATTCTCACTACTCTACCCTTCCAAAAACACACAAAAAAATGGAAAACTGCTCAGTCTCATATTTGAGGAGAGGGTGGCTAATGATCACTCTGCCACACTGAGGGGTTATATGGAGAGAAAGAGAGAGAGAGAGAGAGAGAGAGAGAGAGAGAGAGAGAGAGAGAGAGAGAGAGAATAAAATCAATCTTCATGAAAGTCAAAGTATTCTCTGAAGGCCTTGATGAAATTTTAATAATGCTGGGGTCAGAAACAAGGGGAAGGCTCTGGATTGTTAGAGGGAGCAAGGATTCCACTGGGTGATTCTCCTGCTAGATTGTGCGTTCCCCCCCTCTCCCTTCCCTTCCCTTCCCTCCCTCGCCTCAGTCATTTTCAAAATGAGCTCTCCTCTTGAATTGCGTTACATTAATAAATTAGCAAGCTAATGATGATGATAATAATAACGTTGAAGAGAAAAAAATCCAGGAGAGAATAACGGCTCTGCACAGTAAACAGCGGATTAACACAACCCAAATTTAAAAAATGAAATAGTCTCTCCTTGACAAATATTAAATAAATGAAAAAGCGGGGGGAAAAAAGAAATAGTTTCAATTAAATCGGCTCGGCAGAATTTAAAAAAAAGGATCTCAAAGTAATTATATCTTGTGTTTGTCAAGTAGTTTCATTTTTGCCCGAACTGCTTTGCAGTTCTACTAGATGTCTCTTCTCTTTTCTCCAGGTTAAACATGCCATCAGTTCAGAACCCCTTCTGCCAGGATGATGTTGCTGTGGAGCTAGACTCCAAGACCTGAATTGCCAATATACAGTTCCCTGTACAATGTCTATAAATTGCGTCACATTCAAGGTGTATGGGAAGGGAGTATATCAAATCAAGTAAAGTCAAGTCAGCTTTTATCGTCACTTTCATCATATGTAAAGACATACAAGAAAATGAAATTACGTTTTCTCTCTAAACCATTCCAGGACATAGACATACACAAGACTGATATTTTACAGACTGACATAAAGTGCCAGACAGGACAGGTAACAGTGATGGACTGGTAACAATAAGTGGTCAATAATAAATGCTGTACAAATGAACATTTAACATTCAACATTGAACATGTAGACAGAAGATAAGGTAAATGTACAGGTATAATGTAGACATACAATAGTAAATAGTAAATGTAAATATGAAATCATCCCTTGTTTTCAATCATCCCTTGTACAAATATCCCTAACGTGGTGGAGCATGCGCTCTCTGACCCCAGGAGAGGTCAGAGCCTACTGGGACGTGACGCCAGGGCCTCCTTCTCCTTATGACCTGACCAGACAGATGAAATGAGCACAGCAGCCAGCAGAACACATAAAGGGATTTGGCAGGCGGCTCTACAGACGCTGTCCAACTGTCCTGTTGGCTTGGACGCGTTGCTATTTTGAAGTACCCTTTAAACATCTGTTTCTATGTTTAGTTTGTTGTGAAGTGCCTACGGGCCACTGAATAACATGCTTTCAGACCGTTGCACACAAAGGGGCCTTTTTCTGTTTCATGTGATAATTCTCCCTGACCTGTCTTCTGAACGGCACCACTAGTCGACACCGCACAAACAACATGCTCATCACGGCCTCTTTTTTCAGAGTGCTTTGAGTGTGCGGAGAGAGCGCGTTTGATTGAGTGATTAGGTAGCATTATCAGGGGGATAAAACTGAGAGCGCTCTCTTGCTCCTTCCTGTTTGTTCGTTCTTCTCTTTTTTTCCAGCCAGCGCTATTGATTGGCAGTGGCAGTCTCATTCGAGGCTGCTTTTATTTTCCAAAGTGCTTTAATTGCAGACGGCGTTTATTGTTAAGCTCCCAGACGAGGAGTCGTCGGGGTTGAGCCGCTTCGCCTTCTGACGCGGCTGAAACACGCCGGATTGACGTATCAGCACCGCGGGGCGCCAAAAGGTCCCTTTCCCCTTGTGGCAATTATCGGCTCCTCCTGAGGCTACAGCTTGTCCTCCCATCCCCTGTCTCTTCTCTTCTCTTCCCTCCCCTGCCCTACCCTCCGCTCCCCTCTGCTGCCCTGCCCCTTGTGGTGGCAAGGCACCCCGCGGCGAGCTGTTACAGTGACGAGGCAGGGGAATGAACTACACGGTGTTGGCCACTGATTGTCCCAGCTGCTTTTGCTCTGCCCCTGCACTCTTATCGAGCAAAGCCCACAGAGAGGAAACGCTTGAAAGCCCCAAAGCGTGACACTGAATTCTCTGTCGCTATGACCCCACTCCCTCCTCGCTTTCTTGTACCGACTAAAAAAAAATGCTAACAATAAAAGAAAGCTGGCTGCTCCCCCATTTCATCTGTATAGTGTTGGCAAAAGACAAAAGAACTTGTTAGTAGGGCCTATGTCCACAATTGGTGAGTTGGGGTGTAAACATCCCATTCAGCGACAATTACTGCTGAAAGGCTGGCTATTTCCGTGGACGGTAATGACTTCTGGTTAGCGCAGCCTGGTCAGACAGGATGAGGACTTGCTGTTGGTCAGAGCACATGGTAGATGCATCGAGCTGTGTCCTTGTCAAGCTGCGTCATGTTGTGCCATGTTGGCTTAGTAGTGGAATTGGGGGCCGACTAGACCATTTTTTGAACAAATGTCCTCTTGACCTCACCATAAGCCTGCCAAAGCCCCCCTTAAAGTAGACTAATGCACCCCATTTTGCAACTGAGCACCCCCCCCCCCACCCCCCAGCTGTTTTCCTCTCAACGCACCCCAAGGGCTCCATAACTGCGTTGCGTTAAGCTGTGTCTCGTCGTGCTGTGTCACGTCACGTGTTGGCTTAGAAGTGGAAGTGGAGTCCGACTAGACAGACAGCCATCCATCCATCCAGTCAGCTTGACCAGCATAGACTAGACCAGACCAGACAGCCCTTCTGCCAACTCAGGCAACAGGTGGAGGGCAGCGAGGGGTCAGCGCCTCTGACTCGAAGAGCCACGGGGTCAGGCCGTTAGCCGCGCAGCGTTAACGTGCCTGCTGGCTTAACGAGGCAAAGAGCAGTTTAAAAATATAGCTGGCAGGCCAACAACGGTGCGGCATGGTGCAGTAGAGGAGTGGGGGTAGGGCTGGGGGCAGGTGCAGCAGCGAGGTCAAGCGTGCTGAAACGCGACTGCTGCTCGGCTTCCCGTGACTGACCGTCTGGCTCGTGGCCATTGCAGAATCACATCTCAGAACCAGGTCAGCACGCACGCCTTCCCGACACCCTATCACTCCCTCCATCCTCATCCCTTGCTTGTCGACACCCTCCCTCCCTCCCTCTCTCGCTTTGCAACACCCTCTCTCGCTCTCTCTCTCTCTTCCTCTCTCTATCTCTCCCTTTCTCTCCCTTTGCCTGAGTCATGGGACGATGACATCATAGTCAACAGGCACGTCGGGGTGGAGAAAATGGGTTAATCGGCCAGGTCACGTGACGCAACCTAACCCAACCCCCCCGGGTCCTCGCATCACCCTCCCGCTCTGCTCTGCAGCGAGTGCAGCAAGTGCTGCCTGCCGCTAATCCGACCACTCGTATTCATTGTTGTGGTTTCAGGAAACATTTTGTTGGAGGGGATTAATTCGCCCCTTTTGTTTCACGCTCATTATCGTCATTTTCCGTTGGCCCGTCGCTCCATTGACAGCCAGCCGACTTCACTTCACTGGCCTGAATGGTGTTCCAGTAATTGTATTGTGTTGTATTGTATTGACCGGCTGTGGTGTCTGTCTCGTGTGGAGGTTTTTTTTAATAATAACACCCGACCGTCCCATCACATCTGTTCCTCATAACTCTTTAATGTTGACGAGGGTCAACAAAATAATTTTAAAAAACCAGGGCAGACAGAAGGAAGATTTTAAGCGCAGCAGCAGCCTTCATTCATTGTTTTCTTTTGTCTAAACATTTAGTCTGTTAATTAATTAGTAGCCCAGTCATAGTGCCTCAACAGGAGGTTTGGCTGTTTTGGTTGTAGCCTCCTTAACACTCCTAATGAGAACCTTCCCTCACACTGCAGCAGCAAGGCCTTTAAGTTCCTTTATTATATTTCATAGCCATTGCGAACAGTCATACATAAATTAATGAGAATTTGTTTTTCTTTCCCAAGCATAGACATTTTTACTGCTTCCATGTTTTTTCTCAGCCATTTTCTGTTTTTTTTTGCAAGTCTACCTTCAGCAGCATACAGTGAGTTTCAACAATTGAGCTATGGATTTTTGAAGCCTTTTTTCCCCTTCATCTCGCTCGCTCTGCAGAGTCTCCCAGGGCATCAAGGGCATTTGTGTGAAATAATAATGCAGCCAGACACTCCTCACCACTCTAAACTCCCTCTAGCTGAAAACAGACTGACTCAGACAGAGATCCTCGTTCCCAGGAACTCTCGTGTAAACATTGGCGAAAAAGCAAGGATTATCTGCTCTCCAACCTGGTTTATGACTGTCTGTCTGGTGCTAAATAGATTAGCCAGCCCCTCTTATTGTCTGCAAGAGAAGAGCAGAGCAGAGGAGAGGAGAGGGAGGACAGGAAACATTCACACCGTCTGCTCCACTTACACAGGATCACCTGGTCGACTGTGACTGGGCTTATTAGCGACAGCTAGGTAGCGCCAGTGTCACCACAGTAGGCCAAAGCTGCTGCATGCTTCACTGTACAACACAGACTGTAGGTCACTGCATGGCCATCAGATGAAGAATGAAGACAGAAAAAAATGTTGTCAAACATTGCAAGTTTTGAAAAGCACAGAGGTAATTCTAGGACCAGTTTCTCACACAGAGTCTAAACATTACTCTTGGGCAGAATCCATGCCCTGATGAACAAGAGCTTTCAATCAAGGTCGTTTTATTGCCTCGGAAAACAGACGGGGAGGTGAATTGTTGAATTCTAGAGCCACTTCCCGTCATCTTTGGCTGGTCTAGACACGTTTTGAGGGAATGAACGATTTTCCTTGTGGCTGCATATGTTCGAATTAAATAAACCTTTCAGATGCTATAAGCTTTACCATCCAGTATTCTCGTTATAAGATCTTGACATTCGGCACATTATGTATACAACTTACTCAGACTGAGCAACTAAATTCCTATCATTGTCCAATTTCACTTTGTAAACCCTAGCATATGGGCTGGACTTTGGCTTGTATAGTGTGTCCTCTCATCTTACTCGCGAACCTCCCAGAAAACGTATTTGTTTTGAAATTCATTTCACTATGCTCTGATTTGTCCCCATCAGGTTTGCCAAGATTGAAATTAGTGCCTCCAAGCCTATCATTCCATTCCGGGAGACCGTGATCCGACCACCGAAAGTGGACATGGTGAACGAGGAGATGGGCAAGCAGCAGAAAGTGGCAGTCATCCACCAGGTCAGGAACATGGGAAAAAACACACGTTATTTATTCAAGTCAAGTTATTTACTAAGTAAAGTTGATGAATATGTTATTGACAGTTGTTAAATGACTCAGTGTGTTGCAGTATTAAACCTCCATCAGGTCATTCTTTACAAATTTACCTCACAACCACAATCTTGCAGTAAATAGGTTGATTGACTAACATAGACCATTCAGATCCTCCAATACCATGACGCTTTCACGTCTTTTCCTGGTCATCCACCAGGTGAAAGAGGAGCAGGCCAAGGCTCCCGAAGGCGTCCAGGTGGACTCAACTGGCCTGGTCACGCTCACCACCCCAAACAAGATGGCCACCATCGGGGTGCGGGCTGTCCCGCTTCCTGATGATACCACGCAACTCCTGGAGGACAACGGCGAGCTCATCCGGACCATGGAGCAGTTCAACCTGTCACTGAAGGAGGGTAAGACCCTGGAGATCAACCAGAAGACCCTGGAGTCCATCCGGGAGCTGCGCGAGAAGCTGGAGGGCCTGCTGAAGGGACACAAGTGGCGGGACGCCGTCAACCGCATCTGGTCCTTTGGACCGCGACGCTGCGGCCCCAACATCCTGCTGAACAGCATGGAGGGCTACCAGAGGCCCTCTGTGTGGCAGTGCCTGGAGGCCGACCGGCATCAGTCGACATCAGCCACCGCCAGCCCTGCCGCTGCCCTCAGGGACTACGACAACAGCATCGTTAGTGGCTTTCAGCTGGCCACCCTGTCGGGCCCCATGTGCGAGGAGCCGCTGATGGGGGTGTGCTTCGTGGTGGAGAGGTGGGACATGAAGGCCCCCTCACGGCTGGACTCTGTTGACGAGAAAGAGGAGCTGGAGGCAAAAAACGAAGAGGAGGAGGAAGTGGGTAGTAGTGCTTCTTCCCGGCAGCTTTCACCCCCCACCAATGAACCCAATGGTGAGTCGCCTGGGGAAGCTGTGGACAGGGAGGGAGATCCGCGGGGGGTGTCTGAGCCACAACCAGACGCCACTTTGTCTACATCGTCCTCACTGTCAGGCGCCAGCCACAACAGACGGCGGGCGGATGCAGCGGCGTCGGCGTCAGACTGCTACGGGCCGGTGTCGGGCCAGCTGATCGCCGCCATGAAGGAGGCCTGTCGCTACGCTTTCCAGGCCCGACCCCAGCGCCTCATGGCCGCCATGTACACCTGTGACATCATGGCCACTGCAGAGGTCCTCGGTAAGTCACCTTCAACTTACACTGGCAAATTTGTGGGGGCGGCGTGGCTCAGTGGGCTAGTTCGCCATATCATTACAGCCCCACTCATTTCCACTGTCCTATCTGAATAACAATGGTGTAAAAGCCCAATTACATCTTTAAAAAAAACTTTGTCCAAGAGGACAATTGGTTGTGCAGCAAGACATTAAAACATATAGAGAACGTAGACAAGACAAGGCAGACCATAAAGTGCAGTGTGGTTATAAAAAGACTGACAAAAGGTGACAAAAAAATTGTAACTGACAGAAAGTAACTGAGCCCCTGGTCCAAGGTCACCATGTGTGTCTCAGGCAGTGGTGACTATGCCAATGAGGTAAGGGGGATCAGTAATGTAAGGGAGAAGGGTGTGTGTGTGTCTGTGTGTGCGTGTGTGCGTGCGTGCGTGCGTGCGTGCGTGCGTGCGTGCGTGCGTGCGTGCGTGCGTGCGTGTGTGTGTGTGTGTGTGTGTGTGTGTGTGTGTGTGTGTGTGTGTGTGTGTATGTGAGAAATGCACGGAGTCCAGGCTTAGTCACCCAGTGCAGCGCGGGATGAGACATCCACACTTTTACAGGAAATAGTTTCTCTGCCCGCTTCCTAATTGGAAGCTGCTGTGGCCCTGTCATGTTCAGGCCGGCAGGGTGATGTCATGCGCCAAACAAAGGCAATTGTCCTGCTGACATGCAGAAGTGATATGAGTCCCCTGGCCACGCGGAGAGGAGAGGAAAGGGGATCCTGCCCCCAGAGAGAAGATAACCTCCGAGAAAATGGAGCACACTCACTGGCTGGCAGGAGAGAGAGGAGTGTGTAGTGGAGTAGTGGAATGGATGAATAATTTAGCTGTGGCGAAAAGAAAAAATGACTGCCTGGTCCTGGCGTCGTTATTTTTTAATGCTCATTCATTCAGATTCATCTCCCTGCTATTTGCCAGTGATATTGGGCCCTTATATGCCTGGGGTCATCAGGATCACGGTAACGAGCTTTACTGAAGGTGCATCATTACAAGCACAAAAAGGCAAGTCATTTCACTAATGGGCCCAATGTCCGTAATCTCAATCCTCATCATCGTGGCAGCTCAGACGAATCATTTTGGTATTCTGTATCTTTAAAGTGAGTAATTTTAGTAGTTTATTTCCAGAATGTATGCTGCCCATTCACAAATCTCTATTTCAAAAATGATATTTTTCATGTGTACTTACCACCACTATTCATTTCTAAGTATTAATTATGACTTGGAAATTTTGCACTTTCCATAAATAAAATTGTGGATCTTCTGTTTATTGGAACGCGCCTTCAGTCGTGAGATCAATGGGACCAGCGGTGTTATAACACTCTCGGTCGCAGGTGGGCTCTGGACGCACGGATGAGATAGGTAGGCTACTTGAGACCGACGAGATGTTTTTTTCCCAGGAGAGTGGGTCATGAGAATCCGTCTTCCTGCATCACATGATGCTGAGGAAGAGAGCATACCTGTGCAAATGCAGATGTTATCCACATTCAGGTTTTGGCTCTTATGAGATGGTTGACTTTCCAAATGAGATTTGGAGGCATTGCCAAGTATGGATGCATGTGATGGAGTGACCATCACTAGGGTTGTGGGTGTGTTCTGACTAATGTGCCAATGAGCCTGGCTCTTTGGTGTAGCGGTCAGAGCCCCAGTTTACTACCACAGAAGGTCTGGGTTCGAGTCCCAGCTGGGCAACTCTACTCCCCTTCGCTACACTGCACCATCCATGAATGGCTGCATTATAGACTACATCAATCGGATGGATGACCATTAATGTGCAAGCTTTAATATAGAATTTGTAAAGTGAGTGTAACTTAGTCAATAGCCCTTTTTTATAACAGCTGCTAGTTATAGCGCTAAAAAGCACTTCATAATAATCTCCTGGCTGAGTTTTGCACGCAACTAGGCTACTATCAGAATATACACACATACACAATATACAGTACACAAGTATAACAATTTATAGTTGTCCAGGTGGCAAAAAGTCTATTCCCTTGCACAACCCCAGGTAGCGCAGGAGGGTCATTTCACGTGAAATCAGACACTTTGGGACCCGACCGACACAGATTTCAATCATACTTGCTGTGCCTGTTTAGTAGCAAAGTAGCACCCCAGAACTGCATTTGTGTGAATCTGACAACAATGTTAAGGGAGAAACAGACTAGCGAAGGTTTACATATGAGGGTAGGACACTATGCATTGAACCTTGATTATATCAGTCAGTGTAAGTCACAAAAAGATGTCCGTGGTGTTATTTGAAATCTCTTTTCTGGCTCTACAAATTACACAAACAGCATGGAATACAACAACCCTCAGAATATGAATTATCATAAATTGAGAAAACAATTGAATATCAAAAAAACATATATTTTAAAATGGCCAGTTCCTTGTCTAAACATAGCCTGCAATGTCATGAACAACACCTGAAATGCTGGTGTTTGGTTCTTTATTCATTTCAGAGATAATGCTACTCACAAATATGGCATCATACAAATCACCTAGTAATAATATTGTAATACCACAGTAATATCACATAACTGCATGTCTATCGGAATATGTGAAGGATGGAGATGGTCCATGAGGATGCAGGATGTTCAGTTTCACTTCTCCAGTGCTCGGCATACATTCCTCAACACATGCTAGCCACTAGTTGCCATCATATACAGCTACAACATACCCTTTGATTTAGAAAATTCCTTTACTGAGTTTATTCTTTCAACCCTGCCTTCTCTGAATGCTTAAAATGGTCTAGCTTCCACTTTGTCCATTGACAATGGGCAGAAGCCGCGTAGTTTTTGAGTACCTGGAATAGGGACCGACGAGGGTGCAGGGCCCTCCGGGAAAATGCCCGTTATGCCAGATGGCCAGTCCAGCCCTGTCCCTGACACTATTACTACTCTATTACTACTTCATTACAACTCATTTCAACCTTTATGTCCCATTATCTCTGAAATTAATAAAGAACCAAACACCCCACTTTCAGGTGTTGTTTATGACCTTACAGTCTATGTTTAGACAAGAAACCAGCCATTTTAAAATATACGTTTTTTTGATATTCAATTTTTGATTTTTTAATGTATCATAATTGATATTCTGAAGGTTGTTGTATTCCATGCTGTGTCTGTAATTTGTAGAGCCAGAAAAGAGCTTTCAAACAACACCTCAGACATCCTTTTGTGACTTACACTGACTGATATAATCAAGACTGAATGCATAGTGTCCTACCATCATATGTAAACCTTTGCTAGTCTGTTTCTCCCTTAATATTGGTGTCAGATTCACACAAATGCAGTTCTGGGGTGCTACCTTGCTACTAAACAGACACAGCAAGTATGATTGAAATCCATGTCGGTCAGGTCCCAAAGTGTCTGATTTCACGTGATATGACCCAGGACAGAAGCTGTGCACATGACACAGTGGAGCGCTGATTAGCAGGACAGCACACTGGACATGCCGGCAACAAGCTGCTTATGGCATGAAGCAGAAAAGCTCATTTGTGAAGAATGTTAGAGATAATGTCATGGCATGGGCTTAAATAACTGCTTCTGGAACAAGCTCCTTTGTTTTTATTAATAATGTAACTGATCATGGTCACAACTGAATGGATTCCAAAGTATACAGACACATTTTACCTGCCAATTTATAAACAAACTAATTGAGAGGATTTAATCATGCTGTATAAGAGCCCAAAATACACTGGCAACAAAAACAAAGAACTTAATCATGGGGGAAGTGAAAGGTTCGACTGGCCAAATCAATCACTTGACCTTAAGCTAGTTGAATATGTATTTCACCTCCTGAAGAAGAGAGTGAAGGGAGAAACTCCATTGAAACAAGCATGAATGGAAAAAATTACAATAAACACCTGCTATACCATCAGAAAGAATACAACATTTGGGGATGTCCATGGGTAGTAGTCTTGAGGAAGTTATTGCAAGCAAGGGATACTAGTATTACTTTTTATTGCCTCTATGCTTATGTGCTTCAATGCTTTTGCTCACCTACACAACGTGGTGTAAAATAAATGGGCATAAATATTCCGAACTTCTTCATCTTTTCACCTCGCACCCAAATGTCTTTGGTGGACAACAAAAACAAGAGAATTCGGCTTGCTGGAGGGGAAGGTAAATGAAAATGAAATCTTTGGAATGAGCAGCATAGTTGCAATACCTAACCAGGCCACAATCCTACATATACTGTACCTTTAAGAGGAAAGGGAAATCATCATCATTGACCCAGAAGACAGTGTGATTGTTACACTTCCACTGGTGGAAAACACTTGTGCGCTTGCTTAATGTAGGACAAACTTCAAACGGCTTGCCATACGTACACCGACAGAGGAGCACTAAAGAGCGAAACCGCCAGACAGTGTGTGCAGCTGCTGATAGGCTGGCGGTGCGCCTTTGAGGTGGCGGAGAGGCGAAGGGGCGAAGGGTCAGCCGCCAGACAGACGAGCAGGAGACGGACACCTTTAATCTCTGCATGTCGACGGACGGAGCTTGGTCCGCTCTCCCTCTCTCTCTGTCCCGCGGCTCTTTGTTAAGGAGGGCAGAGTGTTTTGACATGCGTTGGACCCCGGCTTCCTTCGACACTTCCTCATATTCTCAGCTGCCCCCTCGCCTCGTCGGGTCGTCGGACTGGGCTGTGGCTGGTCTGTTATGAGGCTGCTGCGGCGGCCTGGGTCGTCTCTCTATATTTAAACCCAGTTGGGGAGTTTGGAATGGCCTGTCAACACTCGCCTCTGTGTGACTGACCCCCATAACCCTGCTCCGACTGACACACACACACACACACACACACACACACACACACACACACACACACACACACACACACACACACACACACTCCTATACACACACACACACACCTAGCCTCCACTCCACCATACTCCACCCTTCTCCTTCATATCTATGTTGTGCCAAATCTCTCAGCCAATATTTGGTATAAGCACTCAAGACTCTCAGACCAGAGGTGTCAGGACCAGAGGTGTCAGTCCTGCGCCTGGATAGTAAGAACCAAGTAGCTGACCAACTGGCCTTGACCACTCAGCACAATCAGCAGACTAAGAGCTGTTTAAATCAAATTTGCTTCTGGGCTTTTGGTGTGTGATCACTTCTGGTTCTGACCATGCAGAACTATCTCCTTCCAACTCTGTTTAACTGTGTGTACCCCAAATAACCCTTCTCCTACCGCCACCCCCCCATACACTCAGCCCCCACCCCACCCTCTTACAGGTCATCTTTATGCCATAACTACATATCTTAGCCAAATTTGGAACAAGAAATCAGAGCCCTGGTCTGACCAGAGGTGTCAGTCCTGAGTCCAGAAAGTGACAATCCTACCAGGTTTTCCTTCCAACATAAATTACTTTACTGAGCAACTGCTCTAGGGTCAATGACGTTTTTTGGGGGGTAGAGACATCAGGTGGTACAACCACAGCAAATGCCATGAATTAATTAGTAATTGGTTATTAATGTACTGCCATGAACCTGCCTCTTATACAGTGCCCTCCATAATTATTGGCACCCCTGGTTGAGATGTGTTTTTTAGCTTCCAATTATTTTATTTTTTTTCTAAATAATATGGGACCTTAATGGAAAAAAAGAGAAAAATCCAACCTTCAATACAAGTGCATTTATTCAGTGGGGAAAAAATCCCACATAAAGAAATAATTATTTGACATCAAATAATGTGTGTCACAATTATTAGCACCCCTGGTGTTAATATTTTGTACAACCCCCTTTTGCCAACAAAACAGCACCTAATCTTCTCCTATAATGTTTCACAAGATGGGAAAAGACAGAAAGAGGGATCTTCAGCCATTCCTCTTTGCAGAATCTCTCTAAATCATCCGGAGACCTGGGTCCTCTCCTCTGTACTCTCCTCTTCAGCTCACCCCACAGGTTCTCAATGGGGTTGAGGTCAGGGGACTGAGATGCCCATGGGAGGAGCTTGATTTTGTGTCTGGTGAACCATTTCTGTGTAGATTTGGCCATATGTTTAGGGTCATTGTCTTGCTGAAAGACCCAGTGACGACCCAGCTTCAGCTTTCGGGCAGAGGGCAACAGATTTTGATTTAAAATGTCCTGGTATTTCAAAGCATTCATGATGCCATGCACCCTAACAAGGTTCCCAGGGCCTTTGGAAGCGAAACAGCCCCACAGCATCACTGACCCACTCCCATACTTCACAGTGGGTATGAGGTGCTTTTCAGCATGCGCATCTTTCGTGGTACGCCAGACCCACTTAGAGTGTTTGTTGCCAAAAAGCTCAATCTTGGTCTCATCTGACCAAAGCACACGGTCCCAGTTGAAGCCCCAATACCGCTTGGCGAACTCCAGACGCTTGCGTTTATGATTGTGAGTGAGGAAAGGTTTTCTCCGTGCATGCCTCCCAAACAGCTTTTTGGCGTGTAGACAGCGCCTGATGGTTGATTTGGAGACTTTGTGACCCCAGGATGCTACCATTTGGTGTAATTCTGTAACAGTGAGCTTTGGAGATCTTTTGATTTCTCTTACCATCCTCCTCACTGTGCGTGGTGGCAAAATAAACTTGGGTCCTCGTCCAGGCTTGTTTACCACTGTTCCAGTTGTTTTGAACTTCTTAATTATTCCTCTCACAGTGGATATGGGCAGCTGCAGTTGAGTGGCAATCTTCTTGTAGCCTCTGCCTGACCTGTGAAGGTCGACGCACATCTGCCTCACTTGTATGCTGTGTTCCTTTGTCTTTCCCATGTTTAAGAGTGGATAAGAGAAATGGCCTCGGTGTCACGTCATATTTATACCCCAGGGAAACAGGAAGTGATGAATTACTAATTAAATGTTCCTACATACTCTGGTAAACTTTGTAAACTACTGTAGAAATGACAGAAATGCTTCAATTATATTTATTTCCTGGGAATTGTTAAGGGTGCCAATAATTGTGGAACAGGTGATTTAATGAAAAATAATTATTTTTTAGTCAGGGATTTTTTTATTTTCTTACAATTCATTTGAGTTGAAGGCTACATTTTCCTACAATTTTCAGTGTGACAGTATTCTTCTGCAATAAACACTGAATTTATTTTAAGGCTTTTAACACATCTCAACCAGGGGTGCCAATAATTATGGAGGGCACTGTATAATCCGCTAAGAAGAAAAAAATGAAACATACTATCCATACAAAAGTGGCATTCACTGTGGTTGCACCACCCTGACATGTGCTACTTAAACATCTGTGACCCTCTACTAGTTTTGACTACTCAGCAAGATTAGGTAAAGGTCTGTTTTTTATTGGCTGAAAACCCCTGACACCTCTGGTTCTGACCATGCAAAACTATTTACCTGCACCAGGCTCTGTGTAGCTCTCAAGAGACTCAAACATACTAGCTGCACAATAGCACAACTGCAGTAGTAGAGTGGAGATAGTTTATTTATCCCAAGGGAAATTATGTTTTATAGTGCCATACACACACACTGTAGCATAGATCAAACATTCAACAAACTTTCACTTGAACTTGCACTGAAACGCTTGAACTTGCACTTACGATAAGCCTACAAACTTGCACTTAAACAGAAAAACACAACCGCTATAACCCTTCTCCCCCTATCCTCCGTATCAGGTCGTGTGTACGGGGTGCTGTCTAAGCGCGAGGGCCGCGTGCTGAGCGAGGAGATGAAGGAGGGCACGGAGATGTTCATCATCAACGCCGTGCTGCCCGTGGCCGAGAGCTTCGGGTTCGCCGACGAGATCCGCAAACGCACCAGCGGCCTCGCCAGCCCTCAGCTAATGTTTAGCCACTGGGAGGTGAGTCGAGGCATTACACACCCATAGCAATGATACGAATTATTATTATACTGCTTAAAATACTACTACTAACAATAATATATCTGATATATACACCCATAGCAATGATGAGAATTATTATTATACTACTAATAATATATTGTAATAATATGATTAATAGATCTGATATATCTGAGGAATTGTGCTCAAGTTCACTCACTGGGATGTATGGCAAGGACTTACTCACTAATGATAATATAGGAAATAAAAATGTTGTAAAGGGCATGCACATAATACTATAATAATGACAACACTACTGGTGGGTAGATGAAGGAGTTCCTCATATAGTAACTAGGGATGGCGATAATTGAAAAAACTCTTAACCGGCTACTGAGACTCATTAACCGGTGGTTAACCGGTAATCTTAAATTATACAACGTTCGCGTGCCTGATATGCACAGCACTGATTTTTTTAAATTTTATTTTTCACATAAGCCTTTTTTTGCTGCGCAGACAGGACCTGCCATGTCCAGCCACTGTTGCCAGATGGAAAATGCTGAATTATCGTACTAAAACCTCAAAATTATCGTTTTTTGGGAGGAAATTATTATTATAATTATTATTATTATTACAACCGGTTAACCGGTGGCAGAAAATTTTAACCGGTTAAAGTTGATCCAGTCGATTATCGGTTAACCGGTTACCGCTTAACATCCCTAATAGTAACACAGTAATGTCAGAAGAAGAATCTTTCTTATATTGCACATTTTCATTTGGTATGTATTTGGTATTTGGTATTCATTGGTATGTACACGTACATATTAGAGAATAATGGTATGCACATCAAACGTTATAGGTAGGTGCTGTGCTCAAAAATGACTTGAATGAATGATAATTAATGTCAGCACACGGGGAGTTCTGTATATAAAAAGATTTAATCACCAGTGATGATGATCACACCTTTCTCATGAGGGGCGTGCCCCCCCCCCTCCATATATTCTACGCATCTCATACTCTTATGTGAGTGCATGTTTCTGTGTCTCACCATCTGCTTTTAGACGAGGTGGGAGACGGGGAGGCAGAGGGAGAGAGAGGGCTAAAAAGTTGGGAAGGTATCTCATTTAGTCCCCTACACGTCTGCGTGTGGGTTTAGACTGGAGGACTGCAGATGAGAGGTAGGGGGTGGATTGTGGGTTGGTCTCCCCCATATGTGTGTGTGTGGGTTCCGCCTGGAGGGCTGCAGATGGGAGGTGGGGTGTGGTCTCCCCCATATATGTGTGTGTGTGTGTGTGTGTGGGGGGGGGTTTCAGCCTGGAGGACTGCGGATGAGGGGCAGTTTGTCTCCGCGTCATCTCCTGTCCCTCGTTTAGTGTGACAGGTGCAGTGCACGAGGAGAGCTGCTGGAGAGATCGATGGGGCTCCCCTGTGAACCAGAATGAGTGAGCAGGTTGTGCAGAGCTGAATTGCCTTGCTTGCTGCGCAAGGTGACTAGACTGATGGGCTATTGACTTTGTTGTGGAATGGATGCGGGCCGGGCGGGCGGCAGCCAAGGTTCAGGTGCAGGGGAAGGGAGCTGTCTCTTTGTGTGTGGTATTGACTCTCATAGTCATAGTGCCAGAACAGGATGCCTTTTTTTGAATTGGTGGTTTTTTTTCTTATTGCTGAGAAATGTAGAGCTGAATTTAAATGCATGTGATGGCAAGGCATTATTAAAACCCATAAACTTGACACAATATTGACAGATTGCGCTCGTCACTTGAGCTTGAATGAACAGATTTGCTCTAGCTCTGCAGATGCTGTGAATGACAACTTTGACTTTAATTCCAGCTGTCAGAGTCTTGGGTTGGGAAGCACTGTCAGATAGCTCTTGTATGTGATTAAGCAAAATATGTAGCTGGGTGTATGTCTTCATAGACTGAAAACAAATAAGGAAGGCTACAAATAGAATTTAGGAATCAATTTCATTGCCTAAGTACATCGCGAGCGCACACACACCCCATAACCGCTCACCAACCCCCTCTCGCACATGCAGACACACACGCAAACACACACACACATTATTATTTGACTTATTATATATGGACTACTACATGGATGATATTGATTATATAGAGAATAGTCCCGGCACCATTATTTCAATCCAGCTATAGTATTTCACATGATGGCCTCCCTTACACACTCGCACACAGCAGCACCAGAGTCACAGACCAGAGCACACCCTAATCCACGTGAAGTGCAATTTAGGTCAATTAGAGGGGGGATTTAATGGGAGTTAGCCTTTTCCCTGCCACAGCTCATATAAAATGAAATAAATCTCCCGGACGTTTGATTATTGGAGAGGGGTCAGGGCTCTACATCACCCTCAAGGTATTGACCTTTTACTCGTACTATTATGCTTCATTGTACTGGCCTTTTGGGAGAGGGGAGTTTGAAAGGAAAAAGAAACACCCCTCTCTTTCCTGTTCACTTAATTTACACCCCGAGAATGATGTGTCTAGGCGAACGTTAATGTGAAATCATGACCTTTGGCTTTGCCGATCGAGATTCATTGCAATGCATTGTTTGGCGCCCGCACCAGATCTGCATTCATATACTTTCATTCATAATCCACACTCGTACTGTAGTGTGGCGCTGGTTCCAGATAGAATCATTGTGTTTGTCTGGGCTGAAGCAGCGGCGTAGCAGTGCTGGAGGGAGGAGAGGGAACAGGACAGAAAGAATGATGCAGAGAATAAGAGCGAGAGAAAGAGAAGAGAGATTGGTGAGTAAGGAGAGAGAGAGAGAGAGATACCAAGGGAGTCAGAGATGAAGAGAGACAAAGAGAGGGACTGAGAGAGATGGAGAGATGGAGAGATGGAGGGAGAAAGAGAAAAAGAGTGGGAGAGAGAGTGAAAGAGAGATAGAGAGAGAGGGAGCGAGAGAGCCACCAGTGTCCCCTGGGGAGAGAGGCCACCGTCACTGAGCCGGCTGGCCTGTGTAAACACTGGTCTTAGGCAGAGGGATCTGCACACTGCAAACACACACGCGCACACACGCTCATAAATTCACAAACATACATACAAGCACATGGGCGCAAACACACATACACATGCAGACAGACAGACAGACAGACAGACACACACACACACACACACACACACACACACACACACACACACACACACACACACACACACACACACGCACATAAATAAACAGACATGCACACAAGCACACACACACACACACACACACACACACACACACACACACACACACACACACACACACACACACACACACACTGGTTTCACGCTGGCTGGGCGAGGCCCTGTCCCTCTGCCCCGCCCCTCCCACGCTGGGCACGGGCGCTTTTGTGAATTAAACATGTCTGGAGGTCAGAGCCACCAGCTGGGCACAGGCCTGGCCAGAGACCAGAGACCAGAGACGGGGCCAGAGCCACAGGGCCAGGACTGGGCAGGGCCATAGCCACAGGGCCAGCACTGGGTAGGGCAGGACTGGGCTGGGCAGGACGAGGCTGGGCAGGACTGGGCAGAGACCAGAGTCGGGGAGAGAGCCAAAGGGCCAGAGAGCAGTGGCAGGGCCAGAGCCACAGGGCCAGAGCTGGGCAGGACAAGACTGGACAGGGCTGGGCTGGGCTAGGCTGGCCTGGGTTACTACCCTACCCTGCCCTACCTACTAGGGGTGGGTATTGGCAAAGGGCTCACGATTCAATGCCATGATGCAATTCTATCACAAGGCAAAGCTTTTTTTTTTAATTATTTGTCAGTTGCTGTGCAGCATCCATAAGTCAATTCATTTTATTTAAGCATTTTAGCATCTGGGAGAGAACAGAGTCGGGGCCAGAGACCAGAGTTGGGGCCAGAACCACAGAGCTGGACAGGGCTGACTGGGCTGGGTTGCTACCCAACCCTATCTACTAGGGGTGGGTATTGGCAAAGGGCTCACGATTCAATGTGCATCTTGATACTCATGCCACGATTCGATTCTATCACAATGCATTGCAATTCATGTACTATTGCGATGCATGTAAAAATACAGGGCTTTTTTTCTTCTACAAATACAGCTTATTTGTCAGTTGCTGCGTAGCATTCGTAAGTCAATTAATTATATCTAAGCATTTTTGCATCTGGGAGAGAGCGATCATTACAAAAGAAGTATTACCTACTCTACTGAACAAAATGCACCAGTGGCAAATTGCATTTTGTTAATATTAAATCATCGATTGCCATGAATCGATGCAGTATATCGTGAAAGTAAGTATTGCGATGCATTGTCATGATGATTTTTTTGCACACCCCTACTACCTACCGGTACCCAGCTTGGCATGGTTATTGCAGCACCTGCCCCTAAGCCCCCCTCTTCCCTCCCTACCTCCCTGCCTCCCCTCACCGTCTCCCTCATGCTCCCCTTCCTTCTCTACTCCTCCTTCTCTTCTTTCTTCTCCCTCTCTTCCTTTTCTCCATTTCACCCCTCCCTCTCCGAAATCATCTTTCTCCTCTTCCTCTTCCCCTATTTCCTCTCCCTCTCCTCGTCATCTTCATCTACCTCTTCTCCCCAATCTCTCTCTCTCTCTCTCTCTCTCTCTCTCTCTCTCTCTCTCTCTCTCTCTCTCTCTCTCTCTCTCTCTCTCTCTCTCTCTCTCTCTCTCTTTCCCTTGTCCCTATTCATTTTTGTCCTCCTCCCTCTCTTCCTCCATCATCATTGCCCCATTCCTCTTCCGGCTGCTCCTACTCCTCTTACTTGCTCCCTCTTTTCCTTCCTTTTCTAATCATCATCCTCCCCCTCCTCCTCTTCCTCCTCCTCATCATCATCCTTTTCCTCTTCCTCTTCCTCCTCTCAGGCTGAGGGCTGGGGGAGATCAAAGGCGAGAGACGCCACATGTGCCAGAGGCTTTGTACCTGTCCCTGGCACTGTGTGCGTGTGTGAGTGCGTGCGTGCATGTGAAAGAGAGAGAGAGAGAGAAAGGCTGTGTGTGTGTGTGTTTGGCGTGTGTGTGTGTGTGTGTGTGTGTGTGTGCGCGCGCGTGTGTTTGCCTTGGCCACATGCCAGACCATATGGCAGCCGCGTCACCTTCGCCTCTCGCGCCGCTCTCGGACACGGGACAGGATGGGTCACTCCCATCTGCCAACACCAGCGGCCCGACCTGACACACCACACCATAACACGCCACTCAGACACCACGCCACACCAACATCATGCCTGCCTCCACCCTCCCCTCCCCTCATCTCCTCCCCTCATCTCCTCCCCTCCTCTTGGCCTTTGGGTACCACCTCTTGTCATGACACCACATCACTCCCAGCCTGCCCACCCCTCCCCTTCTTTCCTCCCTCCTCTTCTCCCTTGCCTCCTCTCCTCCCTCTTCTCTCCTCCCTCCTCTTCTCCCTTGCCTCCTCTCCTCCCTCTTCTCTCCTCCCTCCTCTTCTCTCCTTCTCTCCTCCCTCCTCTTCTCTCCTTCTCTCCTCCCTCCTCTTCTCTCCTTCCCCCCTCCCCTCCTCTACTTCTCAGCCTTTGGGAGCCACCTCTTGTAATGACACCAAATTACTCAGGCTACTCCCCTCACCTCTCCTCTCCTCACCTCACCCCGCCACTCTTCTCCTCTCCTCTCCTCACCTCACCCCGCCACTCTTCTCCTCTCCTCTCCTCACCTCACCCCGCCACTCTTCTCCTCTCCTCTCTTCACCCCACCACTCCTCTCCACTCATCTCCCTTTTCTTCTCCTCACCTCTCCTCACCGCTCCTCCTCTCCTCCTTGAGCATCAGGAGCCTGAGCACCACGCCTTCTGCTACTCTACACACACATACACACACACGCACACACACACACACACACACACACACACACACACACACACGCACACACACACACACACACACACACACACACACACACACACACACACACACACACACACACGCTCGTTATTATTTGACTTATCATATTATACACCGTCCGCTACTCTCCACTCAGCCCCTCCCTGTGCTTGTCCTGCGCCCTCCCCTCCCCTGATATCCACCTTTCGAGGCCTTCTCTTGCAGTGACAGTGACGCCTGCTTCTTCCCTCCTCCCCTGCTCTCCTCCGCCCCTCTACACTTCGCCTCCCACCCTCCAGGAGCCTCCGCCCGCTCGTAATGACCTGATTAGCCCCCCGTGCAACACAGGCAAGTCAGCCTGATCATACCCCAACCTGGCCCTGCTCATCCCATCTTCACCCACGCCCGCACGCCAAGCACGCACGCACACACAAACACACACGCACGCGCACACACACACAAACACACTCTTCTCTGCCCATTGCCCCGTCCTCCCCCACACTCCAGCCTGCCTGCCTGCCTGGCTGACTCGGCTTATTTGTTGTGCTCTGTTTGGCCGGGTAGGTAGGTGTGGCCTACTGCGCAAGGTTGTCTGAGGTTAAGACTCTTAGGCTGGGTGGTGGTGGTAGTGGGGATGGGTGGCGGGTCGGGGTAGCGAGAGGCTTGGAGGTTGGGGGTGGGGTTAGAATTGAGTCTTGAATGAGCATGGCAGTTTGTGTGTTTTTTTTTACTTTATTTTCTTCAAAGAGCGTTTTTGGGCACTCTCTTTTTCCGTCCGCTTTTTTGGCAGATGTGCAGCCACTAATGTGCACCGACACATGAGCGCACAAATGCGCACGCACACACCCTAACACACACAAACATGGACACACACACACTCACACAAGCACTGATTGAGTTAAAATGTCGCCGTTTTGGACAGTTCACGCTGAGCTCACATGAGCCTCTTAATATATTGCATTTCAGGAGAGAGAGAGAGAGAGAGAGAGAGAGAGAGAGAGAACGAGGGAGAGAGAATGAAAACACAAGCCTGATTTACACACTGCCGCACAGCCCCGACGCCTAGAGTGACATGTGACCTTGAGCGAGGTGGCATCGGCATTTAAATCAGACCCTCCTCTCAGCAGACGACCACGACGACACATTTAAGCACCTTTAGCATTTCTATCAACCCCGTGATGGATGAGTTGCGGAGAACGAGGCGATGGCAGTGACATTTGTTACTTTGACTATAACGTTTGTGGAGAATAAGCACAAATAAATGTATTTAAAGTCCATTTTGATGGGAATATCTTGTTAAATATTTGGGGGTTAGATAGTCCAGTAGACCAATAAACGTTGGTGCTATCATTTGTGGAGAATGATACATATTTAAACACAAAATAAACGTTGATGGGGATATCCCTCATTTTGTTTTGTGATGAAGCGGTCTGCACACTGTGTATTAACTCCAAAAAATACTTTATTTCATTTAAACATATGGCAACGTTTCGATCCAACAGAGGGATCTTCCTCAGGCAATGAGAACAATGGTCTAAGTTGACTTATATCACATGACCTACAGGTAGGCCACCTGGCAGAAAGGTGAGCGCACCCTAAGGTGACAAGTGGCATAGCATGCGCCTTGGCGCGCTGGTATACAAATTCAAGACCATGTGATCACAACCGGTGGTCAGAAGAAAACAAAAAAACTGAAAAACAAAACATTAAAAAGATAAAAACACACTCTAAAGACAATCAGTCACAATAGTCTGCACAGTCATAAATAGGGATTTCTTTTTTGTGTGCAGAAGACACATTACGTGCATCGATATATCATAGCCTAATCATAGTAAGGGCTTCAAGTCAAATTCCATGTTGAGACCTTTGGGGGACAAAGTATTTAGCATGTAAATATAGTATGCTTCCCTTCTC
>NC_085878.1:23753501-23761001 GCF_034702125.1 Engraulis encrasicolus
GGAGAGGGGGGGTGTGTTGGTCTTGAGGAGTGCAGTAAAGAGGCAGTTATGCATCCAGAATGAATGAGGAGGGAAAAAGTGCCTCGTCACCAGGCTGGTGTGGGTGCCTCCCTCCACTGCTGCTGCTGCTGCAAGCTCCACTGCTTCACAGGGGGCCGCGTCGAGCGGAGGGAGGGAGACAAAAAAGCCCCCTGAAAAGGAGAGAGAGAGGGGGGAAAAAGAGGGAAACCTAAGCCGGCTGCTCAGCACAGCACGAGAAACGGAAAGCCTGCGCCCAGAGTTACTGAGAGAGAGAGAGAGAGAGAGAGAGAGAGAGAGAGAGAGAGAGAGAGAGAGAGAGAGAGAGAGAGAGAGAGAGGAGATTTAATCAAAGGCCAGCACTTGACAGCCTCCCCCTCGGTCCCCCCTCCAATACTTCCTCTCCCCCCTCTGCCCATGCTCTTCTCTCACCGCTTAAAAAATCTGTGTACATTCAATCCAAACTGCGGTTGGAATTGTAAACCGCCTCCTATGTACCCACCTACCGACCCCTCCCCACACACACACACACACACACACACACACACACACACACACACACACACACACACACACACACACACACACACACACACACACACACACACACACACTCTCTCTCTTTACACACACACCCGCGCTCCACCCCAAAGATCTCCAGATGCATTGTGTGGCATATGCTTCTCAATAAGCGTGGGCCTCACGCTCGATTGTGCAGAGCTGTGTCGATTATGCTTGATGCTTTTATTTCTCCTACTGCCCTCTCCTCCCCTGCCCTCTCCCTCTCCTCTCCCTCCATCGCCCCCATATTTCCCCCCTATAGTTAGTAAATCCATGGCTGTTGTTCTCGCTGCCATCTGTCCTTGGGAGAGAGCAGCGGTGAGGCGACAGGTGGTGATGATGGGGGTGGTAACGGGCACTGTATGTAGAGGGAGTGGGGTGGGTGAGGTGTGCGGTGGGGTGGGGTGGGGTGGATATGGGCTCCAAGGGGGTGATAGGGGTGGTAACGGGCACAGTGTGTAGAGGGAGTGAAGGAGGCTGATGTGGAGGGGGGTAGCGGCGTGGATACGTACCCTGAAGTGGATTAGGTTGGTTGTTTGTGGGGTGGAACGAGTGGTGATTTGGACTGATGTGCGGATATGGCGTAGGGGGTTGGAGAATGGAATTATACGTATATACTGGTGACAGGCACTGTGGGTTCAAGATCACGATTCATTTTGTTTGTCCCAAAGAATAATACTGTAGTCCACTGAAGAGGAAACCGAATACAGTGACAGTGGGAGCAGGCTGACAGTTCGGTACACGTGGTGGGGTGTGTAGTTGATGTGGGGTAGATGGTTGAAAAGTGGGGTACGCTGAGCTGGGTGACGGGGGATTGTGTGTGTCATTTGTGGTAATAAACAGGGTTGTTGTATGTGGGGTGGTGGTATGCTGTTTAATATGTGTACAATATTGGTGGAATGGAGGTTGGGTTGCCGGTGCCAGCAGGGGTACAGTAGGCGATGTAGGTGGTTGGCTGTAGGTGTATCGCAATATGTGGTGTGTGGAGATAGTGGGGTGTGGGTGACGTTGTCTGGATGTTTGTGGTGTGCCGTGTGTGTGTATGGTTAATGACTTTGCAGCACAGGGATGGGTGAATGGATGAGTATGGAGGCAGATGGAAATTTGCGTGGGTGGTGGGGGCAGCGCGTGCGTGTGGGCAAGCGTGTCCTCCGTCTGTGCGTGCGTGCGTGTGTGTGTGTGTGTGTGTGTGTGTGTGTGTGTGTGTGTGTGTGTGTGTGTGTGTGTGTGTGTGTGTGTGTGTGTGTGTGTGTGTGTGTGTGTGTGTGTGTGTTTGAGTAGCATTGTGTCAATGCTGTGTGTGTGTGGTACTGTAATTGTGCTCCCTCTCCCTCGCTAGCTGTCTAATGGTGAGGTCACGGCACTGAGAGAGCGGCCCGCTGCCTCCTGCCGCCTCCAACCACCCACCACCCCTCCCCCGTGCCCGGCTCTCCGCAACTGCAACAGGCATTGCCTCATCCAGCCACCCATCCATCGCCCAGCAGCAGCAGCAGCTCACTCCCTCGTTACCTCTTTTTCTCTCATCTCTCTCTCTCTCTCTCTCTCTCTCTCTCTCTCTCTCTCTCTCTGTCTTTCTCACGTTATCCATCTCTTGTCTGCTCTCTCTCTCTCTCTCTCTCTCTCTCTCTCTCTCTCTCTCTCTCTCTCTCTGTCTCTCTCTCTCTCTGTCTTTCTCACGTTATCCATCTCTTGTCTGCTCTCTCTCTCTCTCTCTCTCTCTCTCTCTCTCTCTCTCTCTCTCTCTCTCTCTCTCTCCCTCCCTCCCGCTCCCGCTCCCGCTCTTTCTCCCTTTCTCTCCCTCTTGCTCGCCATTTTCTCTTCCCCTCTCCCTCTCTCTCTCACTCGCTTTCCATCTCTCTCTCTTTCTCGCTTTCCCTCTTTTCACTGGAACACGCAGTCATGCAGCTTTACATAATGAGCTGTCTGTGCCACTGCTGGGGCCATGGGCACCCCTCAGAAAAGCCTCCACTATAGCTTTCCCATTGTTATGACACCAGACGGAGAGAGAGAGAGAGAGAGAGAGAGAGAGAGAGAGAGAGTGGGGGAGTGAGAGAGAGAGAGAGAGAATCTATACTGTAGGCCTCACAATGTTTTTGCACCACAGAGGGAGAGAAGGAGGGAGGGAGGGATAGAGAGGGATGTTGGAGAAACACACAGAGATGGAATGAGTAAACGAGAGAGTGAGAAAAGGAGGGAAAAAACGTGACAGAGCCAGGCCAGTGGCGATGAATGGAGGAAGTTTGGAGAGAATAAATTCTGAAATGTGGCCAATGTTGTCTAGCTTACCTGCCTACCTACACTACCTCCGTCAGTCGGGTCCTGGCTCATAACCAGTCATTCTTTATTTATTGTGCTGTATAAATAAAACAAACACTCTGTTGTGTAACACCCACACTGTTGACATGTTAAAGTCTAACCGTGCTCTGTGTGTGTCTGCGTGCTTGTGTGTGTGTGTGTGTGTGTGTGTGTGTGTGTGTGTGTGTGTGTGTGTGTGTGTGTGTGTGTGTGTGTGTGTGTGTGTGTGTGTGCGTGAATGTTTGTGTGTGTGTGTGTGTGTGCGCGCGTGTTTGTGTGCGTTTCCGGTGTGTCTCCAGGTGATCGGCAGCGACCCGTTCTGGGTGCCCACTACGGAGGAGGAGTACCTGCACTTTGGGGAGAAGGCCGACTCGGCCAACCAGGCGCTCAAGTACATGAACGCCGTGCGGCGCCGCAAGGGGCTCTACGTGGAGGAGAAGATCGTGGAGCACGCCGAGAAGCAGAGGACTCTCAGCAAGAACAAATGATGGACACACGGACGGACACACACACACACACACACACAGACACTATCTCCTGTTTTGCGCTGCCTTCAGTGGACTGCAACTTTCATCGTCTTTCACTTTCCACTCAGCTCAGAACAGATAATGGACACAAAACAAAAAAACATGCACACGCACACATCTGCCTTCCATTTTGTCACATCACAGACAAACACACAAACACAGAGAAGTTCAGACACACACAGGCACACACACGTTTACCTCCTCAGTTTTCCTCTGCAACTTTCATCTTCCGCCTTTCACTCAGCAAGAACAGATGATGGACACAAACACACACACACACACACACACACACACACACACTTTCCCACGTTGTCCTGCCCCTGTATGCCCTCAGTGGCCCCGCCGCTTTCATGCTCTTTTACCCTCCACCTTTCAGGTGCAAACGCTTCGTCTTCCACGTCAGGAGAGATTTCTCTCCCGCATCTTTTCTCCTCTTAAATCATTCAAAGGTATTTATTTAAGAGCAGCATCAGGGTAATACTTGAAAAAAATCCATCAAGGTATTTTATTTGTTTTACTGTCATGGCTTAGCTAGCAGGTGGGAGGTAATGGGAAACTGGGCTTATTCCACCATAGCCCTCAGAGGAAGTGGAGGAGGGAGGGGAGGAGGGGAGTGGAGGAGTGTGGGGGGGGGGGTCTTTGATATGGGGGACTCGTTCCCGTGTCGCTTATATTAGAGATTCTCCATGGGCCATAAAGGGCCGCTCTCAGAAGCTGACTGGTAATGTCGTTCATTTGCAATATTTTGCTTGAGAGAATCGGTTACGGCCGTGCATAATTTTCGAGGAGTGCCTGACTGACGCTCTTCTTGAAGCAAAAAAACACGGGCGGGCAGGCAGGCGAGCGGGGTGCGCTCACTCTGAGTGGAAATGGCTTCCAAATGAATTCGGCTGCCTCCCCCGTCGAATTTCATTAAACGCACCCCAAAGACCCCTGAATTTAATTTGCAAAAACACAAACATGATAAAATGAGGGAAATTATGCCCATTTTAATAGTTTTGGAGGGACGAAGGACCACACGTGTATTTATCAAGCGTTCCCCGCTGTGTAAGTATGTTACAGGGTCTGGTGAATGTTGTGCTTCTCCCTGTACTCAACTGAACAAAACGCATAATAAATTAAGACAAGTTTCTAGTCAAACATTTCCAATAAACTCAAATGCACATTGACGCCTGTCTGTTGAGTCGTTTGTTATGTCTCATTTAGTCTCATTAACGAATCATTATCACCTTTTGTCAACAACTACACGTTTAATTTATTATGCTTAACAACCAGGTTCACCCTTCCACTTTACAACTCGTTACAAAACGTGGAGATCCTGTCAGTCAACCCGCCTGAACCACCCAGTGCTGTACGTTACATGCCACTACTCCTCTGGCGTGCTCACCTTAAAGATCGCCTCTCAACGTTATTTCATTAATACTGCCGTGTTCCCCAATGTTATTGAATGTGTTACGCGTTGGTCCTGTTTTAAAAAACGCGCTGGTTGCTTTGTTTCAAGACGTTTTTGCAAGCTGGCAAGGTGGCTTGTGGAGAAACGAGAGAGTGTTCCGTGTTTCTCGTGGAAATGCGTCTCTGATTGGCTCACTCCTCCTGCTCTCGAAGAAACGCGTCTCTGATTGGCTCAGTCCTCCAGTCCTTGGAGAGAATGTAATGGCAAACAGAGTCGCCACTTCCCCGGGTGGTACTGCACTATAGGGGCGCCAGCGGAGGCGTGCAGGCTCCATTCAGGGCTGTGCTCTTTCGACAGCGACCCCTAGGCTTGCTGCAGGCACGGAGCAACCAGAGTGAGTTGGCTTTATGTATGAGGCTTTGTGCTGTGTGTGTACCTGAGAGTAGCAACCAGCTGATAGCTAAGCTAAGCTATGTTTCGGGCCACCAGACGTTGCTTGTTTTGAAAACAAGCAGAAAAAAAATACTCGACATGTTTTTAGATAAATGGGTCGATATAAACCTTTGTGGGCAACGCCTTCTTTCGACGTGACGAAACACAGAAAGGCTTTCGTGATTCGCTCGTTTCTCTGCATTATTTATGTAAATTGGGAAACACCGGGAAACACAGCCAGGAGAGTTGACGCGCCGCTATGAGAGCCTTGCAAGTGAGTTTAACTTGGGGTGACCGTCCGATCTTCGAAAGGAGTGAGTAAAACTGAGTTTTATCGGAAGTTGGCCTTTAAGGGGTCGAAAGCTGCTAAGTGCCTGTGGATAATGACCTCCACGTTGCCTTTAGATAATGGGTTTAATTTTGCGGAACCGATAGGTTTAAATTGCAGAGTCGACAAAGCAGTCGAGATAAGGTGTGTGTGTGTGTGTGTGTGTGTGTGTGTGTGTGTGTGTGTGTGTGTGTGTGTGTGTGTGTGTGTGTGTGTGTGTGTGTGTGTGTCTGTGTGTCTGTGTGTCTGTGTGTCTGTGTGTGTGTGTGTGTGTGTGAGAGTATGCATGCGATATCTGCCGCAGATAACGGCAAGAACAGATGTAAGGGGAAGTTGGGGCTGCTGAGATTTTAATGCTGATTTAACTTGAGCCCTTGTCAGCATGGCGGATTTCTCGCTATGACTTGACACTCGAGCGCAAGCTGCACTACAGTCAGTATGGGCTGAGAGACATTAAGGCTCCCCACTCCCTGGGCCTGTAATAGCACAGATATTTAGTAGATGCCTGTGTGTGTGTGAGACAGAGAGAGAGCGAGCGAGAGGAGGAAACTAAGACTGTGAATCGATTGAGCCATCCTAATGATTGCCACAGAACCGAGCCCTAAATGTAACGATTTGGCAGGCCTGTGTAAGCCTATAGCAGGATGATGATGATGAGAACAAAGGAATATACTCAAATCGATCACATCACCTGTGCCAAGGAAATCATCCAAAAGACACTGCATCTGAGAGGATACAGAGAATATCTGTGCGAAATACTGTGAAATATCTGCTACAGTGTTAAATGCATGTAGCAGCCACACATCCACAATACATGTACCAGCTACACAGCAACAATAACTTTTGAGAAACCTAAGGAATGAACACTTTCAAACTCGCCATGGTGTACATTGATGGGTGGAAATAAGTGCTGTTTGTTTTACATTTGGATTTATGATTTCTACTGTGCACACTACTCATGGGCCAGTAGTGTGCAGTGATTTGATCTGCCCTCCAGACGTGTTCCAGTTTTTGCACAGGAAAGAGCAGAAATTGAAGGAGAAACTAACTTAATTCCAGCTACCTTTGTTTAGCCTTTTGATGCAGATGTAGTAACAGCCGGCGGTCCAACTCACTGTTTTATTAAGACGTGGTCATTTCCATCTCGGTAACAACAAACTTATACGTCTGTCATATAGGCTCTGCACGAAAGGGTTAAACTGTCATCTCCTGCCATCCCCTCCTCCAGCCACAGGTATGACCCTGTCCTTCACCTTCCTAACCTCTCGTAACCCCTCTGTGTACCTCCAGAGGTTTTTTGTGGGAGACCAGTAACAGCAGTCCTCGTCGACACTGCCTTGGGGACATTGTAGACCTGTGTAAGACCAGTTCTGGCCTGATTGTGTGTGTGTGTGTGTGTGGTGGCTTATTTGGGAGCTTGTTGTCCAGGCTGACAGGCGTGCACGTCTCCTGTGGCCACTGATCCCAGGTCAGTATTGATCAGCCCGACTAAATCACTCCCACACACACTCATGCAGGCACACACACTCACCCCACACAAACCCTTCACCTCTGCCCAGGGGCCTGGGGGGGAGCGGGGGTGAGGAGGGGGCAACGGAAGGATATAAGGGCCAGAGGAGATGGTTATCTGCTGGGGGAAAACAAATAGGGCTGGAGTCAAGAGCCACTGGAGGACTTGACACGGCCGGGGTGCTGTGTGTGTGTGTGTGTGTGTGTGTGTGTGTGTGTGTGTGTGGGGTGAGGGATTATTGCCAAACTTTGTGTGTAACATGAGCACTGCATGAGTGCAGGAGGAGGGGAAGCAGACACAGCCACTCGAAAAGAAAGAAAGAAAGAAATAGAGATGGAGAGAGAGAGGAAGATGGCTGACTGATCATTGGCTAACACACTCATCCATCAACTGGCTGCCCGGAACAGAAGGACATTCAGACAGGGACAGACAGACA
>NC_085878.1:23768501-23781001 GCF_034702125.1 Engraulis encrasicolus
AGCCTGCTGGACCCTGCCTGGGCAGACCATTTCTCAAGCCCAGTGCCCTGCAGGCGGTCCCTCTTACACAGCCATGCTCAGGGCTGCTGACAACTTTGGCTGGGCCCAGGACAAAGTCATCTGAAAGGGCCCCCCAGCCCAATAGATACAATGTAATGAGGACCCAATTCTGGGCCCCCTCACTCCCTGGGCCCGGGACAAAGGTCCCCTTTGTTCCCCTCTGTCAGCGGTGCCTGGCAATGCTTATACATTACTCGCACTAGACAAGCCATTTCTGTTGTGCTGGGGATTTTTGCTGATATTTTTGGATGCGTTTTAAAAATATTTTTTTTGTTGTGTGCTGAGGGGGACTGCCGCTGCTCCGCTAATCCAATCCTGGCACCTCCACGTTCCTGTTGGCACGGTCTCTGTGTGCCCGTGTGCCCGGGCATGGCTCTGGCGTCCGCTGCTTGCTGTAGGTCTCCCCTGAGTGCCAGGCTAATAGCCAGACGCCCAGTGTGCCAGGGTGCCAGGGCTCTGCACGACTGGACCAGCCCCAGCCCCAGCCAAACCCAGCCCCAGCCTTAGCCATCCAGCCAGCGCCTCAGGACAGGAAAGGCCCCCGTGCCTCACTGCTCCAACCTGTCCATTAAAGGAGCATGCTGCTGATGGAAAAGGGAGGGAAAAACCTGAAGAAAACACTGTGTGGTATTTTTTTTTCTTTCTTTTTTCTTCTTCTTCGCTCCTTCCTTCTCTGTGTAAGTGTGAATGAAGTGCTATTTAAAGGTGGCACAGCTAATACAGCACACCATGCTCGTTTTCTCTCTCTCTCTTCTCTCTTGTTCTCTCTCTTTTCTCTTGTTCTCTCTCTTTCTCTCGCTCCCTCTATCTCTCTCTCTCTCTCTGTCTGTCTCACACAAACACACACACACACACACACACACACACACACACACACACACACACACACACACACACACACACACACACACACACACACACACACACACACACACACACACACACATAAACTCCCTCTCTTTTCCTCATTATCGCTCTCTTATTTTCTAGTTGTCACTCTCTCTCTCTCTCTCTCTCTCTCTCTCTCTCTGTCTCTGTCTCTCTCTCTCTCTCTCTCTCTCTCTCTCTCTCTCTCTCTCTCTCTCTCTCTCTCTCTCTCTCTCTCTCTCTCTCTCTCTCTCTCTCTCTCATTCTGCTCCTGCTCCCCCCCACCTCCTCTGCCTCACGCTGGGCTCTGAACAAAGCCTTGCCCAGGCTGGAAATCCCCCGACCGCCTCTGGGATCCAGCCCAGCTCCAGCCCTCCAACCCTCCAGCCCTCCAGCCCCCTATACCTCCTCCAGCCTCTAAGCCACCAGACCCCCACACCTTCCACCCTCCCACCGCCAGCCTACAACCCCCCCCACACACACACACCATCCACCCTCCCATCTCCAGCCTACACCCCCCCCCCCCACACACACACCATCCACCCTCCCAGTTCCAGCCTACACCCCCCCCCACACACACACACACACACACCATCCACCCTCCCATCTCCAGCCTACAACCCCCCCCCCCCACACACACACACACACACACACGTCCTCCAGCTTCCCACCTCTTCCAACGTCCATGTGCACCCCCCCACCCCACCCCCCACCCCCCACCCTCTACCCCCCACCGCGCCGTCTCCACCATCTCCCCAGCCCCCAGGTATACGTACATCTGCTCTCCTCTGCTCTCCTCTGCTCTGCTCTGCTCTGCTCTGCTCTGCTCTGCTCTCCTCTGCTCCTATGACTCACGTTCCAACTTCCCCACTGTACAGTACAGAGCAGCAGTGAGCAGCGAGGAGTCCAAATTAAGTTTCATTTTCATTTCATTTATTTAAACTCGAAGAATCATTGAGGGCCCAGCCCTCATTTACAATGATGTCGAGAAAACAAACAATTGCACATATAAAATCAAATAAAAACAACGAACATACACAATACAACATAAATCATATAAGAGGTAAGAATTAAGACAACTATGAATTAAAACTTATGAGTTAAAACAAGTGCAAGTATGTGATAAAAAACTTCCCAGTGTAACTTTAAAATGTTCTAATGGCACAAAGGCTTGAAGACCCATCCTTTGTTGTAAGTTATTCCAAACTGAAGGTCCACAGACACTAAAAGCTGTTTTACCCAGTTCAGTGCGGGCATAAGGGACCTCCAGTAAAAAATTGCTGCTGCGGGTTTGGTATGGGTTGGAGTGCCAAACTAAAAGAGATGAAATATAAAATGGGAGTTTGCCAGTGAGGGCCTTATAAATAAAAATAAAATAATGCATGTCCCTTCTGTGAGAAAGTGGAGCCCACCCAACTTTATCATATAACAGGCAATGATGTGTACTATATGGATCCCCAGTAATAAAACGAAGAGCTGAATGATAGACAGTGTCAAGTGCCTTCAGATTAGAGAGTGGTGCATGTCTGTAAATAATATCACCATAGTCAAGGGAAGACAGAAAAGTAGCTTCAATTAACTTTTTTCTGCAGAAAACAGGAAAGTGATATTTATTTCTGTGCAGGAAAGATAGCTTTTGTCTGAGCGTAGTGACAAGACAGTCAGTATGTTTCTTGAATGTGAACTTGTCATCTAGCCAGATTCCCAGGTACTTATAATGTGATACTCTCTCAATAACAGACCCATCTAAAGTAGATATATTAAAATCATTTTTCATGCCATGCTTAGATCGAGTAAAGACCATACATTTAGTCTTGCTTACATTAAGTAGAAGCTTAAGACTAATGAAGGCATTTTGTAGGATATTAAAAGACTGCTGCAATTTCTCCAAGGCTAGCTGTACAGAATCTGCAACACAATACAAAATTGTATCATCTGCATATAGATGAATAGCGCAGTTGGAAAGGAGAGAAAGTATGCTATTTATGTACATGGTGAAGAGTACCGGACCTAATACTGAACCTTGTGGGACCCCCTTGGTTATTAGCAGGGGGTCAGATTGAGTATTACCCAATTTTACAGTATGGTGTCTGTTTGAAAGGTAGCTCTGGAACCATTTACAGGCACTTGCATTAAAACCAATACCAGGCAGAATTTGTAGAAGCAGAGAATGGTCCACGGTGTCAAATGCTTTGGATAAGTCCACAAAGATGGCAGCACAATGTTTTTTCTTGTCAAGAGAAGTGATAATATCATCCATTACTTTAGTAGCAGCAGTAACTGTACTATGTTTAGGCCTAAAGCCTGATTGGAGAGGGCTCAAAATATTATTGGTATTTAGAAATTCTTTGAGCTGATCATTTACCAACTTCTCTAGTATTTTTGAGAGACACGGTAGCTTGGATATTGGTCGATAGTTGTTAGGGTCAGTCTTATCACCCCCCTTGTGCAACGGGGTAATGTGTGCAAATTTCCATAGTGTAGGGACAACTCCAGTGGAAATAGAAAAATTGAAAATGTGCAATAATGGCTCTGCTATTATATATGCCGCAGTGCGAAGAAAAAGGGGATCTAGCTGGTCTTCTCCAGTGGATTTGCGACTATCAATTGCTAATAAAGCAGATAGCACTGTATGCTTAGACACAGGATGAAGCCTGAACTCCAGATCATCGTCTCTGACATTGTCTCGCATATCATGTCCAGCCCTAGGTATAAAGGAATGATTATTGCTATTGTCAAAACTTTGACTGGCTAAAGAAAAATGTTTGTTAAGAGCACTGCAAATGTCTGATTTGTCTTGTAGTAGACAATCATCAAACTTAATTGAAGAAGGCATAGGTGTAACAGATTTATTGTTTTTGTAATTTACAGCCTTCCAGAATTTTGCAGGATCTGAGTACGAACTAGAGACAAGGTTAAAGTAATAGTCAGATTTAGCCTTTCTTACAGATAATGTACATCTGTTCCTGATTTTCCTGAAACTTGCCCAGTCGGAGGCATCCTTGCTCCTCCTTGCTAATGACCAAGCCTTATTTCTTGACTGAAAAAGAGAGGAGAGTTCAGGGGTGAACCATGGGTTTGTTCTACTTTTTACTCTTATCTTTTTAAAAGGTGCATGTTTGTCAACAATGCAAATAAATGAGTTTGAGAAAAACTGTAGAGCCAAGTCAGCATCAGGAATTTCAGTTGTTAGATGAATGTCACTTTCATAGAGATCATTTAAAAAAGCTTGCTCATTAAAATGTTTCATAGTTCTTTTAACCAAAATGTGAGGCAGTGCTTTGGTTAGAGTGCTGTGCCTAATACAGGCAATGGGACAGTGGTCGCTGACCCCTAAATCAAAAACACCACTTGCGCTAATTTTGTTCATCTTATTTGTAAAAAGTAGATCAATAAGAGATGATTTGCTAAGGTTCTTAGAGTTTGGTCTTGTTGGATCATTAATAAGTTGATCCAAAAATAGACTCGAGAAAACATCTCTAAGATGTTTGGAGGCATCAGTTAGCCAGTCAATATTAAAATCCCCAAGAACTAGAACTTCTGAGTCAGTGAATCTAGATATCAATTCTGCCAGCTGATCTATGGATTTAGAATCAGCTGACGGGGGTCTATAGATCCCAACTATTATGAAGGAGTTGTTATTGGTGCCATAATGAACCTTGAGTGCAATAAATTCAAAGGATTTAGGTTCACTTAAGGAATACAGAAATGTGACAGAAAAATGTGACTTCACGTAAATAGCCACACCCCCACCCCTCCCAACCCTGTCAATTCTAAATAAATTGTAGCCTGAAAGGTTGACTTCAGAGTCATCAATTTCACTCTTCAGCCAAGTTTCTGATAAAACCAAGATATCAGTGTTAGTTTGAGCAATTAAAATATTTAGGTGGTCCATTTTATCTCGTTGCAATATACTTCTGATATTGAGGTGGATTAACCCAATGCCTTTTCTGTCCTTAAAAACACATGGATTGTCCAGGCGAACAACGTCAGGGGTAGACTCCAATGGACATGTAGTTCTTTCCTATGTCACCCGTTTCCTGTTTTGCACTCACTTTTTGCTGACTTTTTCTGCCCTCCCCTCCCCTCCCTTGTTTTTCCCTCTCCTGCTCTCATTTTCCCCTCCATCCCCTCCGTTCTCTCTCTCTCTCTCTGTTTCTTTCTCTCTCTTTCTATTTTCCTCCTTTTTCTCCTGGGATCAATGACACCACTAACCCCTGCGCTCGGCTCATACAAGGGCATTCCTATGAAAGCCCATGGTTATCGAATGTACTCGCAGCCCCAGACATACTGTACATATATATAATGTTTTTCATCCTGCCGCGCCGCTTGTACAGTGAGTGAAGGACTGGCAAAAGATCTTAAGTTTCCATGGGGTGTTTCGGCTGTTCCCCTGTCCATTCGCGAATACAAAGGAATTAGTGTTTTAGGCCCCACACTTCATTTCCTCGGCCTCCCCCACGTCCCCTCATGTAAAAACACTGTTGAGCACTGTACAAAAGCCTTGAAATATATAGCATAGCATGCCGTGCCATACAGCCACCATAGTGTACATTTCAAAAGGCCGATAAATCCACTGTAAGTAAGCCCTCATAGTATAATCCCCAGTAGGACACAGCATTGAGTGCAAAGAAAACATACGTGTGTGTGTGTGTGTGTGTGTGTGTGTGTGTGTGTGTGTGTGTGTGTGTGTGTGTGTGTGTGTGTGTGTGTGTGTGTGTGTGTGTGTGTGTGTGTGTGTGTGTGTGCGTGTGCGTGTGCGTGTGCGTGTGTGTGTGTGTGTACACGCGTTTCATGCCATTTGACCAGGGAGACCTCCATTTGCACTTTACTTTGACATGAGAGCTACTCTTCTCAGCTATACGACCAAGTGTGTGTGTGTGTGTGTGTGCGCGTATGTGTGCATTCTGTGTGTGTGTGTTTACATGCGCTAGCTTGTTCTTGTATGTGTATGTCTACGTGTCTGTTTGTGTTTGTGCATCTGTGTGCAAGTGGACACTCCTTTTCCATGCCATCTCACTCTTAGGTGTTGAGATGGCCTGACAGGCTCTCTAGGGGAGTCAACCGGGCACGGGAGGAGAGGAGAGGAGAGGAGAGGAGAGGAGAGGAGAGGAGAGGAGAGGAGAGGCAAGGCGAGGTGAGGCGAGGCAAGGCAAGGGGAGCATAGGTGATGGGATGAGAGCCTGGCCTGCTGGTGTGTGAAAGTGCTGGACGCGGGAGTCAGGAGACGCAGACGGTGTGAGAGTGTGAAGCTGTTAGGATGGTGATAGCGTTCAGGGGCTGCCTGGCCCGGCTCCCTGCCTGGCCCACCCGACTGCCCCACCACCCGGCTGCTTGGTTGGCTGGCTGGATGTCTGGCTGGCTGGTTGTCTGCCTGGCTGGTTGGTTTGTGTTCTGTCTAGATGGGCTGTTTTGTCTACATGAGCAACCAATAGGCTTTTTACATAGCCCAAACAAGGGGGGGGGGGGTACTGCAGAAGAGCACAATACCTATGTAGTTGTTTATGATTTAACATGACTACTAGGAGAGCTAAAGAAATGGGGAAGTGCCATCACCAATACCCCAACACCCATCACCTACGCAAACACCAACCCACTCGATGCACAGCACTCATCTCCCACCCCCATCTCCATTTGTGCAAGCAGCTACTACTAAACCACATGACAAAAGAAAGATCTTGAGGTGGTATTCCATTACGTGCATTATGCAAAACATTAATACAAAAACATTTAACAAAGGATTTCAGCCCCTGCCAACCAAAGCTGAAATACAGCTTCTACAACATCAACAGATTTACCCAAATCTAAACCTCTAGTGTTGCTAACTGCAGAGCCCTGCAAAGGCTTGTTAGCTCACCTCGACATGTAGCTCAACAAGACAGCGGCTGTCTAGCTGGCTGGTTAGGCAGCCAGGCACTCCTACTGGCAGCAGCTGCAGCAATGACGTCTGGCTTGGTAGTGATTTATCATTTTACATAACTAGGAGCTTTTGATCCGTGCCACCCAAAGTTAAAATACAGCATCTAAAACAGCTTGACCCTCACCTAAACTCAATGTTTTGTTATTTCGGCTCGGCAAGAAGACACCAGGTGGCTGGCTGATCAGGCAGGCAGAGAGTCCTTCGTGACTACACCGCTCACATACAGTAAAGAAATCAGTACTTAGAGAGTACTCTGGGACCAAATACACTCTAGGGGATGTCAAATCAACTCTATAAGTATTGAAATAACAGTGCATTTTTACTGAGTGATTGCAGCAGGCCCAGTAAACCCACCTACCTTTTCCTGGCTTGATGTTATTTTTCTCCTAAACATTTTCCATCACACACAACATATGTGTCCTTGGCACCAAATTACGGACCAAAGAGCCACCAACCCTTTATCCAACTGGCTGCCTAACCGTGCTAGCCCCACATCGAATCAAGCTGAGGAAGGCAGTGAAATTTGTTTGCTGACGACGTGAGTCTTGTGCGGTCAGGCTACCCAACTGAGGACCAAACTAACTCTGGAAAAGAAAAACAGAAATCTCGTAAGAGAAGAGGAGGAATTTTGCATTTTACTGCATAGCAAAGTCCAAAGATCCACCTCTTTATCTGCCTGAGGTTTTGGAAGGGAAGCAGGTAAATACTGGAAGGGAAGAGTAGGGAATGAAATATTTGCACATGTGGGGCAATCGTGGCCCAATGATCGGGGGAATTGATGTTGCGATTGGAAGGTTACTAGGTCGAATCCCAAACCAGAAGGACGAATGTGGATGCTATCCAGTACACTCCTGAATTGGGCAGGGAACATTGCCCCAGGGACTATAACTAATACCCTGTACCTAAACCAATTAGTTGCTTTAGATGAAAGTGTCAGCTAAACATAATTCACTGTAGCTAATGTACACACAAAAAAGTTTTGTCTCGTAGCAAAGAACACAAATCAAATCCTAACCTGTCTGTGGTGTTGAGATAAGGTAAGGAGGTCAATGCCCTCCATGTTAGCTGTAACAGTACACAGTTCAGTTCATGCCCGTTTTTAGCCCAGGTAACAAGTGACACTTGAGAGAATAGGACGCACATTGGACAAAATGTCTGTCTGGTGATCTGTCACAACAGTCTGGCCTGCATCAGACGATGTGAAACAGCCCAAACAGCATTGTCACCTACTATTGGGAAACAGCTCAAAGTTCAGGGTTCTGACACGTTGCTTTGATCACACACACACATTTCAAGTCAAGTCAAGTTTATTTATAAAGCACATTTCATATGGCTTACATAGACTCAATGTGCTGTAAGATTAAAAGGAGGAAAAGTAGAAAATTTAAAAACAGCACTAAAACTGAGTGAAAATATAAAAATATATAATAGTAGGTAGAAATAAAACAAAATAAAACCCATTGCAATGATAAGACCTTTTAAACACCAAACACTAGACTAGACACATAGTCTGCAAGGGCCCAGAGCAAAATAAATAGAATAAAAGTAAAATCAAAGTAAAAAATAAAACACATAAAAACCCTTAGGAAATAAAACAATGTCAATAAAATCAACTCAACCAAAAGCTTGTGTAAATAAAAACGTTTTAAGACCCTTTTTAAAAGCGGGAGTAGAAGTCACTGACCTTAGTTCTAGGGGGAGGGAATTCCAAAGGGTAGGGGCACAATAACTAAAAGCACCATGTGCAGTGTTGGTGTTAATTTTGGGGACGCATAAAAGACCTTTATTTGATGTTCTCAACGTACGGGTAGGATGGTATGGAGGGATGATGTCAGAGATGTAGGTAGGGGCCAAGCCATTTACTGCTTTAAAAGTGATCAGAAGTATTTTAAAATGTATTCTTTGTTGTACAGGCAGCCAGTGAAGAGATTTCAGAATTGGGGTGATGTGTCCAAATTTGGATGTTCTTGTCAGTATTCTGGCAGCTGTATTCTGAATGAGTTGGAGTTTGTTGAGTGCCTGTTTAGTGAGCCCGGCATATAGGGAGTTGCAGTAATCAAGGCGGCTGGAGATAAAAGCATGAACTAACTTTTCAGAGTCCTGAGGAGACGAGAGGCCACGTACTTTAGTAATATTTCGCAGATGGTAAAATGCCGTCTTAGTGATAACAGATATATGTTTGTTAAAATTAAGATCTGTATCAAGGGTCACACCCAAATTTCTGACATCATCACAAGGTATTACCTGAAGGGGGGCTAAAAACGTACAAAGATGTTCTCTACGAGCCTTGGGGCCTACAACTAAAATCTCTGTCTTGCTGTCGTTTAACAATAAAAAATTCTGACCCATCCAGTTTTTGATGTCTGAGACACAACTTATTAGGTCATTTACTGGACTGGGGTCGTCAGGGGAAAAAGAAATGTACAACTGGGTATCATCTGCATAGGAGTGATATGACAGACCATGGTGCCGGATGATATGCCCAAGTGGTAGCATATATAAATTAAAAAGCAGAGGGCCCAGGATTGATCCCTGAGGTATCCCATGAGAGGTATCCATAGAGTCAGAGAAGAAATTGTTAATAGTTTCATGATGGATTTTTGTTGCCAGGGTGGAATTCTGGAAAAGCCTTTAGCCTTGTGGCGCCCTCTGCCAACAGTGTTATTTCTTTTGTCATGGCAAACGGCCCTTGTCATCTAGGCTATAAATTGGCCACATTAGATTGAAGTGTCCCACCTGTGAAGGCTGTACAGTGCCTTGAGGACAGCCTAGGGCAGCATTTGTTAGACCTCAAAACCTCTGACTACGCAGAAATAACCACAGTAGTTTTGTTGGTGACCTTGTGTTTAAGGCAACTGGGGTGCATTTCTGGAAAGCGTAGTTGTTTGCAGTTAGCAACTTCGGTAGTTGCCAATGGGAAACTGCATTGAGACCAACAAAGTAGCTAACATAGTTAGCAACTAGGCTTTCCAGAAATGCACCCCTGGTTTGAGAGTAAGACGTTGCAAGTTTAAATGGGCAGGATTACTAGTTTGTTGCTAGTTCATATGCTAATAGCCTAGCTTTGTGACTATTTTTGAGATGAATGAAAGAGAGGAGCAATCCCGTCATGGCACACTGAAATAACTGCACAGCATGCAGTGTGAATGCCACATACCGTATGTGTAAGTGTAGCCTAATTCTAAATGATAACCATGCATTGTATGTGTCTGTCTTTTACATTGACAACTAGATGCTGATGCATGCAGTGGTGTCTAATTTAATGTGTTGTTGTGGGTATGTGATACTGTGCTGTGCAGATGATTTTGCGGACTGACTCAGGCTAGAAGGGTGGTGTTGTGCTGTGCTGTTGTGGGTGTATGGTGTATAGGGACATTGTGACTGGCCAAAGGGGTTGCAGGTGTCGAGAGTGGAGCATATCATGGGGCGGAGGACAGGAGAGGAGAGGAGATGAGGCCAAGGTGTCAGGCAAAGGAAGGGATAGGACAGGGTGTCAGGCTTGGCAGAGGAGAGGAGAGGAGAGAAGAGGAGAGGTGTGAGGGAGGAGAGGAGAGGAGAGGGGTGGAGAGAGGAGAGGAGAGGAGGAGAGAGAGGAGAGGAGAGGAGAGGAGAGGGGTGGAGAGAGGAGAGGAGAGGAGGAGAGAGGAGAAGACAGGAGAGAGGAGAGAGGAGGTGTCTGACAGCAGCCTAGGAGTACTACTCTAATCAGGCTGGGCCTGTCAACACCAATACATAGACACATAGCTACACACACACACACACACACACACACACACACACACACACACACACACACACACACACACACACACACACGCACACACGCGCACACACGCACACACACACACGCACACACACACACACAGACCATGGAAACTATCCAACACATTCTCTATCTCTCTCTCTCTCTCTGTCTCTCTCTCTCTCTCTCTCTCTCTCTCTCTCTCTCTCTCTCTCTCTCTCTCTCTCTCTCTCTCTCTCTCTCTCTCTCTCTCTCTCTCTGCCTCCCTCCTTCACCTCTTTTCCCTGAGAAAGGGTAACTGGGTCTCTGGAGAGTTGTCTCTCTCTGTTTCTCTGTCTCTCCCAGTGTCTTTGCTGTCTGTCAGAGCCGCAGCACAGCCATCACTTCACTCCCAGGGCCGCTCCACTCTGGCCGCTCCGCTCTACTCTACTCTGGTGTCTGACTAATTGAATAAACGTGACGTGACCCCCGCGTTTGATGTGTGTGGAATTTGGGCCGACATGGCTGACCAGTGGGGCTCAGGCAGTGACTGAGTGCTGATCTGATAGCATCTGGGAGGCAGAATAACAAACCACAGGCACACACACACACACACACACACACGCACACAGACAAAGACACACACACACACACTGACGCACACACAGAGACACACATACTTCGAATGCCCCCACCCCGAACCCGGGTCAAAGTACACAAGTCTACAGACATTTATGGTCTCTTGTTTATTTTACTCCTATATAAAGTTACCATTTTGGAAAAATAAGCAGAAGCAGCAGCGGTATAAGTAAAGGGACGGGGGGGGCGGTGGCATTTGGCTGAGTGGCTGAGGAGTCTTGCTGCCAGCTGTACGCGTCGCTCGCTGAGTGAGAAAATGACAAGAATGAAGACAAGATGACGTCATGGCTGGCCCTGCTGTAGCCTAACAGTGGAGCGCTCGCCTGCTATGCGTCCGACCCTGGTTCGATTCCCAGCCTGACTCCTTTGCCGATCCTTCCCCGTCTCTCTCTCCTCACTCGCTTCTTGTCACCATCTTCACTGTACTGTCATAAATAAAGTCAAAAAGACCTAAAAAAAATATCTTTAAAAAAAAAAAGATGACATCATGGCTGTCCTGCCCTGGCCTGTCCTACACACTTTAAATGCATCAAGCTGCACAACGTTCGTGAGATCACCAAACACACCGTCTCTCCTTTCTCACTCGCTCTGTCTCTCCGTTCCTACTCTTTATCGCTCTCTCTCTCTCTCTCTCTCTCTCTCTCTCTCTCTCTCTCTCTCTCTCTCTCTATCTATCTCTCTCTCTTTCTGTGTTTATCTTTATGCCTCTCTCTATCTCTATCGTTCTCTACGTATCTCTCTCTCTCCCACTCACTCACTCACTCACTCACTCACTCACTCACTCTGAGAGCTGTGAATTCAAATTACGGCCAGACATGATTTGTCATAAAAATGAGCTGTTTCCTCCTCGATGCAGTCTTGTATTTTCTCTGGCAATGCCATTATTCCCTTGGCTGCCGGCCCAGGCTCATTTAAGCTTTTACTTGTTGTGGCCCCATGGCCTCCCGTGCTGTGCTGTTGCTGTGCTTGTGGTGTGATGTGGTGTGGTGTGGTGTGCTGTGCTGGGCTGGGCTGTGCTGGGATGAGACTGAGGCTGGTGCTGGGCTGGGCTGGGCTGAGGCTGGGCTGGGCTGGGCTGGGCTGGACTGGGCTGGGCTGAGGCTGGGCTGGTGCTGGTGCTGGGCTGGGCTGGGCTGGGCTGGGCTGAGGCTGGGGCTGTGCTGGGCTGGGCTGGGCTGAGGCTGGGCTGAGGCTGGGCTGGGCTGGGCTGGTGCTGGTGCTGGGGCTGGTGCTGGTGCTGTGCTGCATGCATGCTGATGCACGATGAGGACCGCAGAGAGTCAGGGAGCCATT
>NC_085878.1:23786001-23791001 GCF_034702125.1 Engraulis encrasicolus
TCTCTCTCTCTCTCTCTCTCTCTCTGTCCGCAAAGTGGCAAAAGCTGGCTGGGCTGTACATTTCAAAGAGTGGCTCGCACACTCTCTAAGTGGCATGGAGTCATCAACTCATTTGTTCTGGAAAGAGCAGCCTCATTTGTTTTCCCAGGAATTATTTCCCTAATTGCTGTGCTAATGTCCATGTGGAGAGTGTATGTTTTGTAAGTGTGTCCATGTTGACAGGCTCCATGCATGGCAATGCTAGCTAGCTGGCTGGCGGGCTGGCTCACGGTGCATATGTGCGGTAATTGTTCTACAAATGGAGGGGAGCTGCTCAAAACCAATCGGGTAAAAAAAATATGAAAGAGATTGAGAGGCGTGTTATAGAAAGCACATCTGCAGATGGTGACGCCGTGCACATGGCGACAGCCAAAGGGGCTAACTTATGCGGTGTGAGAAACCTCTGCCTTTGGACAGAGAATGAACCCTTTTATGCTTTTCTTTCATTTTCCCCCCTTTTATTTCTTTGTTTTTTTTTCCTTTTGTTCCATCCATGGCCCATTTCTGTCTGCACGCTTGTCTGTACAATCTGGTGTGAATGAAGTGAGGGGAAAACGAGCAGGAGCACTTTACTGGCAGGAGAAGAGGAGAGTACTGTATGGTATTCCCCATTCCAGAAAGTGGGCTGCTTTCACGTTTTTCGATTCCTGTCATCTGTAATTGGAACAGCTCGTTTTCAGAGACGGCCATGCGTGCTGGTAGCGGGTCCAGGCGTTTCCCCCTTTCTCTCTCCCTCTCGCTCTCGCTCTCTCTCTCTCTCTCTCTCTCTCTCTCTCTCTCTCTCTCTCTCGCTCTGTATCTCTCACTATATACTGTATGTATCTCTCTGTCCTTCTTTTGGCGTCTGATGATGAACACAACAGAGTCCCTATATCCGGCACGCAGGCATTAGCCTCAGAAGTACAGGTCTACACACACACGCACACACACACACACGCACACACACACATACACACATTAACGCACACGCACTTCATTTACACCACAGCGCCACACCCGTCATGCCACGGAGAGGTTTGGAACGACTCACTGAACATGCCCTCACCCCTCACCCCAACTCCCACACTACCTGACCTGGCCAGCCACATGAGAGCACTCCCTGCTCTCCTCTGTAGTGTGTGGGGGAGAGAGAGAGAGAGAGAGAGAGAGATAAAGAAAGAGAAAGAGAAAGAGAGAGAGAGAGAGAGAGAGAGAGAGATAAAGAAAGAGAAAGAGAAAGAGAGAGAGAGAGAGCTAAACAGAGGAGAAAAGAGAGAGCAAGATACAGAGAGAGAGGAAGAGGTCGTTCGGCTCCTCTTGTTGAAGGACCCATGACCTCCTCCATCTCCATCTCCACCCTCCAACCCAATCTGACGTAACCACGACTACTCGATGGAGAAAGAGGTAGGGGGGACAGACAGAAAGAGACAGAGAGGTAGCAAGAGGAGCCAAAGGGCCCATGATGACCCTCTCCACCCCACCCCACCCCACCCAACCCAACCATGACCACTCGACCCCCACCCCACCAGGGACACCTCCCCTATCCATCAACCGGCCAGCCCTCTCCTCCATCCATCCATACTGTCCTCCTCCTCCTCCTCCACGCAGAGAGCAAACAGCGCTCTGATGTGGCCTGAGCCCCTGGGCCCTCCCTAGCGACCACCGCCGACCCCTCGCTCATCCGCCATGTACGACGAGATGGGAGGTGGACCCTTTGATGGTGAGATTAGGAGATGGACTGCACTCCCTTTTGGGGTTCGGGTTAGTGTAAAAAGAGATAGATGTCGTCATTAAGATGCATGAAGACCGTTTGACCAGAGAAGTGTTTGTGTTGAGTGGCTGAGAGAGAGGAGGGAGAGGAAGAGCAGGAGGAAGAGCAGGAGGGAGAGAGAGAGAGAGACAGAGAGACAGAGAGACAGAGAGAGAGAGGGGTGGGGCTGGGAGAGGGAGGGAGAGAGCTGGTTTTGGATATGCTCCCACTCCCCCTCAACGTTGCCAGAGCAATTATCATGTTGGCTGAGGCTGGGTGGGCCACCTCTTGGAGAGGAGGGGAGAGGAGAAGAGAGGAGAGGAGGAAAGAGGAGAGGAGAGGAGATGAGATGAGATGAGATGAGATGAGATGAGATGAGATGAGATGAGATGAGATGAGATGAGATGAGATGAGAGGAGAGGAGAGGAGAGGAGAGGAGAGGAGAGGAGAGGAGAGGAGAGGAGAGGAGAGGAGAGGAGAAAAGAGGAGAGGAGAGAAGAGAAGAGAGCAGCAATGAGTATAAAGAGAGGGGATAGGAATGAGGAGAAAAGAGAGAGAAGAGGGAATCGAGAGGAGTGGAGAGGTGAGGAGAGAAGAGGAGAGGAGAGGAGAGGAGAAAAGAGGAGAGAGATAGAGAGATAGAGAGGGGAGAGCAGAGAGGAGCGAGGAGAGAGAGACTAGTGAGTGGGCGTGAGTGTCAGTGGTGAGGCTGCCTTTCCCCCTGACGCTCGGAAATACCACAAGCGCACCTGCAAACGGAGACACACACACATACACATACACACACACAAACACACACACACACACACACACACACACACACACACACACACACACACACACACACACACACACACACACACACACACACACACACACACACACACACAGGGGGAAGCTGCTCCCACAGCAAATGTTCATCCTGACGCTTTCTCCCTGCTGGACCCAGCCTATCCACCCACACACACACACACACACATACACATGTACACACACACACACACACACACACACACACACACACACACACACACACACACACACACACACACACACACACACACACACACACACACACACACACACACACACACACACACACACACACACACACACACACACACACAAATACAGACACAAATACACACATTCCCATGGTATACTGCCAAACAGACAAATGTGAGGAAGTGAGGAGAGAGAGACAGAGGGAAAGAGAGAAAGACAGACAGACTCAGAGAGAGAAAGAGGCAGACCGACAGAGAGAGAGAAACAAGAGGAGCAGAAGGCGTATAGGCAGCCGATTTTTTTGTGTGTGTATTTTTACTCATTCGCCCAAACCCCCTTTCCACCCTGCATCCCATTTTAAACAAATAATCGAAATAATCTTGTTTTTACATCCTAAGTAAGTGTGCTTTGCCAATCTCTCTCTGTGCGCCGGCCGTATTGTATTTTTTAAGCTGAGGGGCTCATGTCATAATCCATTTCATAGGCAGCCAGAGGCAGAGGCAGAGAGGCTGAGGCGGAGCGAGGCATAGCGAAAAAGCGGAGCAGAAGCAGAAGCAGCGGCAGCGGCAGCAGAAGCGGATCCAATCAGTCTGTGGGAGTGGGGCGAGGCAGGCCGCAACAAAAGCCCTATGTGTGATTTCTCGCCGCCAGCCAAACAAACATGCTCCATGTTCTTTATCCTATTTATTTATACTCTAGGACCTTTTTTCCTGAGGGAAAGACACACAAAAATAACGTTCAAGGGGAGCCCTGAGGGTTCATTCAACCTCCTGGGAGCGTGTTGGCCACTTCAAGATCTGTGTACAGTACAAGACACAATGTGTGTGTGGGCTTAGGGTGCAGTACATAAGGGAGAGAAAGAGAGACAGAGAGAGAGAGAGAGAGAGAGAGAGAGAGAGAGAGAGAGAGAGAGAGAGAGAGAGAGAGAGAGAGAGAGAGAGATATTAGTGGGAAGGGAGTGGTAGAGAAGAAGAGAAGATGTTAAAGTAGAGGGAGGATGGCGAAAGACAGAGAAAAAGGACATATAGACAGCATAGAGCAAAAAGAGGAAAAAAGGGAGAAAGGGAGAGAAGGAGAGAAAGAAAAAAGAAGTATGAGAGATGGATGCTTGAAGATTGAGACTGGGTCAACATAGCTTCTGTCATCCTCTCCCCTCACTCAACACACACTCGGAGCAGCGCACACAGTGTCAGGCTGGCTAGCCGGCAAGCGCAGAGGAGAGGAGAGGAGAGGAGAGGAGAGGAGAGGAGAGGAGAGGAGAGGAGAGGAGAGGAGAGGAGAGGGGTGGCACAGAGTTAAAACAACCTCACAAGAAGTGAGGTGAGTCGTGTAAACAAACCTTGCAGACAGCTTTAAGGACACGGAGACGCGCGAGAGAGACCTGGAACATCCTGTTATGACTTTTTTTGGCGCGTTTGCCTCCGCAGTACTGTACAGCGCCCTGTGCATCTCTCACATAAAAGGATATCTTCTACCATGGACCTGTCTGGTGGATTGCAGACTATAGACTATAGAGATCAGACCACCCGTGTCTCCTCTCTCCATAAGAGACACTCATACATGGACACACACACACACACACACGCAGACTCTTTCTCTCTCTCACACACACAAACACAGATGCACGGACATACACAGACACACGCGCACACTCTTTCTCTCTCTAACGCACACACACACAAACACAGATGCACACACATACACAGATGCACGAACACACACGTATACACACAGATGCAGACCAAGACATACACTCTGTATGTCCAAAGATATTTGGGGAGCACACTTGTACGCACACACGCACACACGCACACACACAGAATATCGATGCCTGTTGCCTGATGTGTGCCTCCAAATCACGCTCTGCAGTCGAATCTCTGGCTATTTTTCTGTGTGTGGACCTTGTGCGAGGAGATATTGATTCGGCTTTGACAGTTGTATACTCCAGGTGCATCAGGAGATGATGCTAGATTCTGCTATTAAGACTTGTTGCCGACAGGCATGAATGGCCATTTTTATTTTATTTTCGTTTTTTTTTTTTTTTGGTCACTCCTCTTGCCTTTTTCATCAGGTCTATAGCCTCCTCCCGTTGGTCCTGTCACTGTCACTGTGTGAGTCCAGTGTGTGTGAATGTCCAGCGTTTGTGTCTGCGTGCGTGCACACATGCGCGCGTGTGTGCGTGTGCGTGTGCGTGTGCGTGTGTGTGTGTGTGTGTGTGTTAGGCGTG
>NC_085878.1:23796001-23821001 GCF_034702125.1 Engraulis encrasicolus
ATTTTGAAGAAGAAAAAAAAAGGTGTGGGACTCAAACACGTCACCCCCTTGAGTCAATATTGTTTGTTTTTTTTTCTCTCTCATTCTGGGTTGTTTTCTTTTTTGGCTGATAATTGCCCAGCACTCACCCTCCCTTCACTCAGCTTGCTAGAGTCATTTTCGCCCCTACAGTAAACGGACATAGATACAAATCATGTTAACCCTGTGACTGTGATTTTCCATGAACACACTTTCACTTCTAAATAATGTTTACTCCGCATACATTCTACAGTCGGGTGGAATCTCCCATCTCCCAAACGCCACAAATGAAATAATTACCTCAGATAACAACTGACAACATTTGACTGTACTGGGGGAATCTCCAACCTCTCAAAACATCACAAACAAAATATTTCTTTACCTCAGATAACAGCTAACGGCTAACAAGCTTAGCATGACAGCATAATGGTGATGTTTCTAGGCTAGCTGTCAGTTGCTCCCAGGGAGACGGTCGACCGAAAGTTCCTCACTCATTCTCACAAAGGCCAGTTGTGTTACTGGTGAGTGAGTGAGTGAGTGAGTGAGTGAGTGTGTTAATGAGTGGGACTAATACGTGAACTGGGAGCGTACCTATGTTCCTCGGGCTCTATGTTCCCCGGGTCTTTGTATGGGACCGGGGAACTTAGGACCCTTTTTCTAGAAAAGGGTTCTATGTTCCCCGCATTGTGTGTTTCCGAGTTTTCAAATTGTGCCCTTCCCAAAACCATCCCTAAACCTAACTTGTCAGTAATGCAATGTTTCTGAGTTGTAAATTTGTGCCCTGACCAAAACTATCCATAAACCTAACCTATCAGAGGTGCAACAACAACCTACGCTTTGCCATGCAGCAGTCTACTTGGAAGCAGCGGGGAACATAGATCCCTTTTCTGAAAAAAGGGTCCTAAAGGTCCTAAGTAACGTACATTGAATGTATTGGGGTGTGGGCGCCTCTTTGTTGATGAGTTTATCCCGGGGCTGGCCAAAGTTTTCAGTGGCCCTGCACAGGAGTGTCGTTCAGGGGGTAAAGTGTGAGTCACCCGGGCCCCAGGTATATTATAGGGGGCCCACACACAGTTCAATTCATGAAGGTATATGGCTGGGGGGTCCATTGGAGCTGATTGTACATAGGGCCCAAAATTGGCTGCTATACCCCTGACCCTGCATGCAAGACGCAGCTATAACCTGCAGTGCAGCAGACAGGCCTGAATTAACTTCCTTCTTCCAGCTACATGCTTGGTGCTAACTGGTGTTCAAAGCAGTAGAGGACGCGGGGGTCTGATTTCGTATTCGGGAGGACAAAGGGCGGATTCATACCTCCCGAAAATCTTGGCCCAAAGTTTCTGACTCAGCTTGCATCACCTCCTACCTCCTCCACACTCACACACACACACACACACACATAGACACACACACCCTCCCCCCAAGGAGAGGACTGCAGTAAATTAGGAACTTGTTTCTAATGCAGGCCGGGCTGTCGGGATTAGGGCTAAAGCTCTGCTGTCAGTTAATAGGAAGGTACAGCACAGTTGGTGGGGTTAGTGCCTTGGTGTCTTGTAATCCTACCCCCTTCAAGACACATGACATGGCATGCATGTGCACTGACACACACATATAAACATGCATAAACATGTATAAACACGCATGTGCGCGCACACGCACACGCACACACACACACACACACACACACACACACACACACACACACACACACACACACACACACACAATACGCAATCTTCCCTCCCACTCTTCCCTGCCTATCACACAATACTCAGTCTTCCGTCATACTCTTCCCTTCCTTGCCTATCATCCAGAGATCTTTTCCCATCAAGGCAAACATGACAGAGGCAGCCAGTCATGCATGCATCATAATAAAGGTGTGTCTGACTCAAGCCCCCTCTGCATTGCTCATCTGCTGATGCTGATGCTGTTCGTCCCTCACTATACATACTGTACTGTCTATGCCCCCAAGCCTGGAGATGATGACTTAATGTTTATGTTAAGTGCATTTAGCTGAGGGAGGGCTGGGCTGGGCTGGCCAAGAGAGCAGCACTGTGGCGTGAGCAACGATGGATCGCTGTACGGGCCTCCAGGGCCAGGGCCCAGGGGCCCAAGAGTAAAGGGGGACCTGAAACCCACGCCTCTATATTTTCATTCTCATGTTGTGTTAAAATAACACTTTAAATAACAGTTTTGTTCACATATGGGGACAAACACCCAAACCCCTAACAATATCAGGGCTCTAACATCTGGAGGGGGGCCTTTCTTGTTGTCTGGCCAAGGGGCCCATGGAATCATGATCCGTCCCTGGGCGTGAGTGCTCTGCTCTGCTCTCCAAAGCGACACTGATAAATGCTGCTGAGCCAGGTATTTTTTCTCTCTTCTGCTGCCCTCCCTCTCTTTTTTGCTTTTGTCTCACTCTCACACACACCTCTCCTCACACAAACCACACACACACACATACACACATACACACACACACACACACACACACACACACACACACACACACACACACACACACACACACACACACACACACACACACACACACACACACACCACAAAATGCTCTCACACACCCCTCCCTGAGTCCCCATCTCCTTAAAAAAAGCCATCCTCGCCTCGCCTCGCTCGCTCATGCACTGTTTATTCTCAGCTCGTGTTTATTCGTTTTTAGCCACGAGGCCGGGTTTCCCTCTTGGCTGCCTCTGGAGCCGGAGAGAGAGAGAGAGAGAGAGAGAGAGAGAGAGAGAGAGAGAGAGAGAGAGAGAGAGAGAGAGAGAGAGAAAGCGAGAGAGAGAGAGAGAGAGAGAGAGAGAGAGAGAGAGAGAGAGAGAGAGAGTCAGCGAGTGTGTGAGTAAATGAGGGAGTGAGAGATTGAGAGACTGGAAGAGCAGAGGGATCCGTTTTTAGGAAGGTCACTTTTAGGAAGAGAAGAAGGGAAGCTCTGCAGCAGTACAGCAGCAGCAGCAGTGGTGGCGGGCGGTGACGCCTTGCCTAGAATGAGCTGCATGCTGCACACTACACTCCAAGAAGAGCTGAATGGAGGAGCGGCAGGCAGGGGTGGGGCAGAGAGAGAGAGAGAGAGAGAGAGAGAGAGAGAGAGTGACAGACGGAGAGAGAGAGACAGACAGGAACAGAGAGAGAGAGAGAGAGAAGGCTAACTGACATACAGACAGAGAGGCACACACATACAGAAGGATGAGAGACACAGACAGACAAACAGAGAGACCAACCAGACAAGACGGAGACAGACAAACAGAGACAAAGAAAAAGACAAGAGATACAGACAGACAGACAGAGAGGCAGACAGACAGACAAGGAGCAGGAGGACGCAGTGCATTATGGGGCGGCCGCTCCAGCTGTCCTGCCGCTGCGCTGCATGGTTTCTTCAGGCGGCTGGCGGGCAGCCAATCAGGGCCGGCAGAATCAGTGCCACTTCAGTTCAGTGTGTCAGCGCGCGCGGGCAGGCGGGCTGGCGGGCTGGCGGTCGGGTGGCGTGGGGCTATGGCAAAGAGGAAAAGAACGAGGGAGGCAGGAGGAGGAGAAGGAGGAGGAGAGGGAGGAGGGGGTGGGGGAGGGGAAGGGATTGGTAGGCGTCTCCTCCACCGCTTCACTCAGCTCTGCTCTGTTCTACTCGGCTGTGCTCTCCGCACCCCACCTGCAGACGCGTCATGCGTCACTGTTGCTGCTGCTGCTGCAGTAGCAACCACGCTGCCCTCAGTCACCCCACCCTCCTCCAACACACACACACACACACACACACACACACACACAAACAAACACACACAGCCGACACCCCAGCCAGACTCCATACACAGAGACTCACGCACGCACACAGACTGACAATCAATTCCCGAGCCAGGCATGTGCTCGTTCCTCAGTCTGCGTATTGACCAAACAGACAGCAGTACGTTAGCCCGACACAAAACATGCCATCAGGCACGCCGCAACGAGCTTATTATTACTGTATAATTTGGGAAATGTTTTGTTTTTTGGGGCTGTTTTATTGCGCCCCATAAGTGCCAATGATACAGTGTAGTAAAAAGCATATTCAATTACAGTGCTCCTCCTCAGCCCTGTCTTTGTTCCCTGCCTCCCTCGTGCAGCAGACAAAGAGCTGAAGCCAGATTGGCTGTCTGTCTCTCTCTCTCTCTCTCTCTCTCTCTCTCTCTCTCTCTCTCTCTCTCTCTCTCTCTCTCTCTCTCTCTCTCTCTCTCTCCCCCTCTCCCTCCCTCCCTCCCACTTATTATTTTTCCCCTGCCCCTGCTCTGGGTGCGTGTGTAGAGGGATGAGGTCAGACTAACCAAACAGGGTCTTGCTACACTACACTACAGTATGGTATAGTAATGGCTTGCCTCTTCTCCTCTCCTCTCCTCATACCCTCATCCTCTCCTGTCCTCTCTGTCCTGACTGCCCAGTTTCCTGTGACCTAAGGGGCCGGGGCTGGTGTGTCAGTGGAGTAGGTAGGTAGGAAGGTGGCTCGGCTCGGCTCAGAGAGTGTGCTAAGCCTCTGGTGCAGCAGCCGCAACTCTTACCGCACCCACACGCAGTCAGTCAGTCGGTCAGGCAGGCAGACTGGCAGCTCTGTAGCCTAGCTGGCTGGCCCCATCCACTAGCTCGCGCCTCGTGGCTCACAGGCAGCCTCGCAGACAGAGACAGGTCTGGGTCACGCACCGCTAAGCCCTTCGTCTTCTCATTAACGGCCATGCAGGTAATCTGGTCTAAGCAGCCGGTTAACTTCTAATGCCAAACAGCAAATATCAGTTACCATGCATGCAGGCTGGCCGACCGGCCGCAGGGCAGGGTAGCCATCAGTGCCAAAGAAAAAAAAAAGAAAGAAAGAAAGCAGGAAAGAAAGAGTGTTTTTTTCCTTCGATTCTTGCAGTAAAACCAAATGAGCAGTGAGGGCTTACAGCAGACAAAGCACGCCCCTGTGTATTTTCCATAGAGCGCCGGGGCTTAGCTTAGGCTGGCTAATTGGAGGATACTATCAGACAGATTTCCTGTGCTGAATGAGAAACAATTCTGCTGCAGTGATTTTAATGTCAAATAAAATAAAACATGCCCCGCTTGTATAAGATCCTTTTGCACAACAGCAAAAGCCAGATACGGTTGTGGCATTTACACGCTTCATTGCACTACACATCCGTATAGATCTGTAAATGTTTATGCTCTATACACAGACGTTTTGGATCACTGATAAAGAACTAATTCCTTTTGTCTACTCATCCAAATGGCACATACGTGTTAAAACAGGCGTCACGTGCGCTCTGGAGCACTGTTGAACTTTCAAGCTATTTACTGTCACTATGATGATTGTTCCTTCTCACTTTATTTTATATTGCTGGATGTAATAAAAGGTTTCAGCTGTGCGGCGAGCATTTTAACAAGAAAAACATGTGCTCATAAAAGTCATGTCATTAGGATGACCAGTGCTCTCTCCCCCATATGGCCAGCAGAGAACCCAGCAGGCCTGCTCTCAAAGGCAGGGGAGTCTGAGGGGCTGAGAGGACACACTCACAGGGGCTGACAATCTTCAACCACTGGTTTCCATTGTGCGAGCGAGCCATGCTTTTTCACTGAAACTGAGACCGATGCAGAGTGTGCACCACAGGCACGAAATTTCCGGAGGATTATCACATACTATAATAGCATAAAAACACTGGAGGACTCCGCATCATGGAGCTCATGAAGCAGTGCACAGGCTCATACATGACGTGTTAATTAATAACACACATTTGGAAACAAAGAGCCTGTTTCTCTCATCTATGCACCATATGTGCCAGCCTAGTGATTGCAGGCAAATTGGTGATGACATTTCTATTGTGCACGTATATATGCATGCATGTTTTACACCAGGGCATTTGGGGAAGTTACAAAGAACATTTGTTGTTTAGTAGCATTTATTGGTAGTGCACCATATAAGGCATGTCCAATTGGAATCCAGCTGTAGGCCTACAACTGAGGTAAACTGAATACACATGTTGCATGTTTGCGTTCATGTGGTTGGCACTGAATGCCATTTTTTAAACAGCCTTTATAAACATTACACAAAGGATATTACTCCATATAAGAAGTTGGATATTTCAAAAGCATCCAGGCCTCATGATTACAGAAATGTGCTTTATTGTTTATTTTGGCATATTTTATGCACCTGCAATCCCATACCATCATTTAAATTTTACTATAAGTTTATATCTCATGATCCTATCCAGTGCTACCTTTCATACTAACATTGTAATAACAATAGTAAAAAAAAAGATTTTATAGTTTTTGACAAGAAAGAGAGATTGTGAATGAAAATGACATGCATGCCCAGGTCTAAAGAAGTTAATATTAGCATACCCATTGTTCCCCAGAAGAGAGGTGACAAAGCAAGTGCTTCTCGTCTCAATGGCTCTGAATTGGTTTGAAATTTTCTTTGTGTGAAAGAAGCAGATTTCCCCTCCCCCAAGCAACCTCTCACCAACATGCCCGCTATGGGAGCGCTTTCCTCTGGATGCAGTTGCTCCCTGGGAGCGCTTCTGTACACATCTCCGGCGGTGCCTCAACTTTTCTATACTGTCCATCATACAAATGAATCTTGTCATTTGTCGAGTGGCCTATTGTTGGTCGCACATCGCTTCGTATTTTCTTCATTTCAGGAAAGCAGCATTATTCTGTTTCACGGGAAGGTACAAGATGTTCTTAGCTTGAAGGCAACAACTGAATAGGCTACTGAAGTTGGACTTGATTGGTATAGGAGTTCAAGAACAAATGGCAAAGATAAAATGCAATCTTACAATTATGATAGGCCTAGAATGCGAAATGCATTCATTTATACTTTACCAAAGTATATTTAGCCGATCTTGAGGACAGTGTATCATCTCATATAGGCTAGCCTGCCTATGTGTTTTAGATGTGCTCTATGGTACCCTATAGGTTTGAATGGCATGGCTGGAGACCGTTTCACCAGCTGTCCCTGTCCACTGGTGTAAACATCCTGAGGAAATGAGCAGTGTTTGAACACAACAATTACCTGTTAGTTGTTTCAAGTTGCTGAGCAAGATGGGAGGAGAGTCTGATGTCATTTGGCAAATGCCTTGTACGAGTCAACTGGGTAGCCTAGATAAAAAAAGGGGGTGAGCCAACTACTGTCATAAAGCGTGCGGTCATAAACTAGCGCTTATTTTCAGGAGTGTGTGTGTGTGTGTGTGTGTGTGTGTGTGTGTGTGTGTGTGTGTGAGAGAGAGAGAGAGAGAGAGAGAGAGAGAGAGAGAGAGAGAGAGAGAGAGAGAGAGAGAGAGAGAGAGAGAGAGAGAGAGAGAGAGAGAGAGAACGGGGGAAAGCATACATGCGCCATCTCAAACAAAGAGTACGTGCCCGGACATGTTAGCAGACATTTTTTTTCTTCTTGAAATCGATATGGCCTAGCTATATACATCTATTTATCGAGATATCCTACTGTAGGCTATACTACCGACTAAACTTGAGCAGACCATGAAATATACATTTTCAGTAGAATACACAAGGGGTCTTCTTCACAGGTCTCACAGCCTATGATGATCAGAAAGAGCACGTGAATGCCATGTGAATATCAATGGTTTCAGAACAACTGGAAAGATCTCTATTCCAAAGGTGTGTGATACATAAGTATGTAGCGGTATGTTAGTCTTTCCTCATGTGAACAAGACACGAGAAATAGTAGGCCTATGTATCAGACTATAAAACTGATTACATCGATGAACACCCATTATTGTAGGCCCATGTCAAATGACAATAGTCTAAAACAAGCTGAGTCAACAAAGAAGAAAGTTGGATTGTGAGGTCATAAACAATGTTTTTACATTATTAGACAAAACAGTGTGTTGTTTACCAAATCGTAAAAACTGAACTCCAGTCATAGAAATTGTCTATCACGGTTTAATTAGTCAACAAAGGAGGGTGGGAGAGGAGGAGAGGAGGGCTGGCTGCTCCGATGGTAACCTCCCACCCACCTAGATTTGTCCAACCAGAGCCACGTATGCAAATAGAAGCAGCGCCGCACCGTCCCTGCCCAATCAGTGACGTCATTCGCACATATCCCCCAGTAGTGCTGTCTGGTTGCAGCAAGTCAGACAGAAAACAGAAAAGAGCTGAGTGAGCCGGGGAGGGGCCCTTTGAAGGAATAGGCTATTGCCACCACCGGCATTTCAACAACTCCGTAGGCTACTTCGGAATACGCATACGGTCCGTCCACAGAATTTTCGGAGCTGGGCGTACCGATCGTCCGCCAAGGTCGGACTGCACTGATTTTTAACTGCCAGGAGAGGAGAAGCACTGATTTGCACCAGTAGTTGAAACCGGTGTCCCCTCTCTCCCTGCTCGATCCTGCCCTCCTTCAGTAGTTTTTCCCCCTTTGTCTGATCTTCCTGATCCCAGAGACTGCAAGATCACAAAGATGCCTAGTTCGCTATTCGCCGACATGGAAAGGAATGGGAGTAACCAAGGGGACGCCTTGGACGACCAAAGAGCTCTACAGATAGCACTGGACCAGCTTTCGTTGCTCGGGTTGGACAACGACGAAAATTCAATGTATGACAATGAGCCGAGGAAAAAGAGCGTCAACATGACCGAATGTGTCCCAGTTCCGAGTTCGGAGCACGTAGCCGAGATCGTCGGCAGACAAGGTGCGTAATAGGCTACCCAAAAGCACTATTTTATTTTCTACCTCATTGTGTTTGTCATTGAGTCGCAGTTGTGTTGACGCGATCTACAGATAGATGTGGCTTTTGTTGTGGGACGAGACGTGTCCATGTGCGCAGACACTGTAGCCTATATTTTCCTCTGCATTGCCCTCGCTCTCAACAACAAAACAAAGACATAGCGGAATAGAATAGTGAGTGGCCCTACAGCACGCCGATGACAGGACAAAACATAATCAACTAGACATGCCATTTTGTTGTTATGTATTATACCACGATGTCCCACTTAACGTTCTGAGTCAACAGAAAGCAATTTCATAAGCATCATTGTTTCTGGAAGCTGGACTTGCAATTTAGGCTACTTCAGTTTTGTGGTAGGCTACTGGCTGTTGGTTACGCAAAAGTTTACTTGCTTTATTGAGGAACACACGTATGTCTTATAGTATTATTCAGTTGTTTTAAAAACAATATGATGTTTGAATTTGTATTATTGCTTTTTTAAGAACTTGGGTGTGCTTTGGTGACCACAGTATAGGTTTTAGACAAAGCCACGGAACATGAATTCTGCACGCATTTTCCCCCTCCGTGCTATTTTTGACCTGGCTGCTGTGTGTCATGTAGTGAGGCATGTGGTTTGAATTTGTGCAGTGAAGAAATGGCTGAATTGTTGTTCTGTAATAGATGATTGCAATGGCATTTTAGGACACATTAGCTTCGCACATGTCAGCTTGTTCCTGCAGTAAAGTGTGGTGGTGACTTGTCTAAAAACGTTCATAAAAACTTACGGCCCTCTTCCATGTTTTTATTTATTCATTCTCTAAACATAGGCTGCAAAATTAAAGCCCTGCGAGCAAAGACGAACACCTACATCAAGACTCCGGTGCGCGGGGAGGAACCGGTCTTTGTTGTGACAGGCAGACGAGAGGATGTAGCAATGGCTAGAAGAGAGATCATCTCTGCAGCAGAACACTTCTCCATGATCCGAGCCTCCAGGAACAAAAACAGCAGCATGAATGGGAGTGGCACTGTCCCCGGCCCCCCCAACCTCCCTGGTCAGACCACCATCCAGGTGCGGGTCCCCTACCGGGTTGTGGGGCTGGTGGTGGGACCCAAGGGGGCCACCATCAAGCGCATCCAGCAACAGACACACACCTACATCGTCACGCCCAGCCGAGACAAAGAGCCAGTCTTTGAGGTCACCGGCATGCCAGAGAACGTGGACAGGGCGCGAGAAGAGATTGAAGCACACATCGCCATGCGCACCGGTGGCCTCATTGAGCTGACCGACGAGAATGACTTCCACGCCAATGGCACAGACGTCGGGTTCGACCTGCACGGCCACAGCCTGTGGAGCAAGCCCAGCTCCACCAGCAACATGACCCCCAGCTCCGCCCGCAAGCCTTTCTCCAACTACCGCAATGACAGCTCCAGCTCCCTGGGCAGCGCCTCCACGGACTCCTACTTTGGGAACAACAGCAGCTCGCGCATGGCCGACTACAGCCCGCCGAGCCCCGCCTTGAGCTACACCGCCTCCAACAATGGCAACAACAACAACAACAACATCAACGTGAATGTGAACGCCAACGGGAACGAGTTCGTCTATGGGAGCGAGGCCATCTCGCCCGACTGCACTGACTTGACCTTCGAGTCTTCACCTGGATTTGACCCCACGCCCACCCCGCCGGGCCTCCTCTGGTCCCAGTACGAGCGTGGCGTGGTGCCAAACGGGGGCGGCAACGGCAACAACGCCAACTCCAACGCCACCACCACCAACGCCAACAACTCGCCCATCTATCCTGCCAATGCTTCCACTAACGCCAACGCCGGGATGATTGCTAACCAGCGGCGGGCGGTAGCCAACGGAGTGGGCTGCACCACCCAGCCGCGCCTGTCCCCACCCCTGCACCACGTGGGTGGAGGGAGCCCCACCGAGCACCCGCTGGCCCGCCGTGTACGCAGCGACCCCGGAGGCGGCACCCTGAGCTTCCCCGGCTACCCCGGCAACGCGCTGTCCGCCGGCATCGCCACCCTCTCGGGCAACCACCTGCCCGGCGTGCCCTCCGACTCCTCGGCCTCCTCCACCTCCAGCTCCTCCAGCTCCTCCTCGGGCACCAGCCGGAAGGGCAGCCGGGACTGCTCGGTGTGTTTCGAGAGCGAGGTCATCGCCGCGCTGGTGCCCTGCGGCCACAACCTCTTCTGCATGGAGTGCGCCAACCGCATCTGTGAGAAAAATGAGCCCAAATGCCCCGTCTGCCATGCAGCTGTTACTCAGGCTATACGTATATTTTCATAAGTTGTAGTTGCTTAGTTGGCTATCCAGCAAGCGTTGGCAAGCAGACGGCAAGCAAGACGAATGATGAACCACCCTGAACAAAGCGAAATGAAACAAAAAGAACAAAAAACACTTGTACGGCTTTATGAAAAACCTAATAACGTGTTCTTGTATGTATATACATATGTGTGTAAAGCTGCAGTATCCAAAAAGGGACTCCCTTCAGGGCTCCATCGTAATTGTTTATAATGTACTGTAGCTTGGGACAATATTTTCAACATCTAATGCATGTTTTAAATATTAAAGCCTAGTAATCAATAGTTCTAGTGAAAATTGTACACAACATTAAATGAAGTTATAACATGGAGTTAGATCTTGATTGAGGTACTAAAAGTCAATGTTTGAGTTGACTGTTAAACAGAAACTGGCCTTTTAAGTTTCTCTGATCGAATGTATTGGTAGCAGAGCTAGTGGTTGGGACTCTGGAAGGCCTTTGACAATACAGGATTACTGACTCCAGTAGAAGGAGATGATGATACTGCAGCTTCAGTGGCGAAGACAGTTGAGGGAGAGCAACAACATATCCTGCATATATATGTATAGATAAAAAAATTCCACAAGTTGAAAGTTTTAAATATTAATTACATTAATACAGATTGAAGTATTTTATTCTTTTTTGACTTGAAAGATTATATTTCGTATTGCAAAGATGTTTACAAATATTTTAATTTAAGTTCAGTGAACTTTTTTGTAGCTGGGTTAAAATATCGTTTATTTTTTAGTATGGCCTTATGGCAGTGAACACTGTATTATTTTAATATCACACAAGCTGTGGGGAAGAAATTCAGACCACAAAATGTGTATCGCATTTACCAGTATTCTGTTGGGATGGAGGTTTTATAGGTTCAGCAAAAAATGTCTTTTAAATCCGCTTCACCCAGCATATTTTTTATTCAGTAATATAAAGCATATTTTATTCTATATTATTACAAAACATTGAAATGTATAAAACTTAGTAAGTCAAACAAAAGGAACCGTTTATGCTTTCTAAAATTTGTATGAATTAGATTCCAGTGGGAATTACAGAGTTCTGTTGCACCACTATAGTTTAGTATTTCTATTTTAATACATTTGTTTACCACTTGTTTATGTATATGTAGGTGAAGTTACTTGAGCGTAAATGTACTTTATTGAGCAAAGTTTAAAAACAAAGTATATTTTATTTTATGATAAAGGGCCTTTAACCTCATGGTGAAATACTAATATTATATTTGCTGAAACAAGATTTGAAAATGTATCAAGAGTTTTATTTTTCTGACATTTAAAGTTCTACATGATAAAGTAAAACTTAAGTAATGGTGCTACTTCATGTTTTTTTAAGTATTTCTATATAAGTCCAATAAAATGGTACATGAAACCATTGGAGTGCTGCAGTGTTTAATGGAGCGTCTGCTTGCCTTGTCTTGTGTCTCTCCTCCCTGCGTCATGTCATGCTAGATAATGCTGCCTCACATGGCAAGGTCTGTCACTCACACAGGCCTCTTGCAAGTGCCTTGCTCCCAGCCGTTTGATTCCTATGGCTCTCCTCGCCTGCTGCCCCCCCTTTCTTTTCATTATGTAGTTATCTCACAATAGCTCTCTGAATAACAGAAGGGAACAACAGTCATCTGTCTTGAACAGGGCCATGCTTTTATTCCCCAAGCAAAGCCCCACGCAGGGCTGGAGCGGTGGTAGCTATCACTTATTGTGTGCTTTTGCCCATTTTCTCTTTCATTCAGCCAGAGTAAATCGCTGCTTTGGTATTTTCACCTGCCTGTGCTGTGGGGGAAATGAGAGGAGGTTAAGTGCAGACTTTGGTGAAAGAAGCAAGTGCTGGTTTGCATATTGTGTCCCCTTTTTTCCCTTCTTTTCCATTTTCTTGTGTTGCTTTCTTTTTGAAAATTGGCCAAAAATTCACACCATATAGCTGTGATTAAACTAGCCTCCATTGTCACCCCTCTTGGACGCTTTAATGTACATTTCGGTCACGGGTTCACAGTTTGCGCCTGTTCGAATTTTTAAAATTGGGCAGGTCTGGCAGCCATTTGCATTTATATTAAATCAGAGTCGCACAGGTTCAGCTGAATAATTCCGCCTCTTATACGTAGCAGCAATCCCATCATGTCATGTGGCCGACTTGGAAAGAGTGACGGCGAGGCACATGTCCCATTGCTAGATAATAAATGTGGGGAAAACAGCCCTTAATGATAACTTTTAAAATGGAAACATCCAAACTCACTGCCTCAGATTTTGGCCCCATAAACCGTACTATTAGGAAACAATTCCAGTGCCCTGCAAAAAAAGAGCTGACAAGTGTTCTATCCAAATTCATAGCACATGCTTCAATTTAGTTTGCAACTGTTTCAGCCCAGCTAGCATAATTCAGTGCTGCTGGCGATTGACAGAGAGGGTTTTTAGGAAGCAGGCTTTTGTTGTTTTTGGATGATACCTATGCTGCTTCTCCTCTTGATGTGGGCACACAAAGTGACCTAAGCAATGACAAATGCTGGAGTAGTTTTCTTCTTCGGAAAGGCAATCGTTTCCATGTGATATGTATGCGAGCAACTACCAATTTAGAGGTGAAAACCTCACATTTGCTGATGTAACCACTGTAGCTGTGACGGCACTGTTGGAAGGAGTTCATTAAGAATCAAACATCCAGAAGCCAGCTGATGCCCAGAGACTCAGAGATTATCCCCCGCCGTACCCAGGTTGGGGAGTGCGATAGCACAAGAAATGCCACGTTCTGCGTGTGGCATTCTAAAGCCAGCCTCAAAATAGGAATCCGAGCAACTGAGATGTTACGCCGCATTTAATGTGCAGCTGCCACCACCCCTGCTAAAGAGAGGGGAGAGAGAACTCGCTATTTCTCCCTGTCTCTCTCTCACTCTCCTACTCCTACTCTTCTCTCTCCTCTCTTCTCTTCCCTTCTTTCGCTGTCTCCCTCTTTCTCGCTCTCTCTTCTTTCTCGTCTCGCCTCTTCCCCTCTGTCTTTGTCTCCCCTCTCCCTTCCCTATCCCCCCTTCTCTCTCCCCCTCTCTCCACTCCTCTCCTCTCCTCCCGTTGCCTTCAAGCAAGAGTCCCATCTTTTATTCATGAGGGCCCTAGCTTATCATTGTGCTCTGGGTAGATTTCTCATCATACGATTTGACTCCTGCCAACCGATAGCAAACGGAAGTCTGCCAACTTACTACTTGGTCATCTTATTGAGTCAGCTGTACGTAGAGCTATTTACAGTCTGGGCACAGGCAGCGGTGAACGACAACAAAGATAATGCCTGAGCTCTTTGACCGTTTGATCCTTATGTGACATTTGACTGAATACTTTAGCAAATTTGGGATACGCCTTCTGTGGTGGGAGAGTAGAGCGGATTTATTCAGGCAGCTCTCTTGAAAATTTAATTTGTTAAAATGCGTGTGTGATGTGACGTGCGCTTTGGCTGTTTTATTCATGGCTGATCAGCAGCAGTCTCATTTCCAAGCAAGCACCATCTGACCTGTGGTGATACTTCATATCGTGATCTCACTGTATCGCCTCTTTATCTGTAGTGATACCTGAGAGGTGGTGTGTGTGTGTGTGTGTGTGTGTGTGTGTGTGTGTGTGTGTGTGTGTGTGTGTGTGTGTGTGTGTGTGTGTGTGTGTGTGTGTGAGTGTGTGAGTGTGTGAGAGAGAGAGATAGCAAGAGGGAAGGAGAGAAATAGATAGACTTTTTGCATTCAGTACGCAGTGTGCAACAGTGAAGCTATCATCCCAAATATAGGTGATGTCATTGCACTTTGACCTCTGTGTGTCCTTGAGGGATAAGCAATGGCGGACAGCCACCACCCCCTTACCCCCAACCGCCCATCTCAAAACATTGTGGACTCTGTGTGTGTGTGTGTGTGTGTGTGTGTGTGTGTGTGTGTGTGTGTGTGTGTGTGTGTGTGTGTGTGTGTGTGTGTGTGTGTGTGTGTGAGCATGTGTGGATGCTTGCTTCTTTGTGTGTATGTGTATGTGTGTGTGTGTGTGTGTGTGTGTGTGTGTGTGTGTGTGTGTGTGTGTGTGTGTGTGTGTGTGTGTTTGTATGTATGTGTGTGTGTGCGTGTCCTTGTCACAGGGTATCCCCTAAACACCATTGCAAAACATTTAGCCTGAATGTGTCTCACGGCTTTGTGGTTGAGGGCCATGCCGATGATGGATGCATGCTCGATGAGCAGACGTTACAGGCATGTGTCCGTGTGTGCCTAATGGATTTCTCTACTTGAGAGAGCACAGCAATCTCAACATTTTGCCTGCAAACGCCCAGAATGGAGCCAGGCAGACGCACACAGACACGTGCTCGCATGCACACACACACACACACACACACACACACACACACACACACACACACACACACACACACACACACACACACACACACACACACACACACACACACACACGTGCACGACAGCCCCGCTGAGGAACGCGCTGACAGCATGCCGTCTGGAGTCTTAGACATGCAGCGCACGGTGACCAATCAGACAGTTTCGCAATCTCAGCAGTGGACGAGACTGACACTCAGGCTATCAGAGTTTGACTGCTCTTACTTACTCTCGTGAAAAGATCAAAGCACATCGCCGATCATCACCATGGTTGAATAATCACTGTGGCCATTACATTGATGCTGAGAGATGACTCATTGTTTGAGTTGAAATATTTATACATAATTTGTCAAATGCATTATGTCAAAAATCATTAAGCAGTTTATATGGCCAAAGATTTCATCAGTTCCAGGTTTAATGATGGATGAGAATAGCACACAGAATGCACATGTGACTGGACGTCTTTTTTTGTGATTGCTTTTTGTGATTGATGAACAATGAAATCCAGGATCAGTTAACAAGCAGTATTTAAATGACCATAGTGTGGTACATCTTAGCACAGATGGGCCTGCTGGCAGGCCTGTTCATTCTTTTCTGAAAAGACTCAAGTACAACATAACAACACTGCTATGACATTAGAGATACCCATGCGTAATAGATTAAGACTTTGTCATTATAATTTTGGTGACAGTAATGTTATAACAGAGGCTCTGCCCAAAGGGGTTAATGTATAGGCTACACATGGCCCGTTGTAAATGTGAGTGTTACTAAAATGAAAATGACCAAGTTGTAATGTTTTACCAAAGACTCTGCAATGTCATAATAATAGTGTAGTGCTATGGTAGTAATGCTTTTTCAAGGAATAGCTGGTGGAACGGTACGGTGCACATATCGAAGCTGCTTTTTTACAACTGTGCCTGTAATTTCGTAGCATTGCTAATTCAATGTTTCAAAGTGTAAAACAGCACATTTCATCTTTTATATAACGTGTCTCTTGCTCCAGGTGTTTTGAAGATGCTAAACTAGTATAGGAATGGAAATAGCATCTGTGGTGAAATGGATGGTTGGTGATGATGGTTGCTGCTCGCCATGGTTACACAACACCTGTAAACGTTCACATGCACTGCAAACCGGTGTGTCGCTATGAAGATGCATCGATGATGATTCCCTTCCCTCAAAACATCCCACTTCCATGACAATACGGCGGCCTTGACCGGGTTTGCCTGCTCTGCTCTGCTCTGTTCAGCCTGTGCAAGGGCTAAATCAGGAAACCAGTGCAGGAACGGCTAGTGATCACGTCATTTTGGTGAGACAAGGGAGCTGCTGAAACAGGCTTATTATTCAGCCATGTGATAGTGTATGCAGATGTGGTCCATCATGACATGCTAGCTGCGGCAGGCAGGAAGGCAGGGCAGGCTGTGTGGAGGCAGATACGGTGGGAAACACAGGTGTTGTCTAAGGGTGAGGAGGGGAAGGAACATGGGCCGGTGGCGTAACCCCCACATCCACCAGCAAATGAAAGTGATTTCATTGTGTGTCCGTGGGCAGTGCTGCTGCAGAGCAGAAACCCCCCCACGCAAATTAATTGTGCCTGGCTGTAAGAGCCGTAGAGAGGACGATAAGCCTGATGGTGCTCCTTCTCCCCTTCTTTTTCCTCATTCCTCTCTTCTCTTATTTTAATGCGAGAGATGTGCCAGAAGGTTTTAAGACAAAGACGTTTTTTTCCCCCCCGTGTGGTGATTAGAAATGCCTTTGGTCACAAAGATTAGTGGGGGAGAAATTGGTTCAGGTCGCTGAATGAGAGGAATTGCTGCAGAGGTGAATCAGTGGAGTTTGATGAATACCTCTGAGAGTGGCTGGCTTGCAAAAAAAAAAAAAGCATTGTAGCTGTCCCAGCAGAATGCCGGGAGTGAAAAAAAAACGTGGGGGTACATTATCGCTTACCTTACCTGCATGCCTTAAATCATACAAGAAAAGAAAGGAAATGAACATGAAAGGCTAACCACTGAGTTGAACAATAAAAACGGGAAGGTGCTCCCTGTAAAACTGGAAAGCAGGTGTGCCGTAGGACGGATCAGGTGTATATTCAACCAATAAAAAAGAATGGCTACATCATGTAGCTATGTGGTGAAAATTGACTCAAAGAACCCACCAGAGGCCTTGACCATATCTCAGTGAGCTAAGGCACCGTATTGTTACTTTGGGGACCTGGGTTTGATTCCGTCCTGAGGACGTTTCCCAATCCTACCCCCATCTCTCTCTCCCATGTTCTTCCTGCCACTGCCACCTCACTGTCCTAACTATTAAAGGTATGAAAGACCCTAAAGAGAAAAAAAAGCCAGAGCACACTCATCCATTCTGAATAGTGGGGGTACCTTTCAAATCAGAATAAAAAGCTGTAATGATACATAAGCCACACATAAGAAATTGTACTGTGCGTGTTATTCTCAACATTTGTGTTTCGAGTACTGAAGAATGTTTCACCTCGAGAGGTGAAAGCACATTAATAGGGGTGAAATGGAAAACAAGGAGGAACTGTATATAATAGAAGATTAGTGTGTGTGTGTGTGTGTGTGTGTGTGTGTGTGTGTGTGTGTGTGTGTGTGTGTGTGTGTGTGTGTGTGTGTGTGTGTGTGTGTGTGTGTGTGTGTGTGTGAGAGAGAGAGAGAGAGAGAGAGAGAGAGAGAGAGAGAGAGAGAGAGAGAGAGAGAGAGAGAGAGAGAGAGAGAGAGAGAGAGAGAAAGAGAGTGTGTGAGTGTGCGTGTGTGTGCATGTGCGTTTGTGTGTTCTCATTTATTCTCAGACTCATCATGTGTGCGAGACGAGAGGGAGGGGAGACCCACGTCTTCTATCCGGAGGTATTTTTATACAAAAGTGCAATTAGGTAGGCGTCATAACTCCCTATCAGTGATTACAGACTCCTCGGGAGGTCGGTGTGATTTCTTTTTGGCTTGCTGCAAGGGACCGAAAGATGAAAACAAAAACAAAAATACATTAGAAAAAAAATAGGGGGATTCACTTATCTCAGAATAATGAACACTCATTTGCTTGTGTGTGTGTGTGTGTGTGTGTGTGTGTGTGTGTGTGTGTGTGTGTGTGTGTGTGTGTGTGTCTGTGTGTGTGTGTGTCTGTGTGTGTGTGTGTGTGTGTGTGTCTGTGTGTGTCTGTGTGTGTCTGTGTGTGTGTGTGTCTGTGTGTGTGTGTGTGTGTCTGCGTGTGTGTATCTGCTGGCCTTTTTAATCCACCAGCTTTTGGGTCTGTAGTTGTAAAGATGCACACACAAAAGGATGCAGCACTTCAAGGCTTTAGTGTGCTTTTTGAGCAGCGCGGTGGCTATGACATTTGCGTCGTGGCTTTTGTGCGGAGCTTTAGCAGATCAAGCCTGATTAAGACCTGTTATTAAGTGGTCCTTTGGAAGAAGGACTGATTTCCTACTTTTCAAACCAAGGCCATTTATTACAAAATCTGAAACATGGCAGGTGATTAGTGGACAAGATTAACCAGCCGGCTAGACTCCTGTGAGTTTCTCGGCGAGGCTGTGGAGGAGTGGTATTAAGTGCATTGCAGGAGGATTTGGGGGTGCGAATGGCGGAGGACCCCGTGCGCATTTATGTTAATGGCGAGGGTAATCAGTGTAAAACCAATCATTAACATGAGAGCGTTCACCTCTTCCCGACTGAGGTCAGAACGCTACGCTGTAATTAGCGAGCATCGTTAATGTTCATTACGCAAGCGGCTTCCACAAACAGCCCACTATAGTCGTTCATTTTTACCTGAGCGGTGGTTTCTGCAGTGCTAACTGTTATCGTTAGCCGCAGTAGCGACATCTCTACAGCAGGATGATGATAGCCATGTGTGTTGTTAGCCTGTGTGCTGGCCTCGCTCCCACTGACACTGACAAGGATGTAGCGGTGCGGACATGAGTGCTTGTCCAGGCAGAAAGGTATCTGCCTCTCCTGACCTCGTGACCCACTTTGCATCAGGCGGCAGGCGGCAGACAGCACGGGCGGGCGAGGGGCAATGGAGACGGGAGAGGGGAGATGGCAGATGGGAGATGGGAGAGGTTCCTGGCGGCTCGATTGGCAAGGTTTAGCCAGGGAAGCCATGGCTTTGATGTATGAGGGCTGATCGGAGAGGGAGAGGCGTCCTGGCGGCTCAGTGGAGATGCACGTGAAGGCCAGCCAGAGAGGTGATGGCTGCGATGACTGTGAGGGGTGGTGCTGGGAGAAAGGGAGAGAGGAGAAGGGAGAAGGGAGAGAGGAGAAGGGAGAAGGGAGAAGGGAGAGGCTCCTGGCTGCTCGGTGGAGATGGACAGGGCCGCTGACAGCTTTTGCTCGGCCCGGGCCCAAAGTAATCTGAAAGGGTCCCCTACCCAATACATACAATGTAATGGGGACCCAATTCTTGACCCCCTATCTACCTGGGCCCAGGACAACATACCCCATTGTCCCCCCCTGTCGGCTGCGCTGGAGACGGACTAACCAGGGCCAGCCAGGCCAGAGATGGCTGCGGGCCTGAAGGCCTGTCCTGTGCTCACCCCTCCAGCTGCCGACAGCAGAGGCTCCACTGCCTGCCCACGCACATGGACACAGGGCAACATGGAGGGGATGGAGGTGTGGGTCTTTGTGTGTGCGTGTATGTGTGCATGTGTGTGTGCGTGTGTGTGGGTGTGTGTGTGTGTGTGTGTGTGTGTGTGTGTGTGTGTGTGTGGGTGTGTGTGTGTGTGTGTGTGTGTGTGAGAGTGTATGCATGCGTGCGTGCGTGCATGCGTGTGTGCGTGTATGTGTGTGTGTGCACCTAACTGTGTGTATGTGTGCTTATATGTGGGTGTGCATGTGTAACAACCCACACCAAGTGTATGGTGGAGGAGGTGTTTGTGTGTGCGTACGTGTGTGTGTGTGCATGCATGTGTGTTCACATGTGTGTGGGTGTATGTGTGGGTGTATGTGTGGGTGGTGTGTAGTGTGTGTAGGTGGCGAGTAGCTCAGCTCAGCGGAGGGCTCTGGCTCTGGCTCTGGCTCTGGCTCTGGCAATGGCTGTGGCGTGGGCCAACTAAGGCAGCACGGTGCGCTGTCAGTGTGTGCTGTTGCTGCTTCCTGTGCCAGAACTACACCTGCCAAGGACCGCTGCTGTTTGTTCTGTTGGCAGCCAGGACGGATCCCTTATTCTGCCGGCAGTTTGAAGAAAAAAAATATAACCACCTCTGTTGAGAAATGTGATGAAAATGCAAGACAGCAACATTAGGGTAAAGGTTGGGCTGAAACTGGAGGGAGACCAGAACTACGTAGACTAGACTAGATAATTACAGACTTAAGTACAAGCCAGAGAAGTTAGACATGTGATGCGGTACAGACAAAAGACAGCAACACCACAAGACCGAAGCTAGACAATGACCAAAATTGGAGGCACATACCAAAACTATATGTCAACCAGGCCCCCCAAAAATGGATTTTACCTTCCAAAAAAATATTCATCTTCTGTGTGAAAAAACATTTGTAAGAAACTGGAAAGTCGACAACTCGAGTCGCTCTACTCCTAGGAAAATAATGAACTTGTTTTCTCACTGTGCGCTTGACACTTTGGGCTGGGTGGGAGTGATGCAGTTCTCTGACCTTAAAAGGTCCCCCCCATTTGGGTAGAGGCTGAAAAATCATTATTTTTGTCTGGAAAGCAGCAAAATAATGTGACAACAAACTTCTCTCTGGGTCCCACAGCTCTATGCATGATGCCAGTCGTGACCCTAGCGCAGGCAGGAACTCCAGTCAGTCACAGGCAGCGGTGCCGACAGGGGGGACACACAGGGGACAGTTGTCCCAGGCCCAGGGAGTGTTTGGGATCAGAATTGGGTCCTCATTACATTGTATCTATTGGGCTGGGGGGCCCTTTCAGACAACTTTGTCCTGGGCCCCCCCCAAAGATACATAAGGTCCCATTTCTCCTCCAGACAAGCCTTGGAGCTAATTAGGAGAGTGAAATATCCACAAGGCTCTAGTTTCGCACCAACGCCTCCCTCTGCTAATTAATTAGTTGCATAATTTGAGTCACGTTCGTTCAGAGGCACCTCGCCCTCTGCCTTCCTCTTCTCTTCTTCTTCTCCTCCGCATCTAGAGCAAACAGTGAAGGAGTGCAGGAGAGAGGCAGACAGGAAGGAAGGAAGGAAGGAAGGAGGGAAGGAAGGAAGGAGCCTCCTCTTCTCTTCCTCTTCTCCTCCGCATCTAGAGCAAACAGTGAACGAGAACAAGAGAGAGGCATACAGGAAGGAAGGAAGGAAGGAAGGAAGGAAGGAAGGAAGGAAGGAGGGAGGAAGTAGAGATGAGGATTGAAGGTGTGTGGGAAGTGGTGAGATGCCAAGCTTGCAATCTAATAATTCCAGACGATCTCCTGTTGTTCTTCGCTGACATTTTTTAACATCATCATCGCTTTCAAGTGAGATGAATTATTCAGCTTGAATAATTACTTCTGCGCATCTTGATTTAATTTGGGTATTTGTTAACATTTGAGCAATTGCCTCTTTAGGAGCCGATTTGTTTCGCGGGCTCTTCGGGACACGCAGGGGGAGTCTTTATTTATCGGGAGATGAGGAAAAATAGGAGGCGAGGGCAGCCCACTCTGCCCTCTGAACTTAACCAGGCATTAGTGATGCCATTTGGACAAGGGCTAACTACATAACAGGCAGACACGGATTAACGAATACGGTACTGTAGTGCTTCTCCGCACCAATTGTTTTGGACCTCAAATAAGAGGTAGAGAGTGAGGGCTGTTTATTTCTTATGGACCCTGGTGCCTATTTTATCTGACTGACATGAGTACACTACCTGGTGTGTAAGGGAGAGAGACACAGAGAAGGATAGGGAAATCACCACGAGTTGGAACCAAACCTAGGTCCCCGGCACAATTTGTATTGCGATTTAGCCCACTGATCCCCGTGCCCCCAGGTCTGTTTATTTCTTATGCACCCTAGTGGCTTCTTATCTGACTGACATGAGTACACTAGGCTTCCTGGTTTGTGAGGCCCCTTGTTGAAAGAGGTGGGGGTTATGGCATAAACAGCCTCAACAATGTCAACTTTTCATAACCATGAAACATTTATGACATTGACATAATGTTTATTGTAATGGAATGTCACGCCACTAGGTGGCTCGCTAGAATTAGGATATACATATGCTGTACCCAGGTAGGGAAGTCTCAGAATAAAATACAGTTCTACACGGAGATCCACACTGGTGTTGCGGTCCACTTATTGCAATGTTATAATAGTCCACACAGCATTGTGCATTGTGTCAGAAGATGGTGATAAGTATCCGAAAGAGGAAAGAGTCGTCAGAGCGACGGAGGTGAGAGTAAGAGGAAAAGAAAAGCTTTTATCTCGTCAGTGAAAAGTGTGACTACACCAGTAGTGAAGCAAGCTAGCTTACGGAGAAGCAAGCAAGTTGCTAACTCGTTTACTCGCTACGAGGGAAGGGAGGAACGAGGACAATGGATCAAATCTTTACGATTCCACCGCCGGGCAGTTTTAACTTCGACGAGCCAAACAGTTGGACTCAGTGGCTACGACGCTTCGAGCGATTCAGGTTAGCATCGGGGTTATCAGAGAAAGATGAAGAGTATCAGATCAACTCGCTGCTCTACATAATGGGTGAGAAAAGTGATGACGTTATGAACTCTGTACAGTTGGAGGATGACAAAAGGAAGAAATACGACGAAGTGACCAAAGCTTTAGGTGAGCATTTTATTGGCAAACATAATGTAATTTATGAGAGAGCCAGATTTAACAGCAGATATCAGCAACCTGGCGAAACCGTCGATAACTTTATCACGGATGTGTACAGACTCTCGGAGCACTGCAAATATGGCGTGCTGCGTGAAGAGATGATAAGAGACCGGATCGCAGTTGGGATTAGAGACGCCAAATTGTCCCAAAGACTACAGTTAGACTCAACGCTCACTTAAGAAAGCACGGTGACACAAGTAAAACAAACCGAAGAAGTGAAAAAACAACAGCCTTTGATCCGACGTGAAAAAACCGACATGAGGGAAGGCAATGTGGATGCTATAGTGGGGCGGAAACCCGCGAAACCTAAAGTGTGGAAGCAAACACAAAGCAACGCGACGCAGAAAGCAGAAACGTGCAAAAGATGCGGGCGCAGTCCTCAACATGCATGGAAACAATGTCCCGCGAGAGAAGCAGAGTGCAGAAAATGCAGAAAGAAAGGCCATTATGCTGCAGTCTGTAGGACAGGGCGAGTTGAGGCCATAGAAGAAATGTGTGACACAACTGCTGAATGTGCATTCTTGGGAGCAATAGAGACAGATCAGAAAGATATCTGGAAAGATGATATAGAAATGAATGGAGATCTGATCAACTTTAAGTTGGACACAGGGGCGGCCGTCACTGCAATACCAGACTCCATGTACTGCAAAGCCAGAGACGGTGATTTGCAGAGGGCACAGAGGAAGATCTGTGGCCCCAACAACCAGCCACTGACCGTGCTGGGCACATTCAGAGCCTCCCTGAAAAAGCGCAAAAAGAAAACAGAACAAGAAGTGTTTGTTGTTAAGGATTTAGTGATGCCACTACTAGGGCTTCCAGCCATACAGAGCTTACCTCTGTTGCAGCAGATAGCTGCAGTGCATGCACCAGATGACAAATTCAAACAGATGTTCCCAAAAGTATTTTCTGGCTTAGGGAAGCTGCAGGGTAGCTACAAGATAGAGTTAGCTAAGGGAGCGATGCCATACGCCTTGTCAGCTCCTAGACGTGTAGCCCTGCCCCTAGTGGACAAAGTTAAAGCAGAACTCCAGAGAATGGAACACATGGGCGTAATAAGAAAAATCCAAGAACCTACAGAGTGGTGTGCAGGAATGGTGGTTGTCCCCAAGCCTAGTGGAAACATCCGGATCTGCGTTGACCTGACGAGGCTCAATGAGAGTGTGCGTCGGGAGAGGCACATACTCCCTGCCGTGGATGACACCCTGGCAAACCTAGATGGAGCCGTTGTCTTCTCAAAATTAGACGCCACAGCGGGGTTTTGGCAAATTCCCCTCCATGAAGAATCAGAGCCCTTGACAACCTTCATTACGCCATTTGGGCGATATTGTTTCAGGAGACTCCCATTCGGGATATCTTCAGCGCCGGAACATTTTCAGCTCAGAATGTCCCAAATTGTTGCCGGCACACCAGGGACACTCTGCCATGCCGATGATATATTGGTGTTTGGCAAAGATCAGGCTGAGCATGACAACAGACTGTGCGAAGTCCTCAGGAAGCTACAGGAAGGCAGGTATGACCTTAAATGAAAAATGTGAGTTCAGTGTGAGGGAAGTGAAATTCCTAGGGCATAAAGTAAGCGCCAACGGGATCGAGGCTGACCCAAACAAAATAAAAGCCATTCTTAACATGCCCGAACCAGAGAACGTTGAAGGGGTGAGACGCTTTATGGGGATGGTGAACTACGTCTGCAAGTTTTCCCCTCACCTTCCCAATCTCACAAAGCCCCTCAGAGACCTGCTTCGTAACGACAGTGTGTGGACCTGGGACGCGCAGCAGAGGACAGCTTTCGAGGCTGTGAAGAAAGAGCTAAGCTCTCCAGCTGTTCTGGCACAATACAGCTCAAGAAGAGAAACACTGGTGTCAGCTGACGCATCATCATATGGCC
>NC_085878.1:23826001-23828501 GCF_034702125.1 Engraulis encrasicolus
GAGGCAGGGGAGAGGCAGAGGGAGAGGCAGAGGAGAGGGAGAGAAGAGGGAGAGGGAGAGGGAGAGGGAGAGGCAGAGGCAGAGGGAGAGGGAGAGGGAGAGGGAGATGAGAAACAGGGGAGAGGAAGAGGAGAGGCAGAGGCAAAGGAGAGGCAGACATACTGTAAAGACTGGCAAAGGTGGAGGTAGTGTCAAGCAACAGCAGAGGCAGAGCCTGAGGCAGGCCCCCTCTCCCCTTCTCTTCTCTACCGCCTGGAGCTGGCTGGCTGTTCCACCCTCCACTGCGATCGTATCATTAACCACCACAGAAAGCAAGCAGAGAGAGAGAGAGAGAGAGAGAGAGAGAGAGAGAGAGAGAGAGAGAGAGAGAGAGAGAGAGAGAGAGAGAGAGAGAGAGAGAGAGAGAGAGAGAGAGAGAGAGAGAGAGAGAGGAGGGGTGAGAGAGAGAGGGGGGAGAGCGGGGTGTGTTAGAGAGAGTGGGAGAATATGAGAGAGAGAGAGAGAGAGAGAGAGAGAGAGAGAGAGAGAGAGAGAGAGAGAGAGAGAGAGGATATCTTATTTATAGCTGTGAAATCACTACGCTCGTGGATCCCACTGGTATTTGTATATATTGATTTTCTTTCCCGCTCTCTTTTTTTCCAGCTTCTGCATAAGATCGGATCATATTCAAAGAGGGCTGGATACTGACTGGTACAAAAATAAACCAAAATGTACCCTTGATTTGGAGCGCACAGGAGGGCCTGAAACACTCGCCTCCAACCCGACCACGGAAGCCAAGTCTAGTTCACTAATGTGTCTTGTTATCCATTTGAGCTTTAGATCTGTGTATATATACCCAACATACTTATAAATATGAAAAGGGATGGGCCTTGGATCAGTGGCCTATAATACTTGTCCTCCGGCAGAGAAAAGCTTTAACCAAAAAGAATGAAATATAATATTTTGGAAGTTTGTTTTCTAAAGGCTGTGTCCCACCTGACTTGTTATGTGGAGGGGTCAGAATGAGCAGTGGGATCTCTCTCTTTCTCTCTTTCTCTCTTTCTTTCTCTCTCTCTCTCTCTCTCTCTCTCTCTCTCTCTCTCTCTCTCTCTCTCTCTCTCCACCAAGCCCCATTGTATACCACTATACGCGTATATCTCTTTGCATTTATTTCTCACACTTCACATTGCTCATCATCTCTGTCTTTTTCCGTTGATCTCCTTCTAGCATGCATAGTAATGCACAACATCGCGGTAGATCATTCATTAGACCACGCTGCGATAATGTTGTATGTATGATGCAAAAAACAGATCACACATTAAGTTCTCCTGAAACACATTGACAGCAGAAACATGTGCTCAGGACATTACTGTCCCTGTTTATCTCATAGTGCTGTTGTCATCTGGTGTTATGACATGGTGTTGCACATATAATGTAATATTTGTAAAACACAAAGAAGTCATAGCTACAGATGAGAATGTCATCAAAGTCGTCTTGGGCACAAGCCCAATTTTAAGTGCAGAAGCTGTTGTAGAGTCATTGAGGACACACGTGCAAAACCAAAACACTTCATCCCCACCATACTTTACTCATGTTTTCCTTTAAGGGAGAAGGTATATCTTTCTTTCTATCTGTCTCTGTCTCTATCTCTCTCTGTCTATGTCTCTGTCTCTGTCTCTGTCTCTGTCTCTGTCTCTGTCTCTGTCTGCCTCTCTCTCTCTCTCTGTCTCTCACACACACACACGCACGCAGGCACGCAGGCACGCAGGCACGCAGGCACGCACGCACACACGCACACACACACACACACACATACACACGATGCCTTTTGTGACCTCAGTCACATCTGGAGTTAAGTTCCTTCACCCAGAAACTTCCCTCCCCGATTATAATCATCATCAACGTAGCCTATAGCCTACTGTGTGCCCAATACATTTAGAATGCAAATGATGTGAGGGAAGATTGATTGGTGTGACTCCTAGGAGATGGAACAAGAACTCTCCGTGAAGTGTGCAATTACATGAGCTTCTTGTTTTTTTTCTCCTCATTCTCTCTGGTTCTCTCTTTTTTTTCTCTTTTTGGGCCCTTTTTGAGAGTGTGATATCACCAACAGAGTATTTCCTGTCTTTATATTTTTGGACTTGCAGCTTACCCAGGAGAGCCAACAGGACAGATGAAAAAATAGTTGTGGATGTTGTGGTCTCTAATAGTATGAGGGGTTTGTGTCGTGTTTGTGAGTTATTTTCTGTCTTTTTGTTTTGCTTTGCATAAGGCATTTCAGGAGAGCTCATCACTTTTAATGTGCGTTTGCGCTTTTTCTCACAATCATGTTAAATTGTTTCAGCATGGGCAAACTTTTGGGCCCTCGTTGCTTCTCCAAAATCGCTCAACTACAAACTTTATTATGTTTACCAATAAAGCACAAACAAATGACACTGCCAAACTTGAAGATGTGGTACGCTTACTGCAAATTGCGTAGGAGTATAAAACGGTTATGATGGAAATGCCCATTATTCATTTC
>NC_085878.1:23841001-23846001 GCF_034702125.1 Engraulis encrasicolus
TGCCATATAATCTCAATTGTTTTTTGTCAGGGCTTTGACTGGGCTATTCCAGAATGTGTATTTCATTATTATGAAGCCATTCTAAAGTCGATTTGCTTCTAAAGTATGGGTTGTTGTCACATTTCAGCACCCATCCTCTTGTGTGCTTCAACTGTGTGACAGACTACCTCACTTTTTTTCTGTAAAATATCTCGATAAACTTCTGAGTTCATTGTTCCACTGATAATAGCAAACTGAAAAGGGCCTGAGGCAGCAAGGTAGCCGCATATAATGATGTTCTCGCCACCATACTCAAAGGTGGAGATGATGTTTTGGTGAAGGTGTGGTTCTCCAGTTCTCCAACAAACATGACATTGTGTGTTCCCCTGAACAATTCAACTTTGATTTCAACGTTGGTCTACAGAATATTTTGCAGTAATTCTATGAAGCATATAAATGCTTTTTCGCAAACCTCAAAGGTGCAGCAATATTTTTTTGGACAGAAACCCCATTCATTTTAGATTGGCAGAATGAATCCCATTTTTAGCTATTCTTGGTTACATCTCCTCTTCTGAGTATGGTGGCGGGAGCATCATTATATGCGGCTACCTTGCTGCCTCAGGCCCTTGACAGTTTGCTATTATCAGTGGAACAATGAACTCAAGTTTATTGTGATATTTTACAGAAAAAAACGTGAGGAAGTCTGTCACACAGTTGAAGCACACAAGAGTATGGGTCCTGAAATGTGACAACAACCCATACTTTAGAAACAAATCGACTTTAGAATGGCTTCATAATAATGAAATACACATTCTGAAATAGCCCAGTCAAAGCCCTGAAAAAAAAAACAATTGAGATTATATGGCATGAAGTCAAGAAAGCTATGCACTCCAGACATCCCACAAACCTTGCTGACGAGAGGCAGTTCTCTAAAGAAGAGGGAGACAAGATACAAACAGATTGTTTTTTTAATCTGATCTGCAACTACAGGACAAGTCTGGTTGATGATATTGCAACTAACTGAGGGTTAAAACCTACTTAATGCAAGGGTGTACTTACTTATGCCCTGCTCTCCTGTGAATGTTATGGCCTTATGACCAATACAAATATGATAACATGTAAATGTTTGGGTGGAATTAATTAAAGCAGACTCTGATTGTTCCTTCTTGAGATTTCCGGGAAGATCTGACCATGTTTTATGGCCAATTTTGACAGAAATGTAAGAAATTTCAAAGGGTGTACAAACTTTTTCCTGGGACTGTATATGTGCATGTGAGTTGACTGTGCTGTCTGTCAGGTGGCCATATATGCAGACTTTGGGACCGCGTGCAATTTCGTCATCCGTGTGACCCCGCGACTGCTTGTGGCACACCACTCGCTTTCACCAGAGAGTGCTTGTCAGATAGCACAGCGCATGAATGGGAGACATGGAATAGCTTGTGTGTGTGTGTGTGTGTGTGTGTGTGTGTGTTTGTGTGTGTGTGTGTGTGTGTGTGTGTGTGTGTGTGTGTGTGTGTGTGTGTGTGTGTGTGTGTGTGTGTGTGTGTGTGTGTGTGTGTGTGTGTGTGTGTGTGTGTGTGCGCGCGTGTGCGTGTGTGTGTGTGTTTGCCTGTGTGTGTTTGCCTGTGTGTGTTTGCCTGTGTGTGTGTGTGTGTGTGTGTGTGTGTGTGTGTGTGTGTGTGTGTGTGTGTGTGTGTGTGTTGTGTGTGTGTGTGTGTGTGTGTGTGTGTGTGTGTGTGTGTGTGTGTGTGTGTGTGTGTGTGTGTGTGTGTGTGTGTGTGTGTGTGTGTGTGGAGTGGGGCGTATGGAGATGAGATGGGAAAGCATCTGTGTGGAGGAGTGCACACTGGTTCCTGAGAGTGTGTGTAGGCGTATTTACATGTAAAAAATGTCTCACAGCTTTGTGTGTGTGTGTGTGTGTGTGTGTGTGTGTGTGTGTGTGTGTGTGTGTGTGTGTGTGTGTGTGTGTGTGTGTGGTGTGTGTGTGTGTGTGTGTGTGTGTGTGTGTGTGTGTGTGTGTGTGTGTGTGTGTGTGTGTGTGTGTGTGTGTGTGTGTGTGTGTGTGTGTGTGTGTTTGTGCTTGTGTGTCTCCGTGTGCTCATTTTAGAGTGTGTGTGTACTGTATATGCATGCAGACGTGTGCTTGCATCCATGTATGTGTATCTGAGTGTGTGAATATATTGGCGCTCTGAACATTTTAAAAGTTTGCAGATGGGAAATGCAGGTGGCGCGGTAAGGAGAGGTTACGCGCCCGCCCTGAGAGTCAACTGCTGCAGGTGGGGGGTTGAGGAGGGCGGAAGACATGACAGCTCACACAGCCCCCTCACGGCAAAAAGAGATGCTGAAGAAATAGCTAACCGTTCTGAGCCATTTTCAAGTTTTGAACCATTCTAACATGTTAAACATCAGGTTAGGAATAAGGATCAGCCTGGTTTGCCAATTTAACATGTTTTTTTTCTGTCAGTTCTTTTGTCAGCAGCTTCTGTATAAACAGCATGCCAATTTTGAACAATTGACTGGTTAGGGTTAGAGATGGGTTTGGTCTGCCACTATGTAATTTTGTTCTCTTGGTTATTTTGTCGTTTGACAAAACTAAAAACGCTAAAATGTTCTTTACCGATTTGTTAGAGGTCGATTGCATCTGGGCACAGTTTAGAACTCTTTAGACCGAACAGAACATGCACATAGTGCCTTTGCATGTAGATATAACTTTTCACCCGTGTGAAATATGTAACATGTTAAATGATTTGTGAAAAAAACGGGAAAAAAAAACAAATATGGGTCACATAATAACACACAAAATCCATCTGCATTGCCTGTCTCCAGTTCCTCTAGCCTGGCTATTCATGCTAACACAATGAGAGAAGCTCCACTAGTGCTATACATGCGACGGATAAGCACAACCAGCATGATGTGTTGCTTCCCTTCCTCCCTGCGGCTCTCTATCACTTATAAACCAACCGAGGTAGTCGCAGACTTTTAAGTGTATAAAGGAGAAAGCCATGCCGTGCAGTCGACAGGGAAGAGTAATAGCCTAGAAGGGAGAATAGCCTAGAAGGCGGGTTGTTTCCAGACTAGACATAAGAGAAAGAAAATGCTTGAAATAATGTGCCTGACACATTTGCTTTACTTCTGTGTAGCTGCTGCACTCCACTGGCTATGTAACATCTTACTGTGAGGAGGCAACGAGTCAGAAGAAACTCACAGACCATAAGCATGTATACATGTATGTATGTATGTCAACGTGGGCGTAAAAGTCATTTTGCATGGTGGCTGAGAAATGGCTTTCTGCTGACGACTGTTTTTTTGCTAAAGGGAGAGGAAGCATTGCCACGTTTGAATGCATTCAGACTTTTTATGTGCCATGGAATATGATTTTTTAGTACAGGAATATGTTGAGTGTTATGTTCAATCCTTTTGGAGTTAGTGTGTGCTACTGTGTGTGCCATGTAATGCTTTGGATATTTGTGTGTGTGTGTGTGTGTGTGTGTGTGTGTGTGTGTGTGTGTGTGTGTGTGTGTGTGTGTGTGTGTGTGTGTGTGTGTGTGTGTGTGTGTGTGTGTGTGTGTGTGTGTGTGTGTGTGTGTGTGTGTGTGTGTGTGTGTGTGTGTGTGTGTGTGTGTGTGTGTGTGTGTGTGTGTGTGTGTGTGTGTGTGTGTGTACGTGCGTGCGTGCGTGTGTGTGTGTGTGTGTGTGTGTGTGCAGAGACACATCTTGTCACCAGGCTAGGCAGGCAGCCGCTTGGGGCCCCCAACCCTATACATGGTGAATAACAGCTAAGACTTGCAACTACAGAAGTGGTGATTTGTTGTATATGTTCCTTATTTCGAATTTCTGCTTGGGGCCCCAGCATACCCTAGAATCGCCTCTGTGTGTGTGAATGGGTGTGTGTGTGTGTTTGTGTGTGTGTGTGTGTGAGAGAGAGTAAAGAGAGAGAGAGAGAGAGAGAGAGAGAGAGAGAGAGAGAGAGAGAGAGATTGAGAGAGAGAGGAATGGAGAGAGAGAGAGAGAGAGAGAGAGAGAGAGAGAGAGAGAGAGAGAGAGAGAGAAAATGTGTTTATTGAGACAGGCAGTGTCCATACTGTGAACTGTTCCCTGCTACTGGTGGAGCCACAGGAGCATATGAAGCCTGGTGGCTGGCTGGCTAGCTGGCCTCCACTCCCTGGTCTCGGATATGATGTGCTGGCCTGAATATGCTCGAATGACTGGGCCTGACAGGATATGCTGGCTATGTTCTGCTGTAAACGAGAGAGTGGTTCTAACAGGCTGCGCTGGATGGGTTCTACTAAGCTGGGCTCGAGTCACTGGGCCCGGATGTATAGGATGGGTTCTGCTGAGCTGGGATCGGTTCTGCTGAATTGGGTTCGACTGACTAGGCCCGGATGTGGGGACTTAGATGAGCTCGGATGTGCTGGACGGGGTTGAGGGCTTGGATGAGCCTGGCTGGGTTCGACTTGCCCAGCCAAGTGTCTCTTATCCGGGGCCGTGGTGCTGATGGAGGAGTAGAGTTATGGAGCCTTGCCAAGCCCAGCACAGCCCAGCTCAGCCCAGCAGAAGGGAGCCATTACGTGGCCCTGACAGTCAATGTAGCAGACCGCTGCTGAATACATCTGCATGCTACGCCACGCTACGCCACGCCAGGCTACGGCAGGCCACGCCAGGCTACGCTAGCTACCTCGTACAATTACACATCATTTCCTGCACCGCCACCATTTTATTTCCTTGATGGAGCAAATTTCCGGAGTCGGTTTTTGCATTCATCAGGGAGAAGGGGGGGGAAAGAAAGAAAGTATGGGGAGAGAGAGAGAGAAAGAGAGGGGGGAGAGAGAGAGAGAGAGAGAGAGAGAGAGAGAGACAGAGCGAGAGAGAGAGAGAGAGAGAGAGAGAGAGAGAGAGAGAGAGAGAGAGAGAGAGAGAAGCAGACAGAGAGAAACAGACAGAGAAAAAAGGAAAGAGAAAGGAAAGAAAAAAAGAATTGTCCACTGTCTGCTCTTGCCCAGCGTGGAGCCACATATGGAATT
>NC_085878.1:23853501-23871001 GCF_034702125.1 Engraulis encrasicolus
AGGCAGGCAGGCAGGCAGGCAGGCAGGCAGGCAGGCAGGAGAGACAGGCAGGCAGGCGGGCAAGCAGGAAGGCAAGGAGCAGGAGTCCAATTTTTTGTGAAATTAGATTTGGTCTCTCACAAGCCTCAGGTAAATGAAGCCCTTGTCCATTGCTATTTATTTTCTAGCGGTGTCCATTTTTAAAAAAAGTGGTGTGTGTGTGTACGTGCGTTCGTGTGTGTCGGTCTCAGAGAGAGAGAGAGAGAGAGAGAGAGAGAGAGAGAGAGAGAGAGAGAGAGAGAGAGAGAGAGAGAGAGAGAGAGAGAGAGAGAGAGGGGCATAGTGACAGAGTGACAGAGTGACAAAGCGGCATGGAAAGCAGGGGAAGAGAGAGAGAGTAAGAGAGAAAGAGAGCAAGAGACAGAGGAGAAAGAACAAGAGAAGGAGGGAGAACAGAAGGGGGAAAAAAGAGGAGTGGGTATATTGGGGGGTGATGGTGCACATGTGGTTTACAATGCACTTTCCTTACCCCCCCCCTCGACTCCACCTCCCTTCCTCCCTTCCTCCCTTCCTCCCTTCCTCCCTCCCTCCCTTCCTCCCTTCCTCCCTCCCTTCCTCCCTTCCTCCCTTCCTCCCTTCCTCCCTCCCTTCCTCTCTCCCTCCCTTCCTCCACTCGGCTGGCTGCTCAGTAGTAGTATTACCGACTCAGGCCTTTCCATTCACCTTGCTAACCTCCTGCCTCTGTTTAGATTCCATGTCGCCGGCCTACTGTGCTGCGCTGTTCAATTACCCTGCTACCCCAGGGCCTGGCATGGGGAGAGGGAGCACGAGGGAGTGTGTGTGTGTGTGTGTGTGCCCGTACATGTGTGTGTGTGTGTGTGTGTGCCCGTACATGTGTGTGTGTGTGTGTGTGTGTGTGTGTGTGTGTGTGTGTGTGTGTGTGTGTGTGTGTGTGTGTGTGTGTGTGTGTGTGTGTGTGTGTGTGTGTGTGTGTGTGTGTGTGTGTGTGTGTGTGTGTGTGTTGTGTGTGTGTGTGTGTGTGTGTGTGTGTGTGTGTGTGTGTGTGTGTGTGTAGAGGGAGTGTAGAGCAGTCACTGAGGGGCCCAGGGTATGATTCCAACCTGCTGCTGTTGCCGCTGCTGCTGCTGCTGTTGCTGATTCTTCAGTGGTAATTACGGTGAAAAATGGTGAGGCCACGTGTTGCTCCCGTGTTTATTTTCCTTCTGGTCTGCCGTGTACCAACAGGAGGCTAAACAATCTCTCTCTCTCTCTCTCTCTCTCTCTCTCTCTCTCTCTCTCTCTCTCTCTCTCTCTCTCCCCCTCTCTCTCTCGTCACCCCCCCTCTCTCTCCCTCTCTCTCCCTCTCTCTCTCTCTCTCTCTCTCTCTCTATTTCTCTTTCTCTCTCTCTCTCTCTCTCTCTCTCTCTCTCTCTCTCTCTCTCTCTCTCTCTCTATCTCCCTCTCTCTCTCTCTGTTCTTGAAGTTCCCAAATGACTCTCAACTCAAACAAGTCCATAGTCGCAGTGTCAAAGAGTTCAAATTTAATTGCATGTGCATGCTCATGCACAGACACACGTCACGTCACAGGCATGCATGGACATGCAAACAAGCACAAGCAAACCCATTCATGTGTAAAAAATAAACAAACAAGACAAACATAAACAGACAAACAAACAAAAATACACATGCATCCTCACATGAACACACACACACGAACGCACGCACGCACACGCACACGCACACGCACACGCACACGCACACACACACACACACACACACACACACACACACACACACACACACACACACACACACACACACACACGCGCGCGCGCGCACACACACACACACACACACACACACACACACACACACACACACACACACACACACACACACACACACACAGATTTGCAGCTATACACAGCTATACACAGCTACACAATTGAAATCCCTTGCCAACTGGCGATAAAAGTGTCTCGGCCTTATCTATGGCTGTCAGGATGATGAGGCTCTGATTCAGCGAGGTGTTTAGCAATAATAATAATTAACCACCGGGCCGATGGCTTTGACAGATGAATCCCCACACAACCCCCAAATGTTGACAACCACTTAAATTCGAAAATAGATTTAAAGGACTGGCTGCCCACAATGGGATTTCATTATTAGGAGAGAAGAGCAGGGGAGTGAGTGGTGGAGAAAATCCATTGTGTTGTCTCTCCATGGCTCCAAAACAATGTTGCCTGTCCTCCATTGGCGAGCCCCGCTGACTCCTGCTGGGAGACCCCAATGGCCAGCTTTGGCCCCCCTCTCTTCTCCAGGCCACGGGCAGACCAGTCAGATGTCAGCGGACTGAAGCTCCACTCTCCGGGAGCCCTTTCTCCCTTTTTCTCCCCCTTTCTACCCCTTTTCTCCAACCCCCTCCCCTCCTCTGCCCATTATGTCATGGACCAAACCCCCCTCCCTCCATTCAAATGCCTGATGGAGGGGTAGAGATGGGAAACGTCCCTGGCCATGCAGCACCAAGCCTGGGGAGATGAGGTGGTGATGGTGTGGTGTGGTGTGGTGGGGTTGGAGAGAGGTGGGTGGAGGTGGAGGAACGGGAGGTGTGGTCTGGTGGTGGGGGTATTTAGTGATGGGTAGAGGTCTTTGTCTGAGGCCGGGTGATTGTAACGCGTCCCCTTCTTTTGAAGGGAATGATGGCCCTCTTATGGGTTTAAGTTTTTTGTTTTGTTTTTTTCACATTTAACAGCTGTCTTTTTTTCTTCTTCTTGAATCTAGATGGGCAGGCATTACCTAGACCAGTGTTTCCCAACCTTTTTTGCCTTGCGTACCCCCTAAGCCATTTTGTCATATGATAAGTACCCCTCTCACTCATGCTCTATATACCAATGTGACTATACTCCATGTATTTGTTATTATTATTACATTTTTCCGCGTACCCCCTGAAGTGTGCCCGCGTACCCCTAGTGGTACACGTACCCCTGGTTGGGAAACACTGACCTAGAGCAAAAAAAAGAAAGAGACCCGTGAGTGTCTGAGTGGTGTGGCAGAGGTTGCTTCAGAAGCCGTGCTTCTTGTTGTAGTCCTCCACATCTGTGATGAGTAAGAGGGCCCTTGAGATTGAATGATGTAGCCCTGGGCAGAGCGGCCAAGGAAAGGCAAGGCAAGACCCGCGGCTGATTAAATGGCGCGCTGATGCTAAATGAGCTAAAGAAATAAGTGAAAAAAGGCCCTGGTATATAATCAGCCGCATCACATTGTGCCGGTGCCGAGCCATTTCCATCATTCTCTTTTTCTTTTTTTTTTCGCTTTTCTTTCTTTTTTTTCTGTGGTCATCCGGTAATGCTAACTCATTTTAGTCATCAGTGGTTCCAACCTGCCCTCCCTGAGTATGCACAGACAATTTGAAAAAGAAAAAAGAGAAGGAACAAAAAGGGGGGGGGGAGAAAAGATTAAACGACTAAATGAAATCAGTGGGTCTGTGGGAAAGCTTCAGCAAGCCAAAAACTGCAAGGTCTGATCATTTGGACGGTGAACTGTGTGGAAGAATTCTGCTAAGGTTAAGTACTATGTTAATGTAAGCCTTCTGACGAACTGTGGCTGACTATGATCTCATGACTAGCCAGATCATCCAAATCACTTTCCCCGGCTCTCCGACACGAACTTTAGGTGAATTTATTAGGCTTTAAATGGAGCCAATAATGCTTTATAATGCATGAAATGAGCTCCATCAAAGCTGGACTTTTCTGGACTTGCTCCGGTTCCCGCTTCCAAATCATGGCAGAACGTTATGAACAGCAGAACAAATTCCTCTGTGATGGCAACTCATGGAGCTGAAAATAGTCTTCTCACAAAAAGAGCATATTTTTCTCTTTTACGTACAGCATATGCACACATTATTTGCAACTCTGACTAATGCTTCTTGTCCTGAACTAATTGGAAAAGCTACACAGTTCTTTCAAAACTCAACCAAAGTGACAAAAACACACACTCCCATGTTCTTGCCGTTTAATATTGGAATGCTCATGCAGTGCAGTTCTGTAACTTCCGTCTATGATAAATATTTGTTATTAATATTAATATTATTAAATATTGTTGTTAATAAATATTAATATATGCTATACTGTGCAGTGTGATGTACTGTTATCTAATGCCATGCAATACTATACTGTGCTATATTGTGCTATTGTATTATTTTATGCTATTCTATATATATCCTGTGGTATTATGTTATTTTATGCTACACTATGCTATACTGTATGGTGCTATACTATGCTATTCTATATGGTGCGGTGTTGTACTGTACTGTTATGTCATGCACTACTACACTACACTACATTACTATCCTGTGCTGTGCAATGCTGTGCTGTGTTTGAGGATGTCTGGTTGAGCTGGCCATTAGGCTGGGTGCATTGTTAACAGCAGGGGCCCCCATCAATAACAGCCCTGTGAGCAGGCCCATCCCAGAGGATGAGAGGGCCACATAAAAGCCCGCGTCAGAGGAGTAATGGCCTGTTAAGGCCACTTTGGTGATTACCTGATAGTGTATTAAGCTCGCGCATTAGAACAGGGCAGCACGCTTGGGCTCAGCCTTGGGCTCGGCCCACACTCTCAGCAGAGCCTGGGAAGTGACTGATGGGCGAGGGATCACACGAGAGGCCAGAGTGCCTGCTGCTGGAGGAAAATCATTTGTAAGATGATACACGCTCAAACATGAACACATGAAGGCACTCACACACAGACAAATGCACACACACATGGGCCCACGGATGCACGAACGCATGTACACACGCATGCATGCACACACACACACATATTCTCAATTTGAATCGGTTTTGAAAACATTAATTTAAAGTTCTACTTAGGATGACCTTAAATTTGAACCATAATCATGACTATAACGGTAATCTTTTAACAAGAGCATTGATAAAATCATGGACTAAATCTCCAGCATGGTAATGTCTTCACAGGGTATTTAACCTGCAGGTGCTTTCTAAAAATGCCAGGCCTTCACTTTTCTATTCCAAGGCGAGCTACTCTCTCAACTAGGCGGCCTGCTTTTTTTACCCAGGCCTGTCACAACCATGCAAAAGCCTAGGCAATTGCCCAGGGCCCCCAGCTGAAATGGTGGTCCTGGTAATAACTATGTAGGCGTAGCCTACGTGTCTTTAAATGACAGCAATGACAACTTTATGAGTGCGGCAGCAGCTCCCCAAATTCAACGACCGAAAAGTGCAATGATGCCGCTATCAAAATCTTTCTTTAGGGGGCCCCTCCCCAACAGATGGAAGAGATGTTGCTCTTAACCTAGGGTCCTCAAACACCTTGAAACGGGCCTGCTTTTACCTGGTGGTGTGTCTACTCTACGCTGTCTGTGTAATGGAAATGTACCAAGCCTAAAGCACTAAGTGGGCTCAATTATCTCATGCAGAGACTCCCAGCTAGCACCTCCAATCCCCAGAGGTCCCATTCACTTGTCATACATAAAGTATATCACTTGCATTAGAGTGCTATTACAGAATGAAGTGCTGGTGTGAACAATTATAATTTATCCTTGAAAAAAAAGTAATAAAACCCTCTCTATTTGGACAATTTAGTACGTACAAATAGCGAAAGTTGTCAAAAAATTTATGGCAGCCATTTTTTTCTCTCTCTCTCTCTCACTGCAGCCAAAGCCTGCTGCCGTTGATCAGCTAAATGCAAAACAAGAGTGCTTCTGTTCTTGTTCTCTTTGCGCGAGGTCCTGAGAGCTGCAGCACATGTAATTGAATTCAGTCGGTGTGCCATAATATAGTTGGAGACATCAGTGTTTCCTTATTTAGTTCAGAGCCGGCACAGGGGTCAGCGTTTGATTGCATTAGCAGTGTTTTATACCCTCGGCTCAGAAACAGGCTCACACTATCCTTTTCCAATGTGCAATATTTCACACAGTATATCACGGTGCACCTTATGGCTTTGGTTAGCTACATACGTAGCCACACTTGTGTTAATCAGAATGGTGGGGGGGTGGGGGTGACACACTTTATGCCTTTGGCTTAGAACTGCACACAAAAAGTGGGACCTTGTGCATAATTACCAGAAACATTATTTTTTACACAGGGGACATATTTCATTCACAAAGTGAATAAACCGACACGTTTTGCTGGCAGCTTTATGTTCATGGCCACAAACATCCACAGACAGAAATGTGTGCAGAAAACAACCACTAATGACTTGGAAGCATCTGTTTGTGCGTGCGTGTGTGTGTGCGTGTGTGTGTGTGTGTGTGTGTGTGTGTGTGTGTGTGTGTGTGTGTGTGTGTGTGTGTGTGTGTGTGTGTGTGTGTGTGTGTGTGTGTGTGTGTGTGTGCGGTGTGTGTCTGTGTATATCTGTCTGTGTGTGTGTGCGTGTGCGTGTGCGTGTGTGTGTTTGTGAACATGTGTGTGTTTGTGAACATGTGTGTGTGTTTGTGAACGTGTGTGTGTGTGCGTGTTTGCTAAACATGCATCTGCTTATTTACATGGACACATGTGTATCAATGGTGTCAATTATGCAGCCACAGCAAATTCTCTCTCTCTCTCTCTCTCTCTCTCTCTCTCTCTCTCTCTCTCTCTCTCTCTCTCTCTCTCTCTCTCTCGCTCTCTCTCTCTCTCTCTCTCTCTCTCTCTCTCTCTCTCTCTCTCTCTCTCTCTCTCTCCCCTCTCTTTCTCTCTCTCTCTCTCTCTCTCTCTATCTCTCTCTCTCGGTTAAGCTAAAAAACCTGACCTGGTTGGAATTAACTTCATAAATAAAGGATAATATTATGTGACTGGAGGATGGAAAGGAGGAAAAAACTGGGTCAATAAATAATTAATGAAAAAGTAGTGGTAGAACGTCTGAAGCAGAGGGCCTTCAGTAGGCGTTGGTACGCACGGAATAATGACCAGTTAGTCTTTCAAAACCATAGGCTTCCATCCTTTAGTATTCACAACACTTCAGACGTTACATAAGCATAGAGGAAAATACACATGTGCTCCAACACTATCCAAAGGGTTGTACATGGTATTTCAAATGTATGGTTATTTATGCACTGTTAACAGGGCTCTAAATTAACTTTTTCCACCACCAGCCAATTTGGCTAGTAGACATTTTTTCTTACTAGCCAAATGGAAGGTCAACTAGCCATTTTTTTTATCTCACCAAAATAAACCATGCGTTAATTATGTTGCTTTTAATTATTCCATTAAACTATATCCTCAACACAGATAAACAATATAAACATTATACTCAACATATTTCACTGTTCAGTTTATTCTATAATTATTTAGTAATTATTTTTATTACCTGCATTTTCATAATTTTTTATTCAATTTCCTCTGAAAACAGTGAATTGCATCACACATGCCTCTCACATACCAGACCTACGCTGGACCATATACTGTACAGACAGCCAAACGCTAGCCTATTACACCATCACCCAAACCTCACATGCAGTATAGGCCTACACCTCACACAAAAACAGCATGCCTTCAACACACATGCCTTCAACACACATACCAGACTTTCAACATACACTAGCCAAACACACACAACCGAACACTACAAAACCTCATATCCCCCACACAGTATCACTTAAACTTCACACACAGTAGGCCAAATGCCATGGACAATGCACAGAAGAGAGGGATGGGGAGGAGAAGAGGAGGACACACACACACACACACACACACATACACACACACACACACACACACACACACCTCAGTGCGGTGCGTATGATGTCTGCATTGTGTGTTTCTTTATGCTGCTGCTGCTGCTGCTTCACACCTTTAGGTTCCTGCAGGATTAATACTTGCTTCACTCTAATATCATGCGCTTGGAATGACAATAATTAGGCTACGCTATGTCTAACTAAACTAGTAGACATCCAATAACATCACAGAGACCACCAGCTTACTTTGCTACTTTCATAGCGTCGCTAGTTTTTTGTTACCGTTTTTTTTTTCACTTACTCGTTCATCCATGTCAAACTCGTGCATGGTCTTTCCGATGGCGTGGGCATTATTAGGAAACGACAACTCCATCGTAGGTAGGCCTAGTTGCGAGGACCTCGCAAATATCAGACGGCTTCTGACAGCAGGGCTACACGGTTTTGACAGACAGCTGTCATGCTCCTCCACTCATGCCGTTTTCTCCACCACCACCACTCCATTTCAGCGTCACTACAGTTGCAAGTTGCATTCACCGACACATAACCTTGCTCTAACCACTGCCACATTCTTTTTCACCCGTCCAAAACCTACAAAACCGAAGTAATCCGAGCTAGCCAATGAATGTAAAGCTGCGTTATTGTGATTAACGGCCAGCCAATGGGTGTGGGCTACATCATGACGGTAGGCCTAATGTTCATGGGTAATGTAGGCGCCGTTTTAACGTTCATCAGACGGCAGTCAGCCACAGATCTGTGCTGGCAGCTGTTTGACGTTCGGGCGCGCGCTAGAGTCTACCGGCCAATTTGGCTAGTGGATGATTTTTTCTACTAGCCAAAATTGATTTTCACCCGCATTTGGCGTGTTGGCGTGTGTTAATTTAGAGCCCTGACTGTTGATATTCTGAACAATGAGCATTACAGAGCAGAGGTAGAGCAAAATAAAATGTTTAAAAACATGAAATGAGTCCAGCCTAATCTTATTCATGCAGTCACAACTGCGTGATACTACACTATATATGTAACATGCTATGGATATTGAAGACAGTCAATCTGTTCCATCCAGTCTGGTCTCAATATAGGCCTACATGTTTTGTCAGCAAACACAAGCTGTGATTACCATAACCTATGGCAAACACACAAGCATGTCCACATGCATTACACACAAGGAGGACATCACAGCAATCAACTGTACTTGCTCAATTAATGTCATTACTTATGGCTATGACTAAGGTATGAGGAATGTTGTTTTCAGTTTCACAGATAATTCAATTCAGTTGATGACTTAAAAGTAAAACAAAAACAAGCCAAGAGTCTGTACGATGGCCAGAGAGAAATAACGGACAGATTGTGTGTAGATGTTGACTGCTTTGATACAGTCTTGCCAAAAGACCATCCTCCATGCAATGCAACAAGTAATACAACTAAGCAATTAGCAACTGTGATTTTATTGACACATGTATCATACTAGCTTCTATTCTCCCCCTCGATTATCCTCCTGGCCACATATTCATGGAATCTGTTGTACATCTGCACAAACACTGACAAGAACCCCCTGAGAACCCAAAGAACGTCTCATGTATCAATAGAAACGAGACACGTATATACATTTCCACTGACCACATCAGTGTTCTGCCCAGAAGAAAAACGATTGAGTTGAATTGAGAGCAGATTGCGTTTGTAACTGGAGTGAGCCTGAGGTTTTCCTTTCTATTTGCCTTGGAGGCAAGCCTAAGTCGTATGAGGTGAACCATTTCTTCTTCTTCTTCTTCTTCTTCTTCTTCTTCTTCTTCTTCTTCTTCTTCTTCTTCTTCTTCTTCTTCTTCTTCTTCTTCTTCTTCTTCTTCTTCTTCCTCCCTCTCTCTCTCTCTCTCTCTCTCTCTCTCTCTCTCTCTCTCTCTCTCTCTCTCTCTCTCTCTCTCTCTCTCTCTCTCTCTCCCTCTCCTCTGTACCTTTAAGAGCAGCTTTTCTTCTTGACAGCAGCAGTATGAGACCAATTATTTCTAACCTGGTTGTATATGAAGTTCATTTTTTAGTGCATGCTCTTGGAGGGGGAACGAGGGAGCTGTTAATTTAACCTGGACCTTTACCTGCCCTTAAGGTTTTTTTTTACCTATAGCGTATACATGCACATATTACAGCACTGGATGCATGAGGGTGGGTTGAAGATGGAGGAAAGGTGGAGGGGGTGAGGGGCGCAAATGCTCTGGTCCCTTGGGGACCTCTACTCCCCTCATCCACGCACATTAATCCAGCCTTGAGTGCGAGACGTCACCCTTGGCTTGGTGGCGGTCAGGTTTAAATGGATGACCTCAGGCCGTGCCTTTTCCCAGAACTGGGCGGTCGAGCATTCAGCTACTTCAGTCCATGCTATATGGGATTCCCCCCTCACATCTGCGTAGACTTTTTGCCCCTGCAATACACTAGGATGGAAGCATCAAGAGGGATGGCTGAATTAAGTTCAATTAAAATCAAGCCGTGTGAACTAGGAGAGAGAGAGAGAGAGAGAGAGAGAGAGAGAGAGAGAGAGAGAGAGAGAGAGAGAGAGAGAGAGAGAGAGAGAGAGAGAGAGAGAGAGAGAGAGAGAGAGAGAGAGAGAGAGAGGCTTGAAAAACTTTCTGATCCAGTCAGTGGTGCGTTATCAACACCATGTGAGCTACTCTGGAGGAGCTAACCATCAAAACCCCCTCAGCATGCTGTGCAGTCTGAAGTGTGTCTTGTCTCTTGTCTGTCTGAAGTGGATTTGTCTATCATCTGGACTGGAGAGAGAGAGAGAGAGAGAGAGAGAGAGAGAGAGAGAGAGAGAGAGAGAGAGAGAGAGAGAGAGAGAGAGAGAGAGGGTGACTGGGGGCTAATTTTCCCTGTGTCATCTCTGATTATAATTTTCAGTGTAAATGTGGCTGCTGCTCAGCCTCCTTCCCCCTCTCCGCAAACTCCCTTTGACAGGTCCTCGGCCCCGGACGTGAGCTGGATCAGGTCGAGCAGATGTTTCGAGCATCCCCCCCTAACGCGCCTCCTCGCTTTATGTTTTGTCTTTTTCTTTTTTTCCCCACTTCCTCTAATGCCGCCGTGTCGTAATATCGGGGGCATGTATCTGATTAGTGCGACTAACACGTTTAAGAGATGAAACATTAATCAAATCTATAGGGAGTCTTTACCTTGACTGACCCACAGCGGTTGATAACCTCTACTGTGACTGAGCAGAGTAGCCAGGGGGGTTTAGGGAGAGAGAGGTGGAAATGGGGTAGGGGAGGGGAGCGGAGGGAGGGATGTCTGGCACGAGCACTCGTCGATGTTATCGCCACGACTGCAGGGTTGGACACAGTTGCACTAACGGATGGCCTTCATAAATGATGAATGGCGTTGGACTTAATTTAGCACTTGCTTCATTAATTGATTCCTACAGCCTGTGTCATTATGTAATTGTAGTAATTTATTCATAGCCTATACGAGCTTATGAACTGGGTTGTGTAACGAAGCCCAGTCACAACTCGTCTCTGCCCATTTACCCATTCAAAAGCGAACACAGGCCCCTTTGTACGGATAGTCACATATTCGCAAACACCTTTTAATATTTAATGACTGTGGATTAAATTAAGATATTTGCCTAATACCCTGTTAATAATTCCTTTTGTTCAATATGTTATTTGAACTTTTTCTTATTATTTTTTCAACCCCCACTCACCATGCAGGATGTGTAAATTATTAAAATTGAGATGAATTCTTTAGATATGATATTTGTGTGAGTTACTTTTCAGAAGTCTTTTTCTCTGCTTGACAGTGCAGTTCAATACAGTGCCACAGGCCTCCAGCCTGCATGGCTGTATAGAGCGACTTAAGCTCCTGTCTACAGGAGGTCATACAAATGATATTGATTTGTTTCCAGCGGTAGCACAGCACGGCACAAACAGTCTATTCTTGAAAGAGTTGCCGAGGGACACAAAGTAAACCGCAGTAATACAGTATGTGAACTTAGTAAATGCACAGATTACCTTCATCTTACACAACATGTTCACCTTTCTACATGGACACATTGCATCTCACTATAGAGACTGCACCAGTTTTCATGAGGGTCTTCCCTTGCCAACCTGTTTGTGTTTATTTATATTTTTTATAGGGCTTGGGTCCTCTACCGATGTGGGATTTTTACGCAATGACTGTGACTGAATGTTCATCTTTACACATTAATTACACTTGAGTACCAACATACCACATTGTCATAGTAGAACGATGGTAACATCAACATGTAGGCCAACAATAGGGAAATGATATGTAACTGGAGATGGCACTTATGGATGGCAAGGCCATATTGCTGAAACAGATGAAATCAGGTGAAAGGAAAATTAGGAGGCGTGTTTTCAGTGTAGCCTTGATTGTAGGCTACATTGCTGAATTCCAGCTTTGAAATAAGCCATTAGGATGACGGCAATGATTGAGCAGCTGAGATAGCTAAAGAAAACACCTGAGTAATTTGTTTGACGGAAAGAGTTATATTTCATGAAGTACCATTGGAGTGTAAAGAATGTACGGACAACCTGTCATCATTGTTTATTGTAGGCGACGTGAGATATGTATGCCCAAAAGTAGCTTCCATTTCACAATAAACGAATCATCACCTGCACTTGCTCACCTGTACACGCCGTTTGTATGCATATCCATATGATACAATGTGAGCACAATGATAGCTGTTGTGTCTTCTGTGTAGGGTGTAGCCTTGTGAAGAAATGTTCAGTCTGTAATTGACCCGTGATGTGTAAAAGAGTGGTGACTTTGACTCTGCTCAAAGCCATGAATTGCAAACAAACAGATAAACAAACATGAAATTGGGATTCGATGGAGTAACAGAATATCTATCCCGTATTTATCCCATTAAACCACACTGTTATAAATTTGCCGTTACCAGAATGGCAATGACCGAGTCTTAGTGCATTACTAAAGGCCCTCTGTTATGTCATAGTGGACTAGTGCGATGGTAATGAACCTTTCAATGGCTATTACAGCGTGCCACTGGTGGTACGGCATGCATTACGGGGTTACTCTGCAACATAAAGAACATCATTAATTGGGCATATGCCTTTTCAGGCCTACCTGTATACACTGCACACACTGTAGCTACTATTATAGGGCAACTTTTTAAATATAGCATTTTATTCATTGCCTTTCATCATATTAACATGTACAGTAATAGTGAATGATCTGTTATGAAAACAAATATGTACGCAGCTTGCAGATTAAGCTGTAGTCTGCTTATGCTTAACCTACATTTCGGTGATCTGAGTGAAACTAACACAACCCCTGCCACAGAGACCACATAACCACACACTGTAAATATTATTACTGTTGTCTGTAGTCTTTCAGTCACTCCTGTTTCCTTTTATTCGCAGCAGCTCTTTTCTTTAAGGTGAAGTCCTGTCATATCAGGCGAGAGCGAGGGGCTTTCGCTTGAACGAAAGCCTCTTATTACGTCTGGCAATTAAAACGTGGCGGCTTCTGTGGTTGCTCAAGCTCACGCTGTGCGGTCTCCGCAGGCGGCGACGGCGGCGAGTTATCACCACTTTGCAGCACGAACTGCAGGTACTGATATACAGGCCGTACAAACAAAAGGAAATAAAAAATGAAATAGTTTTATCAATTGATTCTGAAACGGAACAGAACCACCCCCGCAGCGTCCTATTCAATTGATATTGTGATTTATTTATTTGTTTATTTAAAAAAAAAAATGCCACGAATCCAAAGCTGTAATTGTATACAACCTATCATAATGTGCTTTCTATAAAAACTCTGGCCCTTCAGAAATGCTTCTCTTTACTGGGAGGCCAACAACTCAGAGCGAGCTCCCTGTCTTCTGCAACATGCAATTATATTTTGGTGCTACCCCAGCAACCCTTTCATGTGTGTAAGCGAGGAGAGATACACTGTATTCCACCGCACAACGCTATAACGTTCATGCCCTGTTACACAGATTGTGAGGTATACATGAAACAGCAGTCGCGCACCTCTCCGCTGCGGATCAAAAGATGTCTTGACGGACAAGTTTACTGTAATTGCATCGAGGCTAGGCTAGCATTGCATTATCATTATCAGGAGGATGTGTCTACACGTCTCATCGTTTTCACAGCTGTGCTAAAACTACAGCTGCTGACGCGTGGTCCTCTTCAAGTGATGACAACCCTGTGGTTCCAACAGTGGCGTCTGGATTTGTCTTCCAAGATTAATTAACGTCATCCAACGTGATGAGAGGTCTGGATTGAAAATAGTTTCCTACGACATGACATGCTTGCCGTGCTGTTTCATGCCAGTGCTTAATTTTCCTATAGCAGTGGTGGTGGTCAGGCCTGCCGACAGAGGGGGGACAAAGGGGTAAGTTGTCCCGGGCCCAGAGAGATAGGGGGCCCAGAATTTGGTCCCTGCCATTACATTGTATGTATTGGGTAGGTGGCCCATTCAGATGACCTTGTCCTGGGTCCAGCGAAAGCTGTCAGCAGCCCTGGTGGTAGTGGTGGTGGTGGAGGAGGGGGAGGAGGAACAAGAGGCCTACTTTACAGGATTTATTTCTATAAAGCACTTCAGTTGACCCCAGACAGGCAGGCAGGCAGGCAAGCAGGCAGGGTCTAGCATGGTTTTGAACCTCCCCTCTGAACTCCAAAGTACTTTTCTTGTGGAGTTTTGCCAAGGCTGCCAATGACAAGGCATTTGCAACAGGAAATTCGCCACTTAGCTACCCTTTGAACAGGAGAGTGGGTTGTTGACCTTAACTATAGGCTATGGCATTTCACTCCTGGACCGATGTAAGGCAAGGAATGCTAATACAGTTTCATGGATCTTTAGTATGCTATACGCTTCCACAGTTGCCAATGCAGCATGCATACGTTTAATCCAGGATATCTTTTATGTTATATTAAGTGCATTAGATGTCACGGGGCTCATTATATAAAAACGAGTGAGGAACAGCTTCAGTTTTCAACACAACCTGAGCCTAACGTAAACCTACAGTGAAGTTTTGATGGAAAATACTGCAGTTGTGCTGTATCCAAAGATTGCCACTACACGTTTCAAGTGATGGCAATTGAATTCCCACGGGTGCATTTCTATCACTATATAGATTCTCCTCTACTTTCATTTTTAGGATAGCATTGCTATTTCTGTTACACATATTTTAGAGTAGGGAGACCAGGCATCAACAATTTCTGGAGACAGTTCCTGGATATTCTAGTCTGTCCCTGCTAACAAACAGAAAAATCAAATCTGTCCCCACTCTGCTCTCACTTCTCAATCTAAAACATTACTTAATTTAATGAAATCAACTTTAAAAATAGGATCGCTCCCAGTGCCAAAGAAAAATATACAGTTCATTGTGCCCAATTCTCTTCTCAAAGGTCTAGCCACCTCATTTCAGAGACAGCCTTTGATCGTCGCATAATTACTTTAACTCAGAGGTCGTCAAACATTTTGAGAATTAAAAGGCTATGATCCCTTTCTTCATACACGGTGAGTTATGCCTGTGTAGCAGCACTACCTTCATTCCAATTATGCTGCAAGGCACTGTGCTTTGTAATATCCATCAGAAAGGAACACAGTGAAGTTGTGAAATCGGCTAGGGGACCCTGCGCATGAAATCAGCCAAGCACAAAAGTCACAGTTGGATTGCAGTGCTGATATTGGTGGTGGTGGTGGTTTGCAGGGCAGCCGACAGAGCTGGACAAAGGGGTGTGTTGTCCCGGGCCCAGGGAGAGAGGTGGCCCAGAATTGGGTCCTCATTACACTGTGTGTACTGCGTGGAGGGCCCTTACACATAACTATGTCCCGGGCCCAGCCAATGCTGTCAGCGGCCCTGGTGGTGGGCGCGCGTTTCTCTTCTTCTTTGTTTTGGTGTGGCTGCCAGCATGGAGAGGAGAGACATAAGGGTACGGAGTGGGTAGACAAACCCAGTGGCAGGTGGTGAAGGGATGAGCTGTGACTGACTGTGTGTGAACTTGCCGTGGCCACCCATGGACAGACACAGCAGGCAGTAGCAATAGCCAGCCAGCCACCCCCCCTTCACTTGGCACGGGAGCCAAAAGGCTCAAGACAGGCATGCCAGACGAGACACCAGACGTGATATGATATTCATCTCAGCATCCAGGAGCTACTGTGTAGGCTTCATTCACAGGCAGGGTGTTGTGCTTTTAAATGATGGAGATGGAGGCATTTTACTTTGATGGACATTTTGTAGTTAAATGTCATAGACACACACAAAACAAAGTATGCATATACACAAATACAGTCACACTTACAGTGCCAACAAACAAATAAGCAGTAATATACACACACACACACACACACAAACACATACACACACACACACACACACACAGACACACACACACACACACACACACACACACACACACACACACAGACACAGACACACACACACACACACACACACACACACACACACACACACACACACACACACACACACACACACACACTGTTGTTTGTACGTCTGTGTCAGAGCACGGTGATAAAGTGTCGTGAGTGAAATTGTGGCCTTTGGTGCGTGACCCTGTGTTTTCTCTCCTGTCATCTGCTAATGTTTTTGTTCAGTGGTCACACTCACAACATCCACTAAATGAATGAGAGCTTCATTTAAGTTTCATGAGAGAGTGAACGGCTCAGTTTTACTGCCTAATTTCTCTGCCAGAGGGCTTTAATGAAGTGCATTATGATCACATTTAATTAAACCACAACCGCAGTCTTGTATTCAGCTTAAATGAAATGAAATGAAATTATACTGAGTATTTGTTGTCTAATTAGATAAATCGCGCCTCATCCAGTGTGAATGCCCACAAGTGAATTATGTTCTTCTTTTGGTAATTGCTTTCTTTCTACCTTTGCATTTTCAAAATTCCCGCTAGTGCGATACTACAGCCCTCGATACTCTTTCTATTTTGGAAGGCATTCTTAGAAAGTTTAACTACTGAAATTCCATGACTTTTCTTTGAAACTCTTTTAAAATCCACAGACGGACACATTTTTTCCACTGTTGCTCAGTATACGTGTATAAACTCTGTTTCACATTGATCAAGCTTGGGCCAGTTTGTTTCTGGCTAGATCCCTCAGATAAGCTCCCTCAGAGTCTGCTCCCTCTTCTTGGGCTAAAACTTTTTAAGTAACTCATTACCGACAAGTGCTGAAGAACTCTTGGGTATATTTGTGCAGTCTTTGGATAGCGAGCTCTAGCCATTAGTGGAGATAAGACACAGGGGCACTATCCATCCATCTCTCTCTCTCTCTCTCTCTCTCTCTCTCTCTCTCTCTCTCGTTCTCTCTCTCTCTCTCTCTCTCTCTCTCTCTCTCTCTCTCTCTCTCTCTCTCTCTCTCTCTCCCTCTCCCTCTCTCCCTCTCCCCCCTGCTCCCCTGCCCCTCCTACCCTAACCTGGACCACTTCATTTCGAGTAGTCCAAAAGCAGGCTGGCTGAGCTAGTCAACACGTTACTTCATATCAGTGGAATGAATCTGCAGTGGTGTGCAGCTACTTGCTTGAAGCCATTAGGGAGATGCGCTGCCAGCATCCTCTTGATTCAAGTGTTGAGTGGCTATCATGCATGTCAGTGTAAACACTTCCCCTTGCCTCTTCCCCTTCCTCCTCCATTGACTGAATGTCATCCATCTCCATTTCCAGTCTGATGAGAGAGATACAGGATAAATGCACACCTTTTTTATTTTCTTTAACATGTGATGTTTATGTTTTGAAGGGGAGTGGGAATGAGGGGTGATGTGGTCCAAATGAGCAACAAGATGAACACACACATACAGACACACACACACACACACACACAGACACAGACACGCACACACGCACACACA